>NC_057720.1:57822829-57877936 GCF_004010195.1 Chiloscyllium plagiosum
TCTAGCAAATTTCCCTGCCAGTATATTAGTCCCCTTCCAATTTAGGTGCAATCTGTCCTTCTTGTATAGGTCACTTCTACCCCAAAAGAGATTCCAATGATCCAAAAATGTGAATCCCTCTCCCATACACCAGCTTCTCAGCCATGCGTTCATCTGCTCGATCCTCCTATTCCTGCCCTCACTAGCTCATAGCACTGGGAGTAATACAGATATTACTACCCTTGAGGATGTCCTTTTTAAATTTCTGCCTAACTCTCTGTAATCTCCCTTTAGAATCTCAACCTTTTCCCTTCCTATATCGTTGGTTCCAATGTGGACAATGACCTCCTGCTGGCCCCTCTCCCCCATGAGAACATTCTGCACCCTGTCTGAGACATCCTTGATCCTGGCACTAGGGAAACAACACACCATTCTGCTTTTTCTCTGCTAGCCGCAGAAACGTCTGTCTGTACCTCGGACTACAGAATCCCCTAACACAATTGATCTCTTGGAAGCCGACCTACCCCTCGTTACCAGAAAATTGGCTGTTTGTGCTACGTTTCCCTGAGAATCCATCACCCCCTACATTTTCCAAAACAGCATACCTGTTTGAAATGGGTATATCCACATAAGACTCCTTCCCTAGGTGCCGACCTCTCTCATCCTTCCTGGAGTTAACCCATCTATGTGACTGTATCTGAGACTTTCCCCCATTCCTATAACTGCCATCCATCACATACTGTTACTGTTGCAAATTCCTCATCGCTTCTATCTGTCTCTCCAACCAATCCACTCGATCTGATAAGATTCGCATCCCACAGCATTTATAGCAAATATAATCCGCAGTAACCCTTAAACTCTCTTTAAACTCCCACATCTGACCAGAAGTACATATCACTGCAAAGGCCATTTTTGCTCCTTCGCAACCTACAGACCCAGAAAATAACGCCATCTTATTCCTCTACAAACACTGCCCCAGGTTAACTTAATAACTATGGCTTATACTTTAAGTTTAATCAAGAGACAAATGTCCAAAAACATATTATCAAGAAAGAATCCATTGTACTCACTACTGCAGCCTTTCTTTTGGACAGACTTAAAACACCAATTAACTTATCTGATTCTGTGCTGTGGACTTTGCCCAACAGTTCCTCCAAGATTAATTATGAATTTCACTGTTTGTTAATTTTTCCACGTGTCCTTCCTCATCTGTATGTAATGATACTGGTGAGAGTGGGTCATGTCTTTTTGTGGCTAGTTGATGTTCATATATTCTGCTGGCTAGTTTTCTGCCTGTTTGTCCAATGTAGTTCTTGCAATGATATTCGTTCTGATTGTTGTCTGTATCGAGTCTTTTAAGTTCATTAAGTTTAAAAGTTCTTTCTCTCCATCCTCCATCATCTTTTTGCCAAAAATCCATAATTATGTCTCTCAGTTCCTGTACCATCACCGGATATGGTAC
Organism: Chiloscyllium plagiosum; assembly: GCF_004010195.1. Lineage (NCBI taxonomy): Eukaryota > Metazoa > Chordata > Chondrichthyes > Orectolobiformes > Hemiscylliidae > Chiloscyllium > Chiloscyllium plagiosum. The sequence goes on from NC_057720.1 coordinate 57,824,271, forward strand.
TTTCTTTTTTGTTTACCTTTTCTAAGCCTGTTACAATCTTGTTGGCCTCTATCATATTTTCCCTCAAAACCCTTTACTCCAATGAAAACAACCCCATGTTCTTCAACCTAACCTTGTAGCTAATATCCCTCTGGAGATATCTGTTAAGTCACCTCTGCACCTTGTCCTCTCATATTTCCTGAGGTGTGGTAAGTAGAATCAAACACACATGTTAACTTTTGGCTTAACCAGAGCTTTAAGTTCTTCATAACATCCTACTTTTGTATTTAATGTCTCGATTTATGAAACCCAAGATCCCGCATTCTTTGATAACTGGTCTTTCAGTATGTGCCATGCTCTTGAGAAATTCCAATCCCTTCTGTCAAAATACACCACTTAATGCTTCTTTGCATTAAATTCCATCCGGCACTTGTCTGCCCATTCTGTCAGCCTTTCACTATTCTGTGTCATTAGATTGCACTGTTTGCCACACTTCCACAACTTGTTATTGGCAATTTTGAAGTCTTCTCTGTATTCTGATATGTAGAGATTACCACTGTTTATCAGCCATCAATCAGATAAATAATTTCATAAAACTCACTGTTTTCTGTTCTTTGGCAATTTTAAAAGAATGTAGACTATATATTTGAATTAGTTTCCAGGTGCAACTTGATGGCAGCCTAAGAAGAGTGACTGCCTTGCTGTTTTTGCTAATATGGCAAAAAGAAAATTCAGGTATTTAAAATAAAGACACAAAATTCCAGAAGCTTGCAGCATGGTAGCCAATAACTGGGGTGAAAGGAAGTAGACTGAATGTTTCAGGTCTCATAAACCCTAAAATTATAATATCAGAAATGTTAACCTTACATTTCTGTCATCACATGCTACTGTTAGACTTCACTTTCCTTTAACCACACAGCATCAACATCGATTTCACTAGTTTCCATCTTCCTTCCCACCTATCTGCTTTACCCTCACCACCAACCTATCACAATAACCCCCCAACTGCATCTAATTATCGCCTTCATAGCTACTCCCCCAACCCCATCCCCACCCTCCTATTTATCTCTCAGCCCCCTTTCCCCACCCTCGACATTCGGTTGAAGGGCTTATGCTCAAAACGTCAACTCTTCTGCTCCTCGGATGCTGCTTGACCTGCTGTGCTTTTCCAGCACTATACATTTCGACTACTGTTCGTTTGCAGTTTGCTGAGGTGAATTGTGCAGAGTACCGTCTTAATCTATAAACCCAAACCCCCCTCGAAGGAGTCCAGGCTTCTATTTGTTTGGGACCTCTGTCATGAAAATATCTCCTGATGTTCTCTAGCGCAGACATGCTGATACACACACGTACAAATACAGTGACGGACACAATGGTACTCTCTTGAGTAAAGCTCATACAAGTTTCTTAAGAAGTAAGGCCATGAAGATTTCATGTTAACGCTTGGTGTGTTAATGCTTCTTGAGAGTTAATGTAAGATGAGAAAAAAGATAGGCTGAAGATCACATCCAATTCATGACTGTTCCTTATGCTGTTAAATTCTCATTCTTGATTTGCTTTCTCTTCTTTCCTCTGGAGTTAAAAGCTGAAATTGACTGTTGCAAATCTCTGGAGTGTTTGCTGTACTTTGTAAGTGCTTCATGACGTTAATCAAGATGAACTTTGATATTGTTATTTGTTGAGCTAATACAAAATGCCTGTGTGAGGGGTGCTATTAACCTAAAAAGGAAATAAGATGTTGTAATTCGTCAGATCTGAGGGAAACTTTTAAGGGGATAGATAGTGAGCCTTCAATTAAACTCTACCTTGCCATATCCTCAGTGTGATCCATAATTTCTGCATCCCATTTAATGCTTTATAAGTGCTGCTGACACTTGTTTCATGGAGAAATGTGGTGTATTTTATTTTAAACATAGAGTTAAGCTGCAAATTGCAAACAAGAGAAATAACTGATGAAGGATACACCCAAAACTAACCTTGCTTTTTACAGATATTAACTTTACTTCCATGTTTCCTTTGGCTTTTCTTTGCTGATTTATTCTCATTCAGCTAATTTGGAAGAGCTTTTTATAGATGTGAACAGTGTTTAGTTGTTTTTACTATAAATGGAATTTGTAAATACAGATCTGACAAACATTTGACACTGTTTGCTTATCAGGAATTCCTAGACTTGTTTGACATGCTTTTGTATCAGCCTCGTGCAAGCTGCTTCATAAAGTCCAAAACTGCTGTGTTTTTTTCATGGAATGTGGAAGTCGCTGTTTATTAGTATTTATTGGCCAATCCGAAATTGCTCCTGAGCAGCTGCCTTGAACCACAATAGGAGATGTGGTACATCCACAGTGCTGTTAGGCAGGGAATTCCAGGATTTTGATCCAGTGACAGTAAGAGACAATAATATACTATCAACTTAGAATTAGGTCTGATTGGGAGGGAAATTTGCAAATAGTGGTCTTCCCTTGCACCTCGTGCCCTTGTCCTTCTAGCTGGTAGAGGTTATGGGTTTGTATGGTGGTGTTGAAGGAGTCATAGTGAGTCTTTTAGATGGTATACATTGTTGCCACTGTGTATTGATGGTAAAGGCAGTTAATATTGAAGGTGATAGATTGGGACAGAAATCAGGGGCCCAAGCCCTGCCTCTGACCTGAGTACAGCAGGTCCCTTGTGCTCCAGGCTCTTGTTTTTGGGCTATGATGTACCCACATTGTCCAGGCTGTGGTGCCAATCAACTGGGCTGCTTCGTCCTGGATGATGTCAAGCTTCTTGAGTATTTTTGGAGCTGTACTCATCCAGGCAAGTGGGGAGTATTCCATTACAGTTGTAGATAGTGGACAGGCTTTGGGGAGTCAGGAGGTGAATTAATTGCTGCAGAATTCCTAATCTCTGATCTGCTCTTGTAGCCAGTGTATTTATATGGCTAATCCATTTCAATGGTAACCCCGAGATGTTGATAATGGGGGAATCAGTGCAGATAATGCCATTAAATATCAAAGGGCAATGGTTAGATGGTCACTTTCTGGCACTTGTGTGAGTGTTACTTGCTACTTGTCAGCCCAACCTGGACATTGTCCAGCTCTTGCTGCATTTAGACACAGACTGCCTCCATACCTGAGGATTAGAGGAATGGTGATGAACAGCGTGCAATCATCAGTGAACATCCCACATCTGGCCCTCCGGTGGAAGGGAAGTCATTGATGAAGCATACTTTCCCATGCATGGCTATATTGCTTAAAATATTATGGACCCAAATCTTCTGAATACTATTGGAATAGTTTGACTGATGCTAATCACAGGAAAAAAAACAACTACCTCACTTACTCAGTAACATCTTTTCAGGTCAGAATTCCCGTGTTGGTTGCTCCCTTGATCCTCTTCTCGGAATCTTGGCAAACCTCCATGCATTGCAGGAGAGGCCAAGTGACCACCATGACTCCTGCCTCTCAGTTTATGGCATTGGCTGCCGTATTCTGCCAGTAGAGGACTTAAATGTTTCAGGATTTCTCATTTTGTAAATGTGAATGTGTCGTTGTGTAGCTAAATGAGGTAGATGAGTAAGATGGGTGGCTGCCAGCTGAGTAAAATGTCTTGGTAAGTGGTAGGGTAGCAGGTTGCCAGCTGGAGAACATGGCAGGCTGGCTGGGTGGTAAGGGGAGGGTTGAGGTTGGGTGAGGACTTGGATGGGAGAGGGGCAGTTGAAGGGATGCATCAGTTATATGGTTACCCAGATGTCCGAACTGGTTTTTATTAATCTAATACTTCCTGGATAACTATCCAGGTGAGTCAGTTAGAAATGTCTGAGGTTGATAGTTTCTGAGTTGGAGACTAATTTTAACCTGCAAACACACAGAAATAGGAATAGGCCATTCAATCCATCAAGCCTGCTCCACCATTCAATTAGATTATGGATGACCATCTACCTCAATGCCACTTTCCTGCATTATCTCCATAATCCCTGATGTCATTAGTCTCCAAAAATCTTAACGATTTCCATCTTGAACCTGCTCAGTGATTCAGCTGAAACACCAAGTAGCAAGTATACACCACATTCTCAATGTAGAAATTTCACCCCCTCTGTCTAAATGGCCTAGACTTTATTCTGAGATTAAATCCCCATGTTCTAGTTCACTTGCCAGTTACATCCACTGTGTCACAGCCTGTAAGAATTTTGGAAGTCAGTGCAATTATCTCTCATTCTTTGAAACTCTAGAAAATACAGGCCTCAACCTCTCCTCATAAAACAATCCTGTTATCCAGGGCTTTAATCTGGTGAAACTGCCTTGTGCTCCTTATATGGCAAGTATATCCTTCCTTGGCTAAGGAGACCAAAACTGTACACAATACTCCAGGTGCAGTCTGACCAAGGCGCTGTATAATTTCAACAAGACATTTTTACTCGTCTACTCCAATCCCCTTGTGATGAAGCTAACACACCATTTGACTTTTTTGTTGCTCATAGCACCTGCATGATAGCTTTTAGTGACTCTCAAACAAGAACACCTAGGTCCATTTGGAGACTAACACCTCCCAAGCTCTCATGACTTAAGAAATATTCTGCCTCTTTGTCTTTCCTCGTAAAATGGACAACTTCACTTTTATTCACACTATATTCCATCTACCATGTTCCTGCCTATTTATTTTGTATTCCTAATCTGCTTCTTTGCCTCTTTCTCACCTAGTTCTATGTCCTCAACAAATTTAGACGTGTTGCAGTTGGTTCCCACATCCAAACATTAATATAGATTGTGAAGAGGGAGGCAATGGCCCAGTGGTATTATGACTGGACTGTTAACCTAGAGACCCAGATAATGTTCTGGAGTCATGGGTTCGAATCCTGCCACAGTAGATGGTGGAATTTGAATTCAATAAAATATCTGAAATTAAGAGTCTAATGATGACCCCGAATCCACTGATTGTTGGAAAAACACATCTGGTTCATTAACGCCTTGCAGGAAAGGAAACTGTCATCCTTACCTGCTCTGGCCTACATGTGACTCCAGACTCTCAGCAATATAATTGACTCTTAACTGCCCTCTGGACAATTAGGGTTGGGCAATAAATGCTGCCTAGCCAGCGATGCCCTCATCCCATCAATACATTTTTTTTAAAAAAGCGGTGGGCATGTCACTGATTTTTATGGCACCCATTGATAATGGCCTGTGATCTTTGAGAATGAATATTTATTTATATTTTGTTTCATGTCTGCTAAAGAATTATTAGTTCATATTATTATATTGCTCCCAATCCCATGTGTTCTGATTTTGATTACTGACTTTGTGTGTTTACTGACTTTCTAAAAATCCAAATGTTTCATTGGTTCTCTCATTTAGACTACAAGTAACATCCTCTAAAACTTTGACAGGTTTTTTGAACATGATTTCTGTTTCATCAATTCATACTGATATCCAATTGACCTTTTCTAAGAGTGTGATTGACACATCCTTTACAATAGTTTCTCATATTTTCCCCACCACTGATGTCAAACTGGCAGATCTGTAGTTCTCCATTTTCCCTTGTTGTCCTTTCTTAACTCGTGAGATCACATTTGTTGCTTTCCAAGCTGCAGGACCCTTCTGGAACCTACAGCATTTAGAAGAATAGCCGTCTCCTTCAACACTCTGGGATATTGCTAATCTATTCCAGGGGATTTATTCACCCTAAATCCAATTAACTTTAAGAACTTTCACTTACTCCATGCAGTCAGACACAAAATAATTTTTTAGCTTCTCTGCTATTTCCTTATTCTCTAGTATAAATTCTCTTATGTCTATTAATGATGAATCCACATTCATTCTAGCTTTTTTAAAATTTTGCACCTACCTATGGAAAATGTTAGTTTGCCGTTGTTTCTGCCAAGCTTACATCCATATTGTGTATTCTGTGAAGATTGCATTTCTCTCTCACTATATGTAAGTCAAAACCAAAATAACTGCGGGTTCCAGAAATCAGAAACAAAAACACAGTTCTAAAGAAGGGTCACTGGACCTGAAACACTGAACCTGATTTCTCTCCTCAGGTGCTGCCAGACCTGCTGAGCTTTTCCAATAATTTGTTTTAGCACTCTATATGTAACTTGAACCCGCCCACTATTAATGTATTAACCAGGTTATATGCAAGGTAACTGGGTAATTTCCCATCAGAAATTAAAAATTTCTGGGCAATTCCTGCATTGAATCAGGCCTTTGAAGGGGCTAAAGGGCCTCTTCGTGTTGTGGCGTATGTCTGGTATCTGACAATTTGGAGACCGAAAACTTGGCATTGTTATTTAGTGGCTTTTCTTGCTGGTCTTGTGGTTGGGTAATGACCAAATAAGGAAAATTTAAAGTTTATCCCCAGACTTGACTGATCTTGGCCTGTACAGCTGTAGGGAGGTTACAGTTGGCATAAATCTTTTGGGACTCGTTTAATTAGGCAAGACTCTTGCTTTCCTGATGGTTAACCATAGAAGTCTAATGGCAAAGTGAAGCAGGATTAGACCCAGCCACTGTACACCATGTGTCTATCCAGCTTTCTACACTTGCTGTATAGAATAATAACTAGAGTTAATGAAAGACGGTTACCACTCTACTTCAGTACAAGTTAGGTTTTCACAGTATCATGAAAACCAATTCACTGTTTCCTTTACAAACTCCCCCGCAATAATGAAGAAATTACTTTATTGAACATCCACTTAGCTCCTCCATGCCTCAGCTAGTAAATAGACAGCCTGCTGTTACACTATCCATGCTGTTTTAAAAGAAGAAAACCTTATAGACAAGTTCCAGGACTCTGCGTATTGTTTTTTCTCTTGATGCTACAGTCAAGACTGAGAATTAAATAGAGTAGTAAACAGTCTATAGCATAGACTGAAAATCAAATCCTTTGTGCCACACTTGCCCGTCTAACTGCATTTCCATGGTAAACATTACCCTTTACCACTGTTTATATATTTTCTGACTTCCAGTACTGACCATATCCTGTTTCTGCAGGTACTTCTTTGGAAACTGGCATGGATCAAATGAAAATGACCAACCAGTCTGGAGACACTCCCCTGTAAGAAAACAGAAGAATGACAATGATCCCAAAAGTACGGAAAATGGGACTCCTCTTTTGGATGCAAATTCCCTTGAATACCTGTTTGCTCAGGTAGAATGAAACATTTTGCAAATAGGATTTATCAAGTTCAGTGGTTTCCTGGTTGTGAGGAACTTTAGTTCAATTTGCAATAGATTTTAATTCTTCAGTTGACTTTGTGTGCAGCTATAATTGTTATATTGCTGAACAGTGATTTTTCCAGATCCCTGAACCATGTAATGTGTGTACATATTGTCCAATAAATTAATGTGAACATTTTGTTCATCTGGTTGCGATGCTGCTGAGTGTACTAATGGTGCAGTTAACTTCTCAATGCTTAAATGCAGCAGCCACAGCCTCCCCATTGGCACTGTGGAGCACAAGGGCTGCTAACCTGTATTGAGCAAGCACCACTTGGTGGTCAAGAACTCCACCCTGCAATCACCCATGACCAGCTCATGGTTGGGGTAGGATGCTGTCAACAATTCTCCTTTTGTTCGTATTCATGATCAACCTTTTCAGAGATGTTATAACGTCTGAAGCAGTTGAGACTTAGAGTCCTAGAGATGTACAGCATGGAAACAGACCCTTCGGTCCAACTCATCCATGCCGACCAGATATCCCAACCTAATCTAGTCCCATATGCCAGCACTCAGCCCATATCCCTCTAAACCCTTCCTATTCATATACCCATCTAGATGCCTTTTAAATGCTGGAATTGTACCAGCCTCCACTGCTTGCTCTGGCAACTGATTCCATAAAAGCACCACCTTCTGTGTCAAAAAGCTGACCCTTAGGTCTCTTTTATATCTTTCCTCTCGCACCTTAAACCTATGCTGTTTAGTTCTGGTCTCACCCTCACCAGGGTTAAGACTTTGTCTACTTACCCTACCCAAGTGTATCACTGCACCACAGGAGTACAAATTCATAACTGCAGGATTTGAACCTAGCCATCCATACAGACTGGAACTCTAATCAGTATGTTAGACCAGTCAGCAATGTGGTTATTTTCAACCTGTTGTGATGGGTTTATAGCTGGTGTAGGTGAGACTTGAATCAAGTTCTTCCAGCTCAGAGACAGGGGAACTGTCACTGCACCACAAGAACCCTTAAACATCTTGAGCTGGAAAGAAGTGGAACCGACAATCTGTGATCTATAGTCACACGCTTTCCATTATGCCACTGACCTAATTGACAAAACAACTGTAGATATTTTTGATCAACTTGTGGAGGTATGTTATTGGTCTGCTCTGGAATAGATAGGACATGAGTCTAAGTATTCTGGCTCACTGGTACCAATACTACCACTACTGTACAAGAGCCCTTAAACAAACACCTCTACAATCCAGTCACTGCTCAGAACAGACCCAGTAAGGTCTGTGTACATTAATCAACCTGTTCAGTGATATACACCTCTGGAGCTGGTGGGATTTGAACCTAGGCCTCCTGGCTCAGTGTAGGGGCACTACCACTGCACCATAAAATATCCCACAGTTAACCTTAATAGATTCCTAAATTAGTGCATCACTTTGCACTTCCACACGTTAAACTCTGCCACAAATTTGTCTACTCTATTCCTTTATAAGTGCCTCCTCTCATTCATACAACTTACTGTGCCTTCTCACTTAGAGGTATTTGTAGAGATCTTTAACCAACATGTTCAGCGATGTTATGATACATGTGTAATGGAGTTCAAACCCAGACCTTCTGACCTAGAGACAGGGTCACAATCACAGTGCCACAAGAGTCCCCCATAGTCGTCATTTATAAGTATTTTGAATCAACCTGTTCAGAAATGTTGCTTCCATCACAGGAGGGACTTGAACCCAGGCCTTCTGTCCAGAGGCAAAAGCACTATGGGTGGCACAGTGGCTTGGTAGTTAGCACTGCAGCCTCACAGTGCCAGGGATCTGGATTCGATTCCAGTCTTGGGTGACTGAGTGATGTTTACACATGCTCCCTCTGTCTGCGTGCATTTTCCTGGGGACTCCAGTTTCCTCCCACACCGCAAAGATGTGCAAGTTAGGTGGATTGGCCATAAATTGTCCTGTAGCGTCTACGGATGTGGAAGCTAGATGGGTCAGCCATGGTAAACACGGGTTACAAGAAAAAGGTTGATGGGGGGGGGCGTTTGGATGCCCTTTAAAACTTCAATGCAGACTCAATGGGCCAAATGTCCTCTTTCAGCACTATCGGGATTCTACAATTACTCCTGCAACACAAGAACTTTACTGTTTCTCCTTTGTAGATATTTTCTAATCGCCCTTCTCCGCGATAATATTACATACTACTGGAGCAGGCAGGATTTCAACACAGGGTTTTTGGCTCAAGAGCCCCCTGTTGGACATTAGTAAGCCAGATAGTTACCCAACAATTAACAATGACATCATTAGACTCCTAATTATAGATTTTCATTGAATTTGAAATCATTGAACATTACCTGGTGATAAAAGTACTAGGCCAAGACCACCACCTATCAGTCCTCCTTTATCAAGTGATTCTGAGGACCTGTTTGGTTAACATTTAGAGAATGAAGCAATAATGAGTCTCAACAAGAAAAGGTGCTTGTCTTACAAACATTATGTTTAGCATGCTAAGTCCCAGTTACATTGGCTATTTAGACATCATTATTAAGGCTATCACGATCCAGAAATGACCCCTTCAGGATCTCAAAGTAAACTTCTCTTTTCTCCACCCAAGACTGTTTGGCATCACCAGATTAGGTGCAGTTTATTGCGGTCTTTGATATTAACTCTTTCAGAACCATGACTTGTACAATAGGAACTAACCCATGACCTCCGAGGTTTTCTTTTTCTTGTTTCTTTGAGCCTCCATTTCTGCACCTCCTGCCCAGAGAGAGTCAAACAAAGGAAGTTAGTCATACAGACAAAAGCAGAGAGAAACGTAAAGACATAGCAAATGGTAAACTGAGAGGGACAAAAAGTGAGTGAATGTGAAAGACGGCGACTGCTTTCTTGGCAAACTTTAGAGAGTAATCCTCGTAAACAACAGTGATATTGATGTATTTTTATTTTTTAATAATTTTATTTCCCTTTTCAGGGGCAGTATGATTTGATCAAAGGTCTTGCACCTGTTCGAGATCCTAAAAATGAGTTTGAATTTCATGAAATAGAGAATGAATGCCTGGGGATGGCCGTACTGGCCATGACACATCAAGCACTTCAACGAAAAATACCATTGCAAGAGATTTCCAAGGAAATGAGGTGAGATTGTGAACAACTGACATTGGGCAGAGATGTTACTTTGGAATATACTCTGTTACATGATAATTATTTTTAAAAACATTTCTTCTTGTTCTTCATCAAATTATTGTAAATTTTAAAGACATGAATCGGCCATTGGACTCAACAAGTCCCTTTCACAATTGACCTATATTTCTCCTGTCCACCATCTTACCAAATGCCTCAATCCTTCACCTCTTCAGAAAGATATTTAGTTGTTGCTTGAAGGTATTGTTTCTGTGTGCAGCAATGGTCCTGCCTGTTGAGCCCTCAGCAGTCTGAATGATAAAGTTTTATCTGTCTCCCCATCTGGCATTAACTTCCTAAAGGTTAAACTTGCGTTTCCTTGTTTTGAACAATGTCTGTTCACAGTTCCTGTCTACAGAACCTTACTGATGGTGTGCTGTGTCAGGGTTTTCTCTGTTGAATGCTGGTCAAAGGCCCAGTGGGTGGGGGAGAGCATCTTTTTTTATCCTGGCTTCATAAAGGAAAGTTGCATTCACTAAACAGTCACTTGTTGGCTGGCTACAAGGGAAGAAAATGCTATTAAGGTTGTAGATTGACAAGGGATCCCAGTCTTTTTCGATGAAGACTTGAGTGTCGATTCCCCAGGTGTTAAAATGGCAGAATGGAGTGGGAAATAGAAGCACTCTCTTTTAACTGATCCATCATTTCATTACTTCCTTATAGACAAGAAAGCATTTAAAGAGTCCAGCAAAGTCAGAGATATTAATTCGTGCCAGAAGTAACAACAAGACCACAAAATGATATTCTATTCTGTATCCTGCTGACAGCAAGCCAAATGTAGCATCCCAGCTGGGCATCTGTGAATGGGAGAGGAAATCTACCAAATGGTGTGAGGGGAGGAGAGTTAGTGCAGAATGATGAGGGATACAGTAGTGGGTGTAGTGTGCAGATAGTGGGGCTATGATTACCGCAGCAAGAGGGGGAGATGGAGAGAGTGTGACTGCTTGGGGAGAGAGAGAGAGAGAAAAATTTATCAGGAAGGGAGACAGACTGCACACAGAGGGAGAGTGATTTTGTGATCAGACCCAGTTTAAATATTTTGCTATCCGTGGCAGGGCAGATAAATATTCTGATATTTCCCGAAAGTGTGGCTTAATGGGCCCTATTTCTCAAATTTAAAACTTTATCCTCTCTTCTGCCCGTTGTGGCAAAGTTCATAGTGTGTCCATGTCTCTGTTTTCTAGCCTCACCGTGCTTAGCTCTGAGTGAATCATAGGGTGTTTATTGGTTTCTGAAACACGCTAACAATTGAGTATCATTTACAGTCTAACTGAATACACCATAGAGCTGGTTTACTTAGCATCAGTCCCATTATTGTCTCAGGATCCTCCCTACTCCACTTCCCCTTTTTAATTTACATGAATATATGACACTTTAAAATACAGTATTTGAAGTACAGGTAGTCCTTAATGAACACAATTTTGATGAACACAGTTATACTATAACATGGCTTTTGCTTTACTACCCAAAGTTCCAATAACATGTACCAGATTTGTAACTGCCTTTTTTACTTGAATTCCAACAGTGCTGAAGATAAATGCTCACTAAACCTCAGTACTCCTGGTTAAGTTCCAGTTTACTTAGCTTGTTTTGATCTTTGCCTATGTGAGTGACATCTCCGTCTGCATTCAAAACAAGTGGTATATTTAGACTAGTCAGGAAAGCAAAGACATTGTGGCGAAGAAAATCAGGAAATCTATTCAACTGAGTGTTAATTTAGGTGTGCTCTCTAGAATTGAATATGTGCTGAGTGAAACTTGAATATCCAAAGAGATTTAGATCTCACTGATTTGGCTTTATCTGCAAGTTGATCTAATCCTGATAAAACAAAAGCAACTAACAAATGAGTTCTGTGAAATCTAACTCCAGTAGTTTATGTGCATCCTGAGGTAACAGGGAGATTTGGGAAAACTCTTTCCTTCCTGGATTGAACATCAAAGAAATGTACCACTTGCTTTGAATGTATGAGGATTTGAAAAAAAAATCAAATGATCTTGATGTGAAACCTTTGCATGCCAGTCATGAGTGGTTTGAGTGCTTTAAAATGAGAACCCTGCCTTCCAGACCCAGATAAGCAACCTTGTATATGAGGCAAGAGACATGAGAAGATATTCAGTTTGTTTATTTTCATGTCAGCTCTGATGTTTTATATTAGCTTTATGCTTGCATTTTGATGTTCTGGGAATAAATCCCAAACAGTTATATGGGTTTCCATGGGAAAATGTGTTTCGAATGATGCCGTTTCACTTAATGCAGTGATATTTAGGAACATAATTAGCATGTTAGTCAAGGACTACTTGTAATTGTTTGCAAATCCTCACTGGAATAATGGCCAAATGATTGGAAACAAGACCCTCCTCCACTTGTTTCTCCTGACACATGTACTGTGGTTCACTGGGTTCTCCTGACTAACACATTGCAGGCGCAGTTTTTCAGGCTACTTATAGCTGTGCTAATACTTGCAATCGATGGAAGGATTGACAACAGAAGACTGAGAGGTGTTGCTTGATTTCAAGGTACAAGGAATGCTCAGCCATCTCCCGCTGACACCATTGCAAAATTTAAAATGGACTGTATGTTGTGATATGTTGAAAGATACCTCCAGGCACTTGTTTACAAGCCACTGTTCTGTGCTTAAGCTATTGTTCTTGAAATCATATATAAGTGTGTGTCTGAATGAGTAAAGGGGAAAAAAAGAGAGGTGGAAATTGGGTTCTTTGAGGGAATCCCATCATGACCTGAGACACAAGGAAATTCATTCTCATTTTAGACTTCTAGTGAGGCATACATGCAAGTTGATGCTGGACAGAGTAGGCTGTTTGGCTCTCACTTCTGTGAGGACAGCTTGTTTGGCAGCCAGAGAACCAGAAGATTAAATCCCTTTCTCCAGCATCGCCATCTGAGATTGCAAAAGCAACAAAGATCAACAGATTGGAAGTCAGTTAGTGAGATTTACTCGAGACTAACAAGTAAGATTTATGGTAATTTAAAACTGCAGGTAGAAGTGACCAGGTTCAGTGTTATCTTGCATCTGATTAAGTACTGACATAGACCAAAAAACATACAGTAAGTATATTAAGGTGGAAGTATGATAAGGGGAATGGTTTCATTTTATTTTTGAAGAAGATCGAAGTGGAAGTTCAAATAGAGTAGTTGTATGGTATGAGTCAGGCTGAACACCATTCCTTGTGTAATTGCTTCTCATTGTGTTCCAGTGAATTGTGTTAAGATGCTGTAACATATACCACGTCACTAAGACCAATTAAATTAAAATAGGGGCAGGACTTTATTATCAATGATCATTTGGATTTATATGGCACTGTATATAGCAAAATGTCCATAGGAACTTCACAAGATTGTTCTCCTACAAACTTTAACACTGAGCCACATGAGATGATGTGAAGACAGATGTCCAAAAGCTTGGTTATGGAGTCAATTTTAAGGAGCATCTTAAAGGAGGAAAGAGGCACTGAGAGATTTAGGAAAACAATTCTAGAGGGTGAGGCCCAAGCAGCTGAATACACAGCCTTTGGTGGTGGAGTGATTAATGTTAGGAATGCTTGAGTTCAGAATTGGATAAATGCAGATCTTTCAGAGGAATGGATTTTAGAGATACAATAATGGCGAAATTTGTTAACCAGAATGAGAATGTTAAAATTGAGTTCTAGCATAACTGGGAGCCAGTACAATTCAATGAACACAGGAGTGAGAGTGAAGGGCGTGGTTCTTTTAGATTTTTTTTTTAGATTACTTACAGTGTGGAAACAGGCCCTTCGGCCCAACAAGTCCACACCGACCCGCCGAAGCGCAACCCACCCATACCCCTACATTTACCCCTTACCTAACACTACGGGCAATTTAGCATGGCCAATTCACCTTCCCTGCACATCTTTGGACTGTGGGAGGAAACCGGAGCACCCGGAGGAAACCCACACAGACACGGGGAGAACGTGCAAACTCCACACAGTCAGTCGCCTGAGGCGGGAATTGAACTCTGGTCTCTGGCGCTGTGAGGCAGCAGTGCTAACTGGTTCAATTTAAGATGTCAGCGTTTGAATGCCCTTCTGGTAGTGGAAGATAAAATGTGAGACACCAGCTAAGATTGTGTCAGAATAATCATATCTAGTGGTAGCAAAAGTTTTCAGCTGTGCATGTGCTAAAGTTTAACTTATTTATTTCTTCCTGGAATGTGAACTTCACTTACAAGGTCAACATTAATTGTAATATCTTTAATTGCCCTGTTGAAAGTGGTAGTGAGCTGCCTTAATGAACCTCTTCAGTCCTTGGAGTATAGGGGCATCCACGTTTGGTGTTGTTAGGAAGGAAGGTCCAGGATTTTAACCTAGGAACATGATATTAGTTCCAAGTCAGGAATGTGTAAATGTTGGAACTTGCAGTTCATGGAGCTTCCATGCATTTGCTGCCCTTAACTTTGTAAATGGTAGAGGTTATGGGTTTAAAAGGTGCTGTCAAAGGAGCCTTGGGAATTGGCCGAGGTGTAATTTGTAGATGGCACGTAGATGCCATTGAGTGTAGGTGGTTGGAGGAGTGATTGTTTAAGATAGTGGCTAGGGTATATCCCAAGTAGGAAGAAACTGTCAGTCAGTGTCCTACAGACAGGATGTCTAGAGACATACAGGAGTACATATGCCGAAGGGCAGACATAAAAGGGAGGTAGGCCACAAATTTTCAGTGACCACATTCAAAATTTGTTCAGCTGTCAAAGCTTTGATCACTGGTAGCTTTAGAAAGAAATGTGTCTCCCTCCTCATGGCTGTATTGTTTTTGAAGGCGTAATGAGGACTGTAGATGCTAGAGATTAGAGTTGAGAGTGTGGTGCTGAAACATTACAGCAGGTGAGGCAGCATCTGAGAGGGGAAATCGATGTTTCAGGCAAAAGCCTTTCCTCAGGAATCTGTATTGTTTTTGAAGCTGTTTTTGTCACATTGACTGCAATGTAGTTATTAATCAGATGCATCTTAACCTTTAAAATCCATCTAATGCCTTTAAATTCTGACAGAATTTCATTTTTTTTTTTAGGAACATACTTTCAGTGGGTTTTTTTTGTTCGTAATATTCAGATTGTGCCTTTTAAGGCAAGTGTAGACAAACCTGAAGGATGTTGATTTACTACATGGTACTTTGGAATATCCATGGCTGCAACACCAAACCTCATATTATATTGTGGGGTATTAAGTATTGACAGCATATCCCATTGAGTTAATTTGGATAAGAACACGAGTAATGGGAATTAATGTTATTTCACTGTGACAAGGTAAAATAAAGGACAGGTAAAGTAAATTATTGGAAAATACCATTTTTATTCCTTTTCTTTCAGTTACAAGCATTACATTCCTGAAACGTTGAACAGAAGCATCAAACAGCGAAACATCCTGACCCGGTGTCGAATCAATAATGTCTTCAAAAACTTCCTGAAAGAGTTCAACAATAGGACGGTGTGTGATAGCAACGTATCCCCTCATGATCTCAAGGTCAAGTATCTGGCTACCTTGGAGTCCTTGACAAAGAATTTTGGAATGGAAACATATAAACCCACAAGTCTATTGATCTCAGCAGAAAATGAACGGGTAATGTCCAACCATGAGCCCATTGAAAAGGAACAAAAAGAGAGAGAACATGAGGTGATGATCGCAGGAAGTATAGGAATAAAATGGAGACGTGTACCAAAAGAGGTAAGGGCCACCTTGAAACATGTTTTTTCTGCTCATTTCCTGAAAGAAAGATTGCTTTTGTAGTTCTCCAGAGTCAATCATCCTAATGAATGAAGTGTGGGAGAATAATAACATTGCTATTCCTGTCAGCTTCTTGCAAGTTTTAAAAGATAGCAGATCTTTCAACAGATCAAAGGGCAGACTCTCAAATAGTCTGCATAATTTGGTTAACTACTGCAGGGTTAATATCCTATGTATGCATGGCACATTGTATTGTCTGTCAGCTTGTTTCCTGTATTGCTGCCCTATGCAAATCACTCAAAAAATCTTATGGCTCTTTTATTGTTGAATGTGAAAATAAATTACCACACAATGTGCAAGTGCTAATATGGAGAATGGTACTAGGTAGCAGTTAAGAGAAGGTAATTTATTCCCCTTTGGAGTTCAGATGACTTAGCACTGCCTCTACTACCGTGAATTAAATCAACTAACTTGGAGTAGGGACCATTTCTGAAATCATGTATCTGCAGAGTATGCAGTGCTGTTTGTGGAAGTGGGAAGCAGTTATTGGAATATTTTTGTGGAAGTTCTGCATTTTTAGTTTGCTTTTTTGTTATATTTTCATGAATGCTCAGCACCATGTGACAGGAAAAGAAGCTGGTAATTTCATATTGTGCGCAATCTTTCTCAGGATCTTTGCAGCCAGACAAGTTCTTGCACAATATCCCACAAACAAAAACAAAACATTGAGTAAAAACATGGAAGTATGAGACGGGAGATAGGTTTCAGTGTCAGACACTACACAATTCCTCTTTTGAGCTCTAAGATCCCCCTTGTTTATCACTGGAGCTTTTCCTCTGAATACCTCGGTGAAATTGATCTTCACTGAGCTTTCCATGGATAAGAGGATTTGGGTGGGTTGTAGAACAGGTTGCTAGTTAGTCCTTCTCATTTCTTTTGTTACCTTTTAAGATCAAGTTTGCCCTGGCCCTGTCCCCTTCCCCTGCAGTACATCATAGTAAATATGAATTATTACTGACAACCACATTAATAATGTTCAGTTCAAGGAAGCTTTTGTTATTTGTAATAAGATGTGTGAGACTCTTCATACATGTTCTGTATTATCTGCTGCTACAAGGAAGTGGTGGTGTTTTTTTTATTGAAACCACTTCCTCTGTCAACTCAAGGTAAAGTGTTTTGAATATGAGAGTTTTGAGCTGGAGATTGTGTGTGTAGTGGAATGCTTTGCTGGTAATAGCATGTTGCTATGACTAGAATTTAAATTGCGATAGTCTCCAAAAAGATCTGAGCTCCCACTTTTAATACAGCTTGCCTGTGAGAAATGGCCATACTGGAATTGCACAATCAATGTACATTCTACCCAATGTCACGCTGTATTGAGGTCTGACCTTAAAGTGTCTCATTGCCACGGGATGTGTCAAATTAAAATCAGGGTTTCTGTATGCAGAGCATATATAAACATATAATGTTTCAAAAAAGGTAGTGCAATTTCCAATGAGGAAGAAACTTCTAACTTCTATATGTATAGCCCAACATATGAATGTAAAAGTTGGAAACACTTTCAAACCTAAATGTTTCCACTTGTATTTGAGGACTATAAATGTTTGAAAACCTAAGGGGAAATCCAAAGATAATTAAATCATAACATTGATATTTTTTAAGGAATCCACATGCATTCCGCACTTGAATTGTTTAAACGTGGAAATGGAATCTGATTAGTTTTAAACTCTTTCAATTTTACATTTTGATTTCAGTGTGTACTTTCATGAGCTGTACTTCAATGGCTAATTTTCTGATGTAAGTTCTCCAAAAACACTTCTGCTCTCCAAACAAAAACAGAACTCCTTTAAGAATTAGTGGAATTTGGAAAGGAAGAGGTGCCAGATGATTTCTACCAGCTAACTCTAGAATTGTATGAGAAGACTTCCAAGTGCAGTTTCTGTAGGCAAGATTCAAATATGGACTCTTGCACAGATAGTTATTTGTTTGAAATATTAAGCTTGTCCCAATTGGGAAGTCAGCACTATCTCACTACTTTTTTGTCAGAAGGTTCAGTAGACCTTAAGGTCGAAAGCTAGCAAATCATCTTCTAAGTTTATATCATGTTTTGTAATACTGATTTTTACTCCCTATTAAAGTCTGCAGTTGGTTTGAAAGAGAAAAGCAAATTGAAGAAGAGCAAAAGCAAAAAGAAATCTGGTGAAAACAAGAGAGTTCTGAATGAAGACTGGAATCTGTTTTCACACTTTTGTGAAATCACACATATCGTCATAAAGGACTCCATTGTCATCATCAATAAACAAGACAACAAAAAACTGGTAGGTTATTTCATTGCTCTCTAGTTGTCTCCCAATCTTATTTACTGTTGCTAGATCACCTTTCTGTGAGCATCAGTCATTAGCTACTCAAGTATTCAGACACCAAGGCCATAGAAAGAGGGAGGGGTAAATCTTGCAATCAAATTTGGTTTTATCTTTTTTTAAAAAGCAGGAAGGATCACTGGATAGTGATCTAGGGCAGTAACTACTATTTAGGTTATCAAGGGAAATAAAACAATGAGAACTAAATGATGTTTAGATCCAGACTAGTTGTAGTTTAATACAATGGCAGAGGAGACTTGAGGCTTTCAGTGGCCTCTTCTATGTTAGGTGTTCTTAAGTTTTAGGTGCTAAATCCTATTACTGTTCAAAATGATCAGAAATTATGTAAAAGTATATTTCCAGTAATCATACTTCATCCCACTATGTTGAATGAGTAACTATTAGAGCTGCCAGTTATGAAGGGAGACTTCAGTGTATTTGATGTACTTGAATTTTAATGTTGCTACTGAAAGAAAACTAATTTGGATTCTCAGCAAGTTGTTAGGTTCTAGTGAGTATTATGTGAAAGATTTTCACAGCTATAACTGTCAAATTCAGAATGGAGGAGGGAGAAAGAGAGAATATAAAATGTTTAGGCTTCAGGTGAATTTCCTGATCAATCAGCATTTAATGATATAGGCTATGAAATCCTCTGGATTAGAGTGGTGCTGCTGGAAAAGCACAGCAGTTCAGGCAGCATCCAAGGAGCAGGAAAATCGACTTTTTGGGCAAAAGCCCTTCATCAGGAATACAGGCAGAATGCCTGAAGTGTGGAGAGATAAATGAGAGGATGGTGGGGGTGGGGAGAAAGTAGTATAGAGTACAATAGGTGAATGGGGGTGGGGATGAAGGTGATAGGTCAGGGAGGAGGGTGGAGTGGATAGGTGGAAAAGAAGATAGGCAGGTAGGACAAGTCATGGGGACAGTACTGAGCTGGAAGTTTGGAACTGGGGTGAGGTGGGGGAAAGGGGAAATGGGGAAACTGGTGAAGTCCTGGGGTTGAAGTGTGCCGAGGCGAAAGATAAGGCGTTATTCCACCAGGCGTTGAGTGGTGATAGAGTGGCAGTGAATGAGGCCCAGGACTTCCATGGCCTCGGCTGAGTGGGGGGGGGAGGGGTTGAAATGTTGGGCCACAGGGCCTCATCTCCCGCCTCAGAACACTTCAACCCCAGGACATCAATGTGGACTTCACCAGTTTCCTCATTACCCCTTGCCTCACCTCACCCCAGTTCCAAACTTCCAGCTCAGCACTATCCCCATAACCTGTCCTACCTGCCTATCTTCCTTTCCACCTATCCACTCCACCCTCCTCTCTGACCTATCACCTTCATCCCCACCCCCGTTCACCTATTGCACTCTATGCTACTTTCTCCCCACCCCCACCCTCCTCTCATTTATCTCTCTACCCTTCAGGCACTCTGCCTGTATTCCTGATGAAGGGCTTTTGCCCGAAACGTCGATTTTCCTGCTCCTCGGATGCTGCCTGAACCACTCTAATCCAGAATCTGGTTTCCAGCATCTGCAGTCATTGTTTTTACCTATGAAACACTCTGCCCATTTTCATCAAATAGCAACTGCTCCCAGACAATTACACATTAACTTTCTCACAACATTCTTCAAACTACTCTATTTGCATCAATGTAAAATGTTTTTTACTATCAACACCCATTCCAAATGACATTCGCAATTACTATTAACACAGTGCCTCAATCTTCCTAATATTTCTTGATCTATGTGCAGCCTTTAGCACAGTTGCTTCTCAAACCATATTCCTCTGTTATTTAGCAGTGTTGGACTGACCTTTGATGTTTCTGTTGGCAGAGCATCAACAGCATTAGTTCCTCTCCTTTCTCCATTACCTACAGAATCCTCTGAGAACCTATTCTTGGCCCTCCTTTTGCTCGTCTACATGCTACATCTCAGTAATGTCATGTGAAGACCACATTCACTAAGCTTATATCCCAGCTCTCCTTCTGCACCATCTGTCTAAACTTTTCCACTACCTCAGCCTGCTTGTCTAATATGCATTCCTAGATGCTTTACAATTTCCTCCTGTTAAAATTACAGACCAAAACTTCACTGCCTTCCATAAAATCAATACATACAACATCTACTCCATCCCCCTTCTTGGCTAGTGTCTTAAGTTGAAGGCAGTCATTTTCAACCTTGCCCCCTATTGACTTTGTGTTAAACTTTTCCATATCCTGTCTATCAGGAGGACTGCATACTTGCACCTCTGTCAATTAACCTGTCACCAACACATGCCTTAGTTTACCTTTTCATGAAAATCCTTAGTATTTATCCTAAACTCAATATCCAGATGTTCTTCCAGCAGGTTCCCAACCTCCACGTTCAACTTATCTAAAAACTGCAGCAAATCATATTCATCAATCATTCCTGTGCTCCACAGTTTGCATTAATTTCTATGCTCCCAATGCTTCTAATTTAAAATGTTCATTGTTCCATTCAAATCTCCTCTTGTCAACTTAAGTCTCTCTATTTCTATAACCTTAAGTACCACATTCCTCAGAACTCACTTCCTCCAAAACTGGCTTCTTTTCTATCCCAGAATACCTTCACCATTACCTGCTGTCGGCTGTTTATTGTACATAGTAATTTTCTGTTCTGATGAAAGTGTAAAGGAGAATCCAGTTGGTGTAGAATAGTCAGCAAACCCATTAGCGCCCATTTTGTACACCTACCAAATTGGAGTTTTATCAGCAATTTTGGTATCTTCTTTGGTTACAAGGTTTGTTTTGTTGTAAATGTTACATTCTTGCAACTCTTGCAATTTAGTTGTAGAAAATGAGTCTGATACATGGAACATGTAACCATAACAATCATAACTTTTAGACTTTTCCTCTCTGCCTGAAGTGTTGATTCAGAGACGCCATGTACCATCCAGTCTTGAATATCTCAACTATATTCTTCATATGTGAACTTGGACAGCTTTAGATAGAAATTATTGTTTGTGATGTTACAATTGGAATAATCCATTTGTTCCAATTCTCTAATCTGTTATTTTACGAAAAGCATTAGACTGCTTAAAATAAATGTGTTAATGCCACCATTTTACAAAAAGGCAGAGAAAGGACTTTAATATATATGCACTCAGCTTTTTTATGTAAATATTAGTAACAGGAAAGTTAATGTTGACAGGCTACTTAACCAAGTAGGATTTTGTAACTTGAGTTCAAACCTGCCCACTAATGCAACTTTCTTAGTATGGGTCACTTCATAACAATCAGGGACATGAACCCTAGTTGCAGCCTTCTCTCTCTTTAGTCACAATGATGTGGAGTCCAATCTTAATGCTACACTGTCGTGCAGTTGAGATTATCAGCTAGGATTCCAATTTTGTCTTCTATGATTCCATTCAAACCTGTTTGTTCAACCAATGAGCCACTCAAAGAACATCACTGTTTTTATTAAAACCTTTTTCAAATTGCTTGTCACAATATAACTCATTAGCTATCCAACTTCAGAATCAGAAACCAGCTAGAATATAGTTTCCCCATATTTTTCACACTAGCTTAAAAAAAACCTATGATTCATGAATATGTCAGCCCCATTATTGGGAATGTTGTATAGTAAAATATGTCCTTTTAAAAAAATATCTTAAAAGCTTTCTGGATATATTTTGTGTTTTAGGAGCTGAATCTGTCCTCTTATGAAGAAGCCCTTTCCCTGGTGTCCTTGATTGATGGTTACTTCCGATTAACAGTCGACGCCCATCACTACCTATGCACAGAAGTAGCTCCTCCTCTAGTGGTGCACAACATTAAAAATGGCTGTCATGGACCGATACGGTAAACTGGAATTTTAAAATTATTTAATTCTCTCTCTCTCTCTCTCTCTCTCTCTCTCTCACTCACTCTCTCGCTCTCCTTTTTCCTCTAAAAATTGTAGAAATATTTTAACTTCCATTGGAAGGAATAAGATCATGTTGAGCTGAATAATCCTTATGTTGAAACCTCCTTGTACCCATTATTGCACGAACACCAGTGCAATCTTCTCCACTTTTCTCCCATGCCAAAATTTCAGTTTTACATATTTTTTCCTTCTGGCTCCAGATTTGGTGTTTAAAACAAAATTTACTGAATGTTTAAACTTTCTTTAAAATCTCTGGTCTTTTCAAATCCACACTTGACACCACCTAATCACACTTCCTTCATTTAAGTTGCAGGCTTCCTCTGTCCTTTTCAGGCATGCTATGTGCTATTTACAGCCTTAGTTTTCAGTTACATATACCGACATTTTTAAAATAAAATCAGCACCAGTTTGGCCATATTAAGTTGGAAAAGTTCAACAAAAGATTGGCACTTATGCATCTAATTAAAAATAAAGTAGCCAATGGGCTTTCCAATAATGGAATTACCTTCCTCCCTCCTTGTGATTTAGTTTCAAGACTTAGATACTTTATGTATCAATTTTATATACCATATCAATCACAGTAACTTGGATCTATTTAGCACTTGCAAGTATATATCTCTTACATAAGTTGTGAGAAATCATTTGCTTGAGGAGATGGATTGTGGTGCTTTTGAAAGTGGCGACAGATGGCTTTTAATTGTTGGAAAATGGGATTTTGAGAGAGGGACGCAGCAGTTAAAGGCTTCACTCCTAATAGTGCGATGATATGGGATAATTCACAAAGTATTCTAACAGAAATATTCAAAGGTAATGGGATAACTGTCAAACAGTTTGAGAAGATAACACACAAGCTGACAAAGAGAAACTTGTGAATGAAGACTGTTTGGGAGATGGAGCCAATGTAGGTCAATGGGTTCAAGGGTGATGAGTGAGAAGAACTTGGTAAATGACTACATGTATGAAACAGATGTTCACACAGGCTATGGTTCTGGATGGTGGCAAAGGAGGACAGCAAAGAGAGCACTGGAAGGGGCAGGGGTATGGGTGGTGGCAAATGTGTTACAGATCTGGAGTGAAGCAGTTTTTGTGATAAATGGCCTGAAGCTAGGCTTTGGGGTTAAACAGGGTGCTAAAGCTGCAAATGTTTTTGATCTCTTTTTTTTTCTGCTTAACACGTTTAGGTCCCCATTTTACTAACCATTTTGTTGATGACCTTTTCTGATGATTTTATCAACAACTCTCATTATGTATAAAAGCACTGTATCTAACTTCCTAATTTTTAATTTGAGTCCTTTGCTAATGTCTAATTTAACTTTTGAATTCAGTCAATTCCATGGTTATAAATGTCCATGGTAAGCAGGCCCAACTTCTTTTCACCTTTCTTTATACATTTCTAACAGCAGACCATAATTATGACCTATTCATAATTTATTCTTATCAGTACTGAATATGCTATCAACAAGTTGAAACACGAAGGCAATGAGGATGGCATGTACGTGTTGCGTTGGAGCTGTACAGATTTCAACCACATCCTTCTGACAGTTGCATGCAGTGGAACCACTGAGGTAACAATTGAAAGAACTCAGTTGAACAATTGACTTGTCTTTCTCTTTCTTTCCTATCTTAAAGGAAGGAAAGTTTGGGATTGTAACATGTATATTAAAGGTACTCTATCATATCCTTTGGTTTTAAGAAATAAATCAAATTTCCAAACCCATTCGAGACATGGGCTTCAATTCACTCCTGAGGTGGGTAATGCTCACTGGGAAAGTTCCTCTCATCTAGCCCAGATGGCAGGATTTCCAATCCACGAGGCAGCAACAAAATACAGTTTGCTGATGGATCGAAGGTGACCACGGGGGGTGGGAGTTACTGAGTATTGAGCTAGAAAAAAAAACTGCACATGCTGGAATCCAAGATAGACCAGCAGCAGACTTGGAGAGCACAGCAAGCCAGACAGCATCAGGAGTTGGAGGAGTTGACATTTTAGGTATAACCCTTCTTCACTCCTGAAGAAGGGTTACACCCAAAGCATTGACTTCTCCACCTCCTGTTGCTGCCTGACTTGCTGTGTTCTCCCAGCCTCCTGCTTGTCAACTGAGTATTGAGCTGGCTTTTAAATTATTCATTTGTGTCCTCTGGGACTTTAACGTGGTTGTTTTCACATATTTTAGATCCTTTAGTCCTTACCCACGCCCATGCTCCATTCGTGCCAACATGCTTCTCCCATTCATCCACATTGACCACCTTCCCTTTTAAGCCAACTTATGCTCCTCACCTGGCACCCATGGTTGAAATCATGCCTCCTACCCAACTCAATGTTTTTGCATAATCCGTATGGTCCATGATTTAATACTAATCACCCGCTATTCTTGCCTGTTATGGCCTCCATGCCAACTCACTCTGTATCTGTTATAGGCAGATCTCAGGATCGATGTTAAGTGGAATAAAATAAATTTTTTAATGTTTGTTAGTCTTCACTGGCGAAAAGACAACACTTGCATTCATGGAAGACCAGTCAAAACTTTTAAATGCCATCAGGTAATTAAATCTATATAAAAATGAACAGACTCTTTGTATTAACTTTGCATCAAATACAGCTAATCTTTCAATAATGAATCTGAACTTTAATCAAGCTGGAATTCCTGCTGGAATAATTATACACAGCCAAGCATTCGAACGATATAATGGTAGCTCCTAGGTTAACATCAACAAACAAACATTATAATTGCTCAACCATATTATTTCACTAGGAGAAAGTGAGGACTGCAGATGCTGGAGTTCAGAGTCAAGAGTGTGGTGCTGGAAAAGCACAGCAGGTCAAGCAGAATCTGAGGAGCAGGAGAGTCGATGTTTCAGGCATAAACCCTTCATCAGGAAGGCTCATACCCAAACTGTCAACTCTCCTGCTCCTCAGATTATTTTCACACCTATTGATTCGAGCAGCCCTTTTTGTCAGCCTTTTTTTTTAAGCCCTTTTTTTTAATAATGTATAAAAGGCTGAGGATTTTAAAAACTTCACAACTTGACAGTTGTATAGACCTTCTATGCACTCCAAGTCCATTTATGGCCACTCTGAAAATTCGTACCCCTCACACTGCAATTTAAGACCCTTGCTCCAATGAAATTGAGATCTCTCTGACCTCAGCATTAAACTAAACTATCCCAGTTGAGTTCTGGTTTTACATGTGTGAGAATCATGGCCCAAACCTTTCCATTAGTGAGTAAAATAGATACAGGACCTCTATGTTCAGGACCCAGTCTCCATTTTGGACAAAATAATGAATATGTCTTTATCAGAGAGAGTGCTTTTTACATATTACAATGAATTGGGCAGGTAATAACTTTGTCTTATTTCTTTTCAACATGGATCCTGAGGTCTGCCCATTGTGGCTTCTGGGTGATTTGGGATTTTAGGTGTCAGGGTCCTACTGGTGGGTGGAAGACAGGTTGGAATTGGTATGAGGGGCCATGTGGGGTGGGTTGAAAGTTGAAAGTTAATGTTGGCATGGAGGCTTTGTTTGTTGGGGGTCAGTGGGGGCTTCATGGAACTTGGGCAAGTGAGTATTGATCATCAAGCAAAGTATATGGGTTTTGGGGGGGTCAGGGGTCGGTGGGGAGGAGGCATAAGATGCCATGAGTTGAAATAAGTGGAGCAGTGATGAGTACATAGGGGTAGGGTGGGGGGGGGTGTTGGGAGTGGGATTTTAGAGAAAGTGTATGGGCTCTATTGTTGTTTCAATGCTTGTTTAAGTACCTCTGACCTCTGATATATCTCTGCTGGTATATCAAAGCAGGTCATTCACCCAAGACTAACAGCTTCTTCCACAGCTCAGTGTCAGAACTTCCAACAAACCTACCTTACTCGGAACAAAAACTTGACATTACAGGGAATTTTCCAGATTGGGTTTATGCAGCTTGGAATTGTCCCAACTCTTGGGCAAGGAATTTGAATCTGTTTCATACCAGTTCTAGACAGCAGCTTCTCTAGTTTTTGTTTAGTTGGTGAAAGTCCCAACTGCAGTTGTACATAATTTTTTTAATTCACTTATGGGACATGAGTATCACTGACTGGTCAGCATTTATTTCCAGTTCCTAGTTGCCCTAGTGAAGGTGGTGGGTAAACTCCTTTCTTGAACTGCTGAAGTGCATGTACTGTAGATAGAAGCATAATGCTGTTTGGAATATGGTTGTACTGTTGTTAGCTCACACCTCTTCATGAATATCCAGTTTTGAGCTGCTAGATCTGTTCAAAGTCTGTCTCATTTAGCACAATGATAATGTCACACAACACAATGGTATGACTTGTCTTGTAACTTAAAAGGCACTGTTTTACAATTACGTAAGTCATCCAGTATAGCAGCACTACTTATAATTAAGGGAAGCAATGTTATTCATTTCATTGGAATATTGAGATAATATTGGTCAGAGGGTGAAATTAGGTTCTAAATGAGTACTGGGTTATTGAAAACTCCTGTTTGATTTTAACACCAAATTGATCTCAATTGCTGACTAGCATGACTTGAATTTGCTGGACAGTGTTAAAGCAGTCATCTCCATGTTTGACAATCAACTGCTGATTAGACATCCCTTCATGAGACTGTATATGTGAGCACTAACTTCCATAGAAGGTGGCTGAAACAAAGTGGTATGTTCAAGATAGTTTAGGGACCAAGTGTGAGAGTGCTACATTTGTGAAACTGTGCACCAGGGATCCTGGTGGAGGAGATCGAGAGGTTAGAAGTATCTGTTGTACCTGCAGTTCACTTTGACCTTGCGTCCCTCTCTGCTGTATCATCTGGAGCAGCTCTCCCTGATTCATGTCCTCTCACTTCTGCAGACTAAAAGGAGGAATCCTTTCAGCAAGATGCTGGTAATCAGGTCACCTTATCATGGCGACACCAATGCTTTGAGGAATTTGGGCAGTTCTAAAAAGAAGTCCATATTTACAAAACACCTTGCAAACAGGAAAAGTTGGATAACATTCATTTGTATAATAACCAGTGAGTACTGGTGTTTCAGCTTTCAGACTGATGGGTCACAGAAAATCCACTACCCAAGTAACTCAATCCAGCAATTGTTCCCTTATTTTGGAGAGGGGAAGGAGGGGGTTGAGGATTATTGAATTTTTCCTGATTCTTGCTGAAATCAATGGAGTTGCTGAAGGTTGCAAAAGGTGATCCTTGTAAGTTCCTTCACCTGAGTGAATTAGAAGAAGGAGTCACATTAACTCCAGGTCACATTGGTGCTGAGAAATTCAAGGAAATGTCTGTTTTATGTCAAGTGATAGGGAAAGGAAATAACTTGCCCATTCTCAACCTTTCCTGTTTATGAAACAGATGGCAACATACATTTGGTAATTAATCTCACAATTTGTTTTCTTCAAGTGCATTGATTTCCGTGATGGAGGCAGTGGTTCGAGACCAACAAAGCAGTATAAGAACTTTCAGATCGAAGTGAGTAAGGATTTAGGTTACAAGCTGCATGGCTCTGAGAGCTACTTCACAAACCTTAAGGAACTCATGAGTCATCTCAAAGGGCAGATTCTTAAAACCGAGGATGTAAGCTTCCAACTGAAAACTTGCTGTCCACCAAAACCGAGAGGTGAGTATTATAAAAGCTGCATGAATTATTACAACCTTTAATTAAGAAATTATGTAATCTTTATTGGAACTCCATTTTTGAATCCCTCCAGTGAGATTTCTGTCCTTGCCACAGTAAAAATTTGGCCTCCTTTAATATCACAAATTATATATTATTTGACTGTGACATGCATAAACTTTCTGTCCATATTCTCCTTGAACTATTTTTGACACAGTTGAGTATACAATCTTGTCGAGTGCCTCTCCACTGACCACTTGGTTCCTTATCTATCATTCTCCACCCCTACAAATGGCTTGTCTTCCCATTCATACACCATTAACTCCGATCTTGGCACAATCCTATTTCTTGTTTATATGTTGTTTCTTGGTGACATCATCCAAAATCTTGTTATCTTGCATGATGATGAAACTCAACTTTATCACCAGCACCAGCATTCTCAACACGTCAGCTGTCTGTAAATTGGTACATTGTTTGTTCAAACATTGAGTACCAGGTGAGCAGAAATTTCTTTAAGTAAATCTTGGGAAAACTGAATTCATGACCTTGTGGTCCCACCACAAACTCTACTCCTTAGCAACTAACTCTGCCCCTCTCCCTCTCCCTCTCAACTGTCTGAGATTGAACCTAGCTGTTTGCAATGCTGGCATCATATTTGACCTTAAGAGGAACTTCTTACCATATATGTAAGGTCACTTAATTCCACCTCCATAACTCTACCCTTGCCTCAGCTCATCTGTTGAATCGCTCATTCATGCCTTTATTAGTTAATAAAGAAAACAGTCAGTGTTCAGCATTATTTGTCAACTTATCATTGCTAAATGCTGAGTATTCACATGTAGTTTTAGCCTGAGTATCAGTGTTAATGAATTATGCAGGAACTCCCAGCTGAACCAAACATTGTTCGCGGTCTATGGAAATGCATTTTCAAAATGGAGTAGCTAGATGGCAATCATTGACTTTTTCCCTTCCTGGTCCAAGTGTGCCTAGACCAGCTTGTAACCCTTCCCCAGAAAAATAATTTCAGTTGAAATCTCAGTACGAAAACTTGTGAAATGATTTCACAGTAAATTAAGTCTCAAAAATGTAGTATTTTATGATTTCCTAGTTTTCTGAAAAGCTGTGACTTTTTCTGCAAATATTACTACTTAAAAAAACTTTTGAGTTTTATTAGCTGCTGATTATTCAACACTCAGCACGTACAATGTGAACACCATGGAAAGGCTGCAAACTGATAGTATTTTTTATATAAGATCAGGTATGTTTAATTGCTTGAAAGTACAAGAATAAAACTGCACTATACAATTTAATTTTCATTGAATCAAAAAATTAAATTAATCCATATTAATTTAGCTGTAACAGCATTTAGTTGCAAGGATTATGTGTTTGAGAGTTATTTTGTCTGACGACACACCCATCCAGATAAACAGTGATAAGATCAGGGTGGAGGTGAGCCATGAATGTTGGATATCTAGTAGAAAAACAAAAACTCCAAAGGCAGGTGAGATCTGTAAACTGTAAGAGATGGATGAATGAATAATTATGACTTTCACCCTATGTTTTTCAAATGTTGTAAGTTCCCAATTCCTTTTTTTTTCATTCAGCCATAAACATTTTTTCTTCAGTTTTGCATGAGATTTGTGCATCATTGGCAAGGCCAATATTTGTTCCCCATCCCTAATCTCACCTTTGGGATAATTCACGTCACACACAGTGCTGTAATGTCATGTATAGAAAAGACTGATGGCAGATTTCCTTTCTGGAAGGACATTACTGAACCAGATGTGTTTTTAAAACAATTGATAATAGTCATCGTTATTGAGATTAGCTTTATATTCCAAACTCATTGATTGAATTTAACCTCTATCAGTTGCATGAGTCGGATTTAAATCTGTGCTTCCAGAGCATTCACCTAGACTCTGGCTTCCTAATCCATGGATACCACCACTACCCCTCCACTGATTCATTCTTAAAAAGAGCTGCCTTACAAATATGAAAAGAATTATGTTCAAAGTAAGCCCCATAGAGAGTTAAGTACCATGTGTGTCAGCTCTGATCAGTGGGTAGCACTCTCACAGCTGAAACAGAGGTTGTGGGTTGAGGTCCTATTCCAGACTTGAGCAGAAAAACGAAGGCTGATGCTCCAGTGAAGTATTGAGAGTTTGCTGCACATTAGGAAGTGCTGTTCCTTGGATAGATGTTAAAGGAAGACCCAGTGTGCCCTTTCAGGTAGACATAAAAGATCCTATGGTACTGTTTTGAAGGAGAACAAGGAGCTTTTCCCCAGTATCCTGGTGATTATGCTGGAGGCACCATCACAAAAGTAGATTAACTGGTCATTGTGGCATTGCCATTTATGGCAGTTGCTGGTTGCATTTGGCTGCATTTCCTCCTCTACAACAATGTCTACACTTCAAAAATACTTCATTGTCTTTAAAATATTTTGCCACATTTGGTGATCATTAAAGGCACTGCATAAATACAAGTCTTTCTATCTTTGTACCACTCTATGTTAAAGTAAATGTAGATTTAAAATTTTCTTTGGCAGACATCATTAATAAATCATGGATAGGTGGCATAAGTTGCAAAGTCGATCTATCGAGATCTGTGTCTGACACGTCTAATATCCATCACATATCAGTTTCTTTACAAATGTGATAAATTGCCAGGGTCACTAATTGCTACATCATATTGAGAACAAATCATTTCAGAAGATTTAGTAACTTAATGAAACAATTAATTTGCACAAGGTTTTTACTGTGACTAAAAGATGTGAAGGGGACGATTAAATCAGCTAATGAATGTGGTCGGCAGTACTATAATTCTCTCCATTTAAATATTTAATGTTTTTGTTCAACTTTGTTTTGTGCAGAGGGGTCTAAGGAATTTGTTTTCTTTGTGTGTTTACTGCAAAAGGAAGCTCCTTATCAAAATATCTTGCTTTGACTGACCTTTAGCTGTGGCTGGTGTGATTTGCTGCACCCTACTAGCTGTATTTCAAAATCCTTAGTTATTTTAACGTTGGAGGTTTATTTGGAGAATTTGCTAAAATAACTATTCTCTTCAAGAAATCTTCAAATGTGATACATTATGCTTGGCCTTCCACATTAAAAAAAATATAATTGATCTCCTCACCTCCCACACACATTCTCAAAAAATTTAGGTGAAAAGAATATTCAGTGTAGAAAGGATATAGTTAATATGGTCTTACCATGTTTATCAACTTTGTTTCCTGTTTGATTGCAGGAACTGGTTGACTTGAACTGGAGTTTAATATGTTTCTATTGTTCCTTCAGAAAAACTACAAGTTCATTATATTGTAAATTCTAAGCAAATATTCTGAAGATTATGAATATTTATCCATTTCGAATTTACGTTTAAATCCAAAGCTAGTTAATCCCTCATTCACAACCCACTGTTCACAGCTGTTATTTCTGCATAATTTCACACATGGAGCTTTAGTATGCATCCAGTATTGATTTGTTAAAATGAATTGCCAATAAGTAATTTGTTGCCTGTATCTAGATTTGTGGGTTGACAATGTACTAAGCCACATGTGTGCACCTTTCCTCCTTTGAACCCACACATAGAAACCGACACACTCCTCAAGCCCACACACACATGCAGTCCCACACATACGCCCACACAGTCCTTTTAACAGGCATACACCTTCTACATTTTGAACTTTAAATTATCTACGCTTATAGCTGCAAAAAAAGATACACGAGCGCAGAGAAATCATCTAGGCCAGTGCTCACTAGAGATACAGTTATTGTCACATGAGCAACTACCATTGTGAAATCTCTTTAACCCAACGTGGTCTTGAATGACCTTTCAACATAAAAGTTTAGTTTATTTTAGATACAAATCAACAATCCGCATCACTACTCAGATAGTCTACACTGTTACTTGAGCCTGGCGTGCTGCACATTTAGGTCAATGCTGATCTGTGTCACAATTCCATTTGACCCTGAACACTTGATACCGTTAATAAAATTCTGTCAATGTCAGTCTTGATAATTTCAGTTGACCCAGCATCTTCCACTTTTTGTGTCAAAAAATCCTACTTCATTTCACTCGTGAATGACTTAGCGCCAATTTTAAGATCACATTCACTTTATTTGAATTCCTCCACCAAAAGAAATAATTGTGATGTACTGATCCTATTCAATCTCTTTAAGACTTTAAACACATCATTCAGGTCTGCCAATAGCTGACAGTACTCAAAGATGTACATGCTACATTTAGGCACGTACATTTACACAGGTCGTGTTCTGATGAATGTCACGAATCTGGCAGATTTACATCCACCACTTCCAAGGCCAGAATATCTGTCCTGAGTTGTTATGCCCAAAATGGAACTTATTCCAGCTAGAGTTTAACCATCTGTACATCTGATACACCACTTCCTCACCATTGCATTCCATTAGTTGATATAAAGGACAAAATCCATTAGCCCTTGATTGTTGTCTACTACATTAGTGGTTTAGTTTTTAATAATCTCTGTTCTTGGACATCCAAATTCCTTTGTTTCCCCCTTGTTCCTAACTTTTCGCCTCCTAATCTGTGTAAGAATTAAGTCTCCCATTATAAGTTATTGTTTTGCTAGCTGCCTCCCTGCTCCTTGTCTTTATCCAAATGCCCCCATCCCAGGCTGTAGAACTCCATAATGATACTAAGATCTCAGCAGCACCAGCTGTTTGGTCTACGAAGTTGACCCAAAGTAAGCAGAAGTAACTCCCACTGAAATCTTGCATTTTGAACTGTTTCTTTAGTTCTACTTTAGGTTCTGTTCCCATTAGCTGTCTACCCTTGCTAAGTCAATTCTGTCCTCTGCTGTGATTCACAAATTACTTGGAACATGAATTATGCGATACAAATTGGTATAATGAGAATGTGTTTATACTATGAATTTAGCTTTTCACTTGCAATATAGATCAGAATGTGGGCCAAATTTCACTCTTCAAGGAAGTTATGCTCGGTCTTGTCAGGCTGGAGTTTCATGCTGTTTTTATATGACAGCATGTAGATTTTAAATCTCATGAGGATTTAAATTTAACTATTATTTATTATAGAGTAGAATTTCAAGCATTTATATACCAAATGTATTCCTGAGAATAGTATCTCGAAAAGATACTGCAGAAACTAGCCTGAAGCTAGTAGCTTGCAGAAATGCTGCCTAAGGCGATTAATGTCTTTTAGTGGCATTAGCAGGCATCAGACTTGCTCGTAAAGTAGCAAAGCATTTCACCTGAGAGTTTCTAACTTTAAAATGAAATGCATCTTACAAACTGTCTGCAAATTATTCATTGGTGTAATTTTTCAATTTTTGTGATGTTTATTTCAAATGAGGAATGATAATACTGTGAGTGAACAATTTCTTACTGTGTGCACCCAGATGTGAGATTAAACATTTGCAAGGTTAGGTGCAGCAGAAGTTAGGTAGAAATTAAAGTTTCCTGTAATCTGTTGTCAAAAATATACCTTTGCAGTAGTCTGTAAAGAGCACTGGTCTTTTTCAGTTGATATATTAAAAACTGTTTTCTGTTGTTCCAGTTGATGTTATTACAGGACAAATTAGATCCCAGATTGAAATTCAGCTTGATGCTTCATTCTTTTTTATTCTAATAAGATGGTTATATAAACAATACTGAAACTTAATCATGTTTTGCTGAAGATTTGATTTTAACAATAAGCAGAAGTTTATTATACAAAAGAAATGAAATAAAATAATCTAAACTCTCTACATATAATACACGTTTAATGATTTAGAAACGTGTAGCAAACTATAATCAGTCATCCCTACAGAACATTCCAGTACTCAAATGACAAACAGAATTCCTTTCTGTACCACACAGGTTTGACAGCTGTGGCTTCAATTCACCAGTCTTGAGAGTCTGATCCCCTCTTCCTTGAGCCTTCATACAACTAAGCTTAGACTTTCTTAGCTTTAAATAACTCCAATCAGGATTTCAACTAAACATTTCTGGTCTGGAGCTTTGAAACTAATTTCTTGACACTGATGTAACCTATTCTTAACAGTTCTAAATTATCTCCCTTTCTCAGGAGCAAATGTTGTTCATATCTAGCTTCAGCCAAGTCCCTGACTAACATGCCAAAGCTTTTTCTAAATTATGAGTATATTGTCTAATCAAGAGAGTGGAGGTGGTGGACTAATGGTGTTAT
Organism: Chiloscyllium plagiosum; assembly: GCF_004010195.1. Classification (NCBI taxonomy): domain Eukaryota; kingdom Metazoa; phylum Chordata; class Chondrichthyes; order Orectolobiformes; family Hemiscylliidae; genus Chiloscyllium; species Chiloscyllium plagiosum. Next base: position 57,858,282 of record NC_057720.1, read on the forward strand.
CACTAGATTATTAATCCAGGTAATGTTTTGGGGATGCAGGTTCAAATTTTGTCATTTCAGAAGGTGAAATTTGAATTCAATACAAATTTGGAATTAAAGATTCTAATTCCGCCCATGAAACTATTGTTTATTGTTGATTGTTGGAAAAACCCATCTGGTTCATTAATGTCCTTCAAGAAAGAAATCTGCTGTCTTTACATGATTTGACCCACTTGATTCCAGATCCACAGCAATGTGGTTTATTTTTAACTGTCTCCTGCGCAAATTAGGAATGGATAGTAAATGATAACTGAGCCAGCCAAACCTATATTCAATGAACAAACAAAAAAATCTCTGACTTATTAAACTGAAAGTCTAATGCATTAACTCTTTACTCTAAACAAAACCTCATTACACACCAGAAACACACTCAGATTTATTTTTCTGTAAAATCACCGTGGCTACACATATCTATAAGTTTATCATTAAACTTCTTCAGAGACACAGACCAAAACCCACATACCAGTAGTTCAAATCCAAAGTTTTAAAATAAATTACATTAAAATATATATAAAACACATACGCATTAAACTGTTGGGGATGAAATGTGTAACTTTTTTAAACAATGACATTCTTTTGCTGCATTTTATCGTTACTTTACTATCTGACTTGCTTTGTTCTCTGTTCTTAAAATGTTTTGTTTACTGCTGATGTCTTAGGACTATATTGCTGTCAGTTGCAATTAATAACTACAACAACCAAATATCTGAAGGTAGGGGCTCCTCTCGGTATCTTCTATTTCGTATAATGAGAGATGTGAGGAAGAGATCTGAAGCAAGTCCTCATCCTTAACACAGAAGTGGATTTCATAAACTAAGATTGTGGCTCTGTCCTTTTCTCCTGACCTTTCCTAGATGACCAATCCTGGAATGAGAACAGAGACCGCTTGCTGCAAATTTGGGTCCGTCACAATTATTGTTGTGTACTCTGACACTGTACTGTAGTCCATGAAAAAAAACAAAAAACATTCCTCTGGCCTTTCTGCGCATATGACTCTATCTCCCACAGGCAACCCCCACCCCAAGTACCCATCAACCACATGCACTCTTGTTATCTTTTTCCCTCCACGAATTGACTCTAATCGCCATGTCGCAAAACTTTCCAAACAACTGGCCCATCTTGTTGTACATATCTTTATTTTTAATTACATTTTCAGGAGGCTAGTGAGTTAGGATGTGTCTTCAACATTCATTCCCTTACTGTCTACAAACTCTCATCCAATCATTGTCATTGGTGTAAAACATCATGTTGATTGAAATACAAAGGCAGATCTAATAAGAAAAGAATGCAAATTAGCGCATCAGGGAAATTTTTTTCGAAAAAGTAATTAGGGTAGACATTGGTCCTTGAAACGGTTTAGACTTGCAAGAATATGGGACTGTGACAAAGCTGCTCAACTTAGTCTGTCATTTAGGTTTTGTTTGAGGAACTGACAAACATTGACAGTTTTTTCCTTCCTCTTCCAAGCCCATCTCCCTTCCTATGAATCAGGAATGATCTAGTTCCCTTTACCTGTGCAGGAGCTGATTTATACACAAAGTACTGTTCCTCCTTGAAACATTCTCAGTTTTGTTTCCCATTGCATTGACGATTCAGTTGCTGCAGAAAAGAATGAGAAAGTAGATTAATTTTCCAAAACCTCTTCCTCACATGGAGTCAAGCACTACAGATTGTACATGGGCTGTTTGTATTGAAAGAAACATTTCCAAATGTTTTTCTAATATTTTCTTTGCTGTAGAAATCTCAAACCTGTTAGTGATGACAAAAAGCCAGTCCCAGATTTCACAGCTGACTGCAAACAACTACAATTTAAGTCAATTGAGCTTCCACCGAATTCGCAAGGAGGAGATCTGTCAGGTGGGCTCACTGTTGCTGATTTATGTTGGGGTTCAGTTCTGCAGATGACTGAGGCTTTTCATATGAAGCTCAATAGTAAATGTTGCCATGCTTTGTTGGCACCAAGACCCATCATAGCTAAATCTGATGTTGCTCTCACCTAGTGATTGAGCATTTGCATGTCCTGGCGATTGGTGGACTGATGGTGAATAACAGTGAAAATCCTCACTGTCATATTTTAACGTCCAATGTTTAAATCCTATCGTAACTCAGTGTTTGGCATTGAATCAATCAACCAACCATTGGATAGCAATAAGATTGAGCTAAGAAACTCAGCAGAAAGGAAATTCTACCAATCAGTCCATCAATTAGTGGTGTTATAGAAAGGGAGAGGGGCTCCAGTGTTTTTCTTTTGCTTATATACCAAAACAAATGCTGACCCAAATCAGTCTTCCATTTCTCTATTTATTGTATTGCAAAGAGGCAAATAACATTGCATGTTTTCTGTTTTATTTATTGTGTGGGTGTGGGGTGGGTGACATTCCATGGCATCTAGTCTAATTAAACATGTGTTTTATTTTACCCAATACCAGTTGGAACACCTTGGAAGAGGGACCAGAACAAACATTTATTCAGGGACATTGAATTACAAAGATGACGATGAAGAGAATGAAAGTTTCTACAATACAAAGGACATCCGGGTGGTCCTCAAAATTCTTGATCCCAGTCACAGAGACATTTCTCTGGTAAGCCACAACTGCACTGCATGTTTTAATTTAGTTGTTCATGGGATTTGAGCATCGCTGCAGCATTTATTGCTCATCCCTAATTGTCCAGGGGAAGGCAGTTGTGAGCTGCATTCTTGAACTGCTGCAGTTCTTGTGGTGTAGGGCCATCCATAGTGCCGTTGCAAAGGGAGTTCCAGGATTTTGAGACAGTAACAGTGACGGAATGGCAGTATATTTCCAAATCCTGATGATGTGTAGATTTGAGGGAAGTTTGAAGTTTGCAGGATTTTTGGTTGTGACGGGGATGGCTGTTAAAATTGGTCAATATAGCACCTATCAAGCAGGGTGCAGTGTCCTGGATGATGGCAAACTTCTTGTATATTGGGAGAGCTGCATTTATCCATGCAAATGGAGATTTCATCACAGTCCAATCTTGAACCTTGTAAGCAGTAAACAGACATTGGGGAGACAAAAGATGAATTAGCCATCACAGAATTCCAAGCGTTTGAACTGCTCTTGTAGCCACAATATTTATACAGCCAGTCCAGTTTATGATAATCTATGATAATTCCCTGGCTGTTGATCATGGGTGATTCAGTGGTGGTAATGCCACTGAATATCCAGGGCAATGGTTAGAGATTCTTGTTGGCGATGTTCATTGTCTAATTGCTGTGTAGCGCAAAAGTTACTTGCCACATATCAGCCAATGCCTGAATGTTGGCCAGGTCTTCTTGCATATGAACACAAGTGACTTCAGTATCTGAGGAGCAGTGATTGGTGCTGAACATTAGTGAAGGTCTCCACTTCTGACTTTTTATAATGGAGGGAAAGTCATTGAAGCAGCTGAATTCATTTTAGTGTAGGATACTACCCTGAGGGCCTCCGACAGTGATATCTGGAGCTAAGATGATTCATTTGCAACAACTATAACAATGTTCCTTTATGCTATGTATGACTCCAATCAGTATAAAGGTTTTTCCCTTGATTCTCATTGGTTCCAATTTTGTGAAGGCTTCTTGATATCATACTTGATAAAATTCTGCCTTTGTGCCAAGATTGGTCACTCTCACTTCACCTCTGGAATTCAGCTCTTTTGTCTATGTTTGGATCAAGGCTGTAGTGAGTGCAGGAGCTCTGTGGCCCTGGCAGACCTTAAACACCGTCAGTGAGAAATATTGTCAGTCACTTTGTTAGATTTAGTTAAATTCTTTTGAATTAATTTTTTTACTAGTAACCTCAAATGTATTGAAGAATGTTTAATTGCCTGGGGAAAGCTAAGCTCTCCTTTTTAAAAAAAAAGCTGAACTTTAATGTTTTCACATACAATACACTCTACATTTAGTCTGGATCCCATCTCTGCTGGAAAAAAATAGCCTTTAAAACTTGATGGTCAGTTTACATTCAATCTTTCAAATGTCTGTTTTATTTGGAAACCAACAGGGGGAGCAAAGAGAAGGGAAGAAAATTTAACAATTCACCAATAAGTAACTTGTAAACTAAAGACGATCAATCTTCAATTCCTACTTAATTCTGAATAGAATTTCAAACCCAATTCACTTGATCAGAAATCTTTTCCACATGAACCTCTTATGACATTGCAAGCTACCACTCTGGTGTGGTGAAAAATGGCTATTGCAACTTCGAGGGTGTCAAGGAAGCAAAGCTATTATTCGGACATGTACATATCTCAGTCATCCAAAGAACTTCTCAGTTGTAGAGTTTGCAGTACATTTATAGTTCTAAACTTCATGCAGCACCCTGTTATCTCAACATTCAGCTTGGGGTCTGCTAGTTTCTGTGATAACTGAACTGCACTATCTGGCCTTCAGCTTCCTTTCACTACTTGCTATTCATAGCAATGCTGTTATCCTTAAGCTGTTATTATTACAACTGCATGCTTGAAAGCATAATGCACTTTAACTTTAACCAATAAACATTAATCCCCTCAACACTACTCCAACCCCTACATTGGCATATCTGCTGTTTAAATTTATGTCTTTATCGTACCTAGACTCAATTATTTCAACATTTTCCTGGCTGCCATTCTCTACTTCCCTCAACTTATCTAAAATATCTCCTGACTATATATCCTGCTTCAAGCCTCATTTGCTCATCACCTCATGTCCTCGCTGCTGCACGTTGACTTCTGGTTCCCCAATGCCTCAAATTTCTAATTCTATTTCTTGTTTAACTTCCATCATGACCACCTCTTTTCCTATACTTGTGCACTCCTCCAGCATTAGAATCCTAGTGTTATTTTAAAGTCTACTTTAAAATTTGTTATTTTAAATCTGTTCCAGCTCAGGGACTCAGTGGTTAGCACTGCTGCCTCACAGGGACGTGGGTTTGATTCTGTCCTTGGCCAACTGTTTGCACATTCTCCCCTTGTCTGTGTGGGTTTCCTCTGGGTGTTCTGGTTTCCTCCCACTGTCCAAAGATGTGCAGGTTAGGTGGATTGACCATAGAAGATGCAGGGTTACAGGGATAGGATAGAGGGTGTGTCTAGGTGTGGTGCTGTTTGGAGGGTTGGTGTGGATTCAATGGGCCAAAGGACCTGCTTCCACACTGTAGGGATTCTATGATTCCTGATTTTGAGTAGTTTTATTACTGATGAGCTGAAGTTGCAAAAAAAAAATCATTGGGAAACTCATCAGTTTTATATATTGAAACTAATGAAATAATTGTATTTTCTCCATAGCCTTTCTTTGAGACAGCCAGCATGATGAGGCAAGTTTCTCACAAGCACATTGTACTCCTGCATGGTGTTTGTGTGCGAGATCTGGAAAGTAAGTACCAATTTGTTTTGCCACTGTTGGGGGCCAGGGAGAGAGAATTTTTTAATTCACTGTACACTCCATTGTGACTGCTTTGAATCCAATCCAGTTATGTGAGATCTTGGCCCAGTTTTTAAAAAAAATCATTCACAGGATGTTGGTTTGTTGGCAAGGTCAGTGTTTATTGCCCATTTCTAATTGCCCTCAGACAGGTGAAGGAAAGCTGTATTAATGCTTACCCCATTTCAGAGGGTAAGTTTAAACTTCTTGTAAATCAGAAGCTACATATTGGCCACAATGGTGAAATTTGACCTCCTGTTTTCAGATAACTAATTCAGTAGTATGACCACTACACTTGTGTTCCCATTCATTGCACAGGGTGTTGGTTTCAATGGCAGGATTGGAACCATCTTCGTATTCCCACTCATTGTGCAGAAATGGGCAAATCTCACAGTGGAGCTGGAGGGAATCTTCTTTTGTGGGTTTGGCTACAATAAGCTCTTAGGGGAGAATAGGAAGGCTTTGAAAATTGTATCTGTGGCACGGGACTTGAAAAGTAAGTGGCCACTTATGTCAAAGTGGGCTTTTGTTCCATTCCACAAGATTAACCCAGCAGCTTTTGATGAGTTAAGAAAAACAATTAAATTTCAAAGCTGAAGGGTAGAATTAAATGGTTCAGCTTGTCCACCACGTGAACATCTGTTGACAACCTGCTGCAGCCAGTTTGCCAGGCCCTGGGAGATGGAAACCTAATCAAGCTCCTGCTATTGGTTTTCTGGTTTCTCTTACTGGAGAACTTCCCTGAGAAATCCTGGTGCCTGGCAGAGGTCTGGTTTCCAACACTTGTAGTGCTATTTACACTCGGGGTCAGTAATGGAACCTCAGGAAAGAGATGAGTGATGGGGTTCACCAAGGCCAGCCAAAGAGGCCCCAGCAATATTTAGGAGTAGGGGGATATTTGTTTTAAGACGACCCGGCATGCTAACAAGGAGGGAACACTGTCCTTAGCCACCAGGCATCTGCTTTTCAGTTAAATCCTCGTGGTAGAGCAATATGAACCATTATGTCCTGCCCCAGACTAAGTTGGGGGTTCAGGGGGAAGGCAGGAAAGAGGAGGGACCTCCATTCTGCACTTTACCGCCTGACAACATGCACCACCTCCCACACTATAAAGTATCCCAGCAAATTTATTCAGATGCAGTGTTTCATTGTTTAAGTTATAGTACTTACTAATGGTCTTGCAGATGTAGCAACACAAAATAATTGGTGTAACTTTGTCAGTAGTCAGTTTGATTGTCCATTACATGATGCCATCTCTCGGCCTAGACTGGCACTGGGTTTTGCATGAGGTGCAGTTCTCTTCTCGTTTAATCAGGTTCAAAATTTATAAGTATACCAAGTCCTGTGGTTTAATATTTTCAACTCAATTTGTTATCATTGATCTTAATGTATCAGAGAAGTGCTTATCTTCTCTGCTTTCTTTAAAAACACAGTTGAAGCTGCTACAGCTAACTGACCTCGGTATTGTGTAATAGTTCTCAAGGCTGGGAGAATATAGAGTTCTGTACCCTTTTCATGCTGTGCACTGAGAAAAACCTAGTCTCTCATCTAACATTCAGAGACTGTGCGAAGACTGATAGAAAAATAATTAGATAGATAACTCCTTCCACAGTGGCTGATTCATTTTATTGTTGCACTTTATTAATTACATTGTGTTCGATGCCTTTGAAACAGTCAGCAAAAGCTCAGAGGTTGGTTTATCTAATGCTTACCCGTGTTTATACACAGTTCTGATACAATTGACTTTCAATACAGCCTTTGGAGTTTGTAGAGAAGAGTCACACTGAACTTGAAACATTAATTTTGTTTCTCTTTCCATAGATGACAGACCTGCTGAGTTTCTCTGGCTCTTTGGGAGCACAATGGCTCAGTGGTTAGCATTGGTGTCTCACAGCACCAGGGTCCCAGGTTCGATTCCAGCCTTGGGCGACCGTCTGTGTGGAGTTTGCACATTCTCCATGTCGTGGGTTTCCTTCCACAGTCCAAAGATGTGCAGGTCAGGTGAATTGGCCACGCTAAATTGTCCAGTGTGCATCAGTCAGAGGGAAATGGGTCTGGATGGGTTACTCTCCGGAGGGTCGGTGTGGACTTGTTGGGTCAAAGGGCCTGTTTCCACACTGTAGAGAATCTATTCTAATCTTTGCTTTTATTTTAGAAACTTCCAGATTTAGCTGTATTTTGTTTCATTTTTGCTTTTATTTCCCATGGAGGACAGAAGGTCTGAAAATTTGAAGAAAATGTGGATTAAATTAAATAAGATTAAATGTGTTTGCTTAGCAACTGATTTTTAGAGCATTATAGAGCCTGCACATGCACTCATGATAGCTGCCTGCATCAGCTGATGCATGCATCATTTTTTAAAACCCATTAAAAACAATCATTTTGTCTTAAAATCCTACCTTTGAGCGGTAGGCAGTGTTTGATTTCAATGGTTTGTGAAGCAAGAGAGGAAGTGCTCTAGCAATGATTTGTTAGCTTCATATTGTAGTCCATCTTGACCAACTACATTTGCCCTGTAGACGAGTAGTTCAGCAATGGATTTTGTTGAGCGAGTTTTGAGAAGGTTTGTCGCTCAGGTTGAGGTTATGCATGTAGGTTTGTTCGCTGAGCTGGAAGGTTCATTTCCAGACACTTCATCACCCTACTAGGTAACATCTTCAATGAGCCTCTGGGCGAAGCACTGCTGATAATTTCACAGGAAATGACATCACCAACCCAAAGAAACCCAAACATATAAATAGAAAGCAGGAATTATCAACAGTGCTTCACCACTGAAGATGTTACCTAGTAGGGTGATGAAACGTCTGGATGTGAACCTTCCAGCTCAGCGAGCAAACCTACATCCAGATTCTGCTGATTTCAGTGATTGATATTATTGCCATATAGAGTTTGCGCTGCCCAGCTTATTAAAGAGGCACAAAGATTCACATAAGTTCAAGTATAAATTATATAAATTTATATTTTAAAAAATACAAGTTATCAAATTATTGCTTGGCTCACTGGTTAGCCAGTGCATTTCTTTACCTGGAATATTTTATGTAGTTTGGTCTCCTTACCTGAGGAGGGATGTATGAGCTGTGGAGGGAATGCGACAAAGGTTTAGCAGACTATAGCTGGGATGGCAGGACTGACATTTGAAGAGACACTGGATCGATTAGGACTATATTCATTGGAGTTTCGGAGAATTAGAGTGGATATTATAGAAACCTATCTTATTCTTACAGGACTAGACAGGGTGGCTAGATAGGCAAGAAGGATGTTTCTGATGACCCAGTAGTCTAGAAGCAGGGATCACAGTCTAAAGATACTGGTAGGCCATTCAGGATTGAGATGAGATATTTCTTTACCTGTAGAGAGGTGATCCTTTGGAATTCTCTGCCTAAGAAAGCAGTCGACTCAAAAATGTTGAATGGTTTCAAGAAGGAGTTAGATATACTTCATAGTGCTAATGGAATCAAAGGTTATGGGGAGAGAGCAGGGATCAGCCGTGTTCATGGTGAGTGGTGCAATGGGCTAAAAGGACCGAATGACCTACTCCTGCTCCTACTTCCAGTTCACGGGACACAACGGGTGTCCAGCTTACGTACAGACACTGACTGTTCACTCCTTTAGACTCTCTGGGCACAAATATCACAGCAACAATGTAGAAGATCAGCAACTGCAGAGGTAGTCAGAACACGTGGTCGCTATAGGAACAAAAACCTCAGTTCACTTTTCAAAGGCCTGGATTTCGGAGGAGTGACAACCTTCTGCTGGTCCCCTGTCCACCACCTCCTTCGGAAATAATCGAAGGGAGCTCGACATTTCTCAGAGGAGATTCGATCAGAGTTGCTTCAGAAATGTGACACTGTACTTTTGTCACCTAGAACTGTTGAACACAATGTACTCCCTTAACCCAGCAGACAGCTGCCATCTCCCGGAATTTAAAGGTCCTGACAGCCCCTTTGACAGCTGCGGGTGGGGGGGTGGAGGTGGAATGCCAGATGAAAAGGGAGTGGGTGGCAGCTGAATTGAATGGCAAATAGGAAGGGAGCAGAGCGTTACGGTACAAGGTTGCAAGGTGAGTGATGTAGTGTTGAGGGTAGGTTAGGGTTGGGTGAGAGTAATTAGATCTAATAGGGGCAGGGGATTTTGGATGCTTAGTTTTGGGGGGGCGGTTTCAGATCTGGAAATGGTGCATGGGTGGTAAGAGAGATGGGGTTCAAGTTAGTGTCTGAGAAGAGTAACTGTTTAGGGATGTGTAATTGGGGATGGGTGAGATCATTTTAATAGCTAGTCAGGACCTAGACTATAAATTTAATAGTCTAGTTTTTCTTGGTTAAAAATCACACAACGCCAGGTTATAGTCCAACAGGTTTATTTGGAAGCACTAGCTTTCAGAACATTGATTAGATTACTTACATTGTGGAAACATGCCCTTCACCCCACAAGTCCACACCGACCCTCCGAAGAGCAACCCACCCAGACCCATTCCCCTACATTTACCCCTTCACCTAACACTACGGGCAATTTAGCATTGCCAATTCACCTAACCTGCACATCTTTGGACTGAGAGAGGAAACCGGAACACCCGGAGGAAACCCACGCAGACACTGGGAGAATGTGCAAACTCCACACAGACAGTTGCCCGAGGCAGGAATTGAACCCGGGTCTCTGGCGAGGTGAGGCAGCAGTGCTAACCACTGGGCCACCGTGCTGCCCACCTGCTGAAGGAACAGTGCTCCGAAAGCTAGTGTTTCCAAATAAACCTGTTGGACTATAACCTGGTGTAGTGTGATTTTTAACTATTTTACTTAAATTCGACTGGTTTTGATTAAATTTCAATTTCCCAGGCAATTGCTTCTGAGCTGTTATGATGGGATTCTGCAGTGTCCCCTTGATCAACTTCCATCTACACTGGAATAAAGACTGCTCAGTGGAAAATCTGGGCCATTATACTTCAAATGTCTGGAGCTTTCCCTACTAAACTGATCCAATCAGAAAAGATGGCAGCACCAGAATTAGTTCTTGTGTTACAACCCTGCTTTTTTTTTTGTTATTATAATTTCATGAAATGTGGGCTTTACTGGCAAGACTGCCATTTGTTCCCCATACCTTCCTACCCTTGAACCGAGGACATTTAGGGGTCAGTCACATTACAGGAGCCACATGTAAGCCAAACCAGGAAAGGAGAGCAGATTTCCCTCCCCAAAGGGCATTGGGGAGAATGGGTTTTTACAGCATTCAGTGATACTTTCATGGTTTCTGTTTCTGAAATCCAACTTTCAATTCCAGATTTCATGATTGAATTCATATTCCTCCAGTGGCTGAACTGGGATTTGAACACGTACCCCAGATTAAAGGCATGAACCTCAAGATCACTTCTCCAGTTACATTGTCACTTCACCAATATTTACCTATATTTAAAATAGGTCAATATTTGTTGCATTGTTTAACTATCAGTCTTGTTTAAAAATACACATATTATGAACTAAGCTTCACTTTTGAATGTATGAATCTTTAAGAATTCAGTGCAAATGCAAAACCTAACCTTTATCTGTCTGTTGGCTTCATTCTCCATTGAATAGGAAGAACAAACAGAGAATAGTATGGTAATGAAAATTACATTTGCTTTTAAATTTTTACAGATATCATGATTGAAGAATTGGTTGAGTTTGGACCACTTGATTTATTTATGCTTCGAAAGAGTGAATATCTTTCGAAGAGCTCACCCTGGAAATTTTTGGTTGCAAAACAGCTGGCGAGTGCGTTGAGCTATTTGGTAAGATTGCCACATTTGCTTGATTACTGTAACATCTAAAGAGAAAGTAGGTCTAAATAATTCCAGTAGTACCAATCTTTGATAGGACATTATGCTCCCTTCGCATGTGTATCTATAGTTGAGACAGTTATTTTTGTTGATATATTCATGGGATGACACTGCTGGCTGGGCTAGCATTTATTGCCCATCCCGAATTGCTGTTGAGAAGGTGGTGGCGCTGCAGTCCATTTGAACTAAGTGCACCCACAATGCTGTTAGGGAGGAAGTTGCAATTTTTGCCTCCATGGCAGTAACGAATAGTGCCAGTTTCCAAGCCAGAACGGTGAGTGGCTTAGGGGGGGATCTTGCAGGTGGTGGTTTTCCCATGCATCTGCTACCCTTATTCTTCTTGATGGAAGTGGTTGTGATTTTGGAAGGAGCCATGTACGGATCTTTTGTAAATTTCTGCAGTGCATCTTACAGATAGTACACACTGCTGCTACTGAGTGTTGATGGTGGAGGGTTGTGGATGGTGCCAATGAAGCAGGCTGCTTTGTCCTGGATGATGTCAAGCTTCTTGAGTGTTGTTGGATCTGCACTCATCCAGGCAAGTGGGGAGTATTCCTTCCTTCCTTGACTTGTGCCTTCTGCATGATGGACTGACTTTGGGGACTCAGGACATAAGTTACTTGCCACAATATTCATAGTCTGTGACCTGTCCTTGTAGCAACAATACTTATTTGGTGAGTTCAGTTTCTGGTCAATGGTAATCCCCCGGATGATGATGTTGCTAGTGAATGTTAAGAGGTGATGGTCAGATTCTGTTTTGTTGGAGATGGTCATTGCTAGGCATGAGTCTTGCTCTCAATTTGTAAGCTCAAACCTGGATATTGCCCAGGTCTTGTGCATTTGAACAAGGACTTCATCGCTCAGAGGATTTGCAAATGGTGCTGAGTATTGTGCAATCATCAGCGAGCATCCCCATTTCTGACGTTTATGAGGAAGCAGCTGAAGATGGTTGGGCTTAGGACATTACCCTGAGCAATTCCTGCAGAGATCTCTAGGAGCTGAGATGACTGACCCCCAGCAGTGCCCTTTCTGCAAGATAAAACCTCCAACCAGCGGAGAATTTTCCCCAGATTCGCATTGACTCTTAGGGTTTCTTGCCGCTATACTCAGTGAAATGTGACTTTTATGTCAAGAGCAATCGCACTCACCTCCCCCCTAGAGTTCCTCTTATCTTTACAGCTTTGAACAAAGGCTATGATGATGTCAGGAGCTGAGTGGCCACAGTGAGACCAAAAATGAGCAACACTTGTTGGTCTTTGCTGAACGAGTGCTGCTTGATCTCACAGTTGATAGCACTTCCATCAGTTTACTAATGATGGAGAATCGAATGATGAGACAATATTTGGTTGCATTAGATATGCCCTGGTTTTTGTGTACATGGCTTAGCTGGATGTCCTTCCACATTGTTGGGTAGGTGATGGGATTATAATTTTACTGGGACTGCTTGGCTATTAATGCAGCAGGTTTAGGAACACAAGTTGTCAGTATTGTTGGCAAAATGTTATCAGGGCCCATAGTCTTTGCAGTATTGAGTGCTTTCAGCCATTTCTTGATAACACATGGAGTGAATTGAATTGGTTGAAAACTGACATCTATGATGCTGGGCACCTCAGGAGGAGGCTGAGATGGATTGTCTGCTCTGTCCTGCTGGCTGCAGATTGTTGCAAATTCAGCCTTATCTTTTGGACTGATACGCTGGACTCCACCATCATTGAGGGTGGGGATATTTATAGAGCCACTGCCTCCAGTGAGATGTTTAATTGTTCAGCACCATTTATAACTGGACGTGGCAGGGCTGCACAGCTTAGATCTGATCTGTACTTGTGGAATCACATAACCCTGTCTCTCTTATGCTCTTTGCTGATTATTCTGTTTGGTGCTCAAGCATTTCAGTTTTGTAGCTTCACCAAGGTTGATTTATCATGTTCAGGAATGTTTGCTGCTGCTTCTGGCATGCTGTCCAGCACCTTTTATTGAACGTTTAAATAGTAGAGACATAGGATGGATGGATAGATATTTAGAGCGTTGTTTGATAGATTTGAAAGCCAGGAATTGTTTCTGCTTCTGGGATCTTGTGGAGTGAATTATGACATGGAAAAGTTAGACTTCAGGTAGACTTATCAACCTTTTCTCATTTCATACTTTCTTATACTTAGTGCAAGTGGAGATTATCTGATTTCTTCCATTTTAAGTGTCAATGTTGAGCTAACAGAGATCATTTTTGTGAACAGGAGGACAAGAATTTAGTGCACGGCAATGTGTGTACAAAAAATATTTTACTGGCAAGACAAGGGATTGAAAATGATGGAGGCCCGTTTATCAAACTGAGTGATCCAGGTGTTCCAATAACAGTGCTCTCCAGAGAAGGTAATATTTCCATAAAGTTGTCAAATTCCACACTTTACAAGTTTTTAAATCGAAATTGAGTATCTTGATGTATATTCTGGAGAGAATATGGCATCATTTTAGTGAAACTAAACAAAGGAATATATAGCTGTCACTTAGAATTTCCTCACCTAGTCGTACACATTTCCTGTGAAGTGTCCTGCCCTGTTGTGGCAAACATAAAGGAAGCAAATTTAGGCCTTTGCCCAAAGTTAATATTCATGGAAGTGGATGTGAGAGTGGCAGAGGTTCAGATGTGAACTAGATTGGGCTTTACAATGGAAGAATAGAAAGACCAAGTCCGATCATTCTGAAAGTAACAGAAAGCAGACCGTAACTAAATAATGTGAACCCTTAGCCTGCCTAATTATGGATCTTCTTTGCATTGTAACACTGAGGCCAATGATAATGAGTCTACTTCCCACCGGGCTTCTGTCAGCTAATGCCACAGAGCGGGGTTTAATCTTTGGTGAATAATATTATCAATTGGTTCATATCCAGTATCTTCTCTGCCAAGACGGAGATTAAAAACTGATAGAATGAAGAACACGAAGCACAAGTTACATGCCATAATTTGACAAGCACAATATACTGGTGAGAAGGCATTGCAATATTTTAACCGAAAGAATTTTATTTTTCACTCGAGCCAGTTGCCATGGCAAAATTAATTTTTGCCTTCATGATAGTGCTAAGGGTTCACACTAGTTACGGTGTGCTTTCTGTTACTTTCAGAATTCCATTAGCCTCCTTGATTATATGCTTATACCTGCATTCTAACCTTTTGTAACTCCAGCACTAGAAAATAGAGACCTTTGCATCTTAGAGTTCTGCAATCTTTCACCATTTAAGTAATACACTTTTTTAGTATTTCCTGTCGAAGCAAACAACGTCATATTTTCCCCATATTGTGCTCCAACTATCAACTGTTTTCCCACTTGCTCAACCTGTCTATATCTGCCTGCAAGCTTCTAGGTCGACTGCACAACTTGCTTTTCCTACCTATCTTTGTATTGTCTGCAATTTTAGCTACAATGCCTTAGCTTCTCCTACATACATCATTGATGCAGATTGTAAGCTGGAGCCCCACCACAGACCCGTGTTGGACTCCCACTTGCCACCTGTTAACAATTAGATAAAAAGCCATTTATGCTTATTCTCTGATTTCAACCAGCTACCCAATCTTTTACTGTGTTAACTATGTACCGTAAGATCTTATTTTCTGCTATAATCTTTGGTGTGACACTTCACTTGAATTTACAGAAGGCATTTGATACAAATTCCCTGACGCATATTACCATTAATTCAACAAACCTCATCTTTAAAGAAAATTCTTCATTTTACAGGCATCTAATTGGGGTCAAGAAGGAAATTTGTAGGAGCACATTCTCCAGGTATTTAATAGTTTTATGTATGTTTCTGTTCCAGAACGTGTTGAGCGTGTTCCATGGATTGCTCCAGAATGTGTAGAAGATTCCAAGAATCTGAGTATTGCTGCCGACAAATGGAGCTTTGGGACAACCCTGTGGGCCATCTGCTATAATGGAGAGGTGCCTCTTAAAGATCGGAGCTTGGCAGAGGTTGTTAAATTATAAGTAACATATCATATGCTCAACTGTCCTTCTCACTCCCTTTTTCTAGAGCTATATATTTCAATGCTGTGCCAATGCCTTATTGTTATGTTTTTATCGCACTATTCCATGTCTGCATTTTCCTTCAGTCTACATGTAGACACAGAAATTTATAGCCAGGCCTGTATAAAAATGACATTGTGGAAATATTACTGCTGACTTCAGGTCCTCTATTCTTTTTGACATTTTTTAATGCACTTTTTTGGCAGCAGCTGAAATTGCTGTGCTCAAAATAGGATTGTAGAAATGTAAAACCAGTATTTATTCACAGTAACAAGATTAAATTTGATTGCATATTTACTTCCTTCACTGCTGCACAGTGATAGGTGTGTGTACCATCCACAAGAAATACTGCAGCAACTCACCAAGGTTTATTTTGACAGCACCTTCCAAACTTGTGATTTCTACCACCATGAAGATCAATGGCAGCAGATGCATGAGAACACCAGCATCTGCAGATTCTCGGCCAAGCCCCACAATATCCTTACTTGGATCTCTATCGCCATTCCCCCACCGTCACTCCAAGATTCTGAGACTCCTCCTTTCTTAACAATCCTGTGGGTGTACTTGCATCATATGGTCTACAGCGGTTCAAGAAGATTGCTCATCTGGGCAATTGGGATTGGGCAAAAAATGCTGGTAGTTGTGATCCCCACATCCTGTCAAAGAATGTGTACCCTCTTAGGGGAAGATTCAGCCAGCCATTTGGATTATGAAGTCTGAGCATGTGCTATGCATATCATTTCTCAAGGAGCTGTCAGTGCAAGTCAGTCAACTTTTTTTTTATTCAATCAAGGAAAGTGGTCCCCCAGCATTTATTGTCCATCCTGGGTTGCCCCTCAAGAAGATGGTTGTGAGTTGGCTACTTGAACTACTGCAGTTCATATGCTGTGGTTTGATCCACAATGCCTGTAGGGAGAGCATTACAAGATTCTGACCAGCAACAGTGAAGGAACTGTAATATATTTCTGATTCAGGGTGGTAAGTGCCTTGGAGGGGAACTTGCAGGTTGTGGTTTCCCATGTACCTGCTGCCCTTGTCTTGGACGGACATGGCTGTGGGTTTGGAAGGTGCAGTCAAAGGAACTTTGAATTTCTGCATTGGATGTTGTAGATAGAAAACACTTTTGCTATTGAGTCTCAGTGGTGGATGTTTGTGGATGAGATGCCAATCGAATGGGTTGCTTTGTCTTGTCCTATACTGAGGAACATTTTGTTCTCAGCTTATATCAATTTTCAATCCAAGGTATTTTTTTAGAATCATTTTGGAGGTAAAAATACTATGTTTCAAAAATTTTATTGTGGTAAAATTCATGTATTTTTTAAAAACACATTTCTATGACAGTGAGATAGAAGAGGGAATATTGTCCTGATTAGGCTCCTGCTGTAGACATATAGAAACTTCAGGAACCAAGCAATACTGGGACGAAGTTTGAAATAGTGTACCTTTGAGTTTGTATTCTTTTGTCATTTGTGAAAGTCAATGAATTTTGAAACTAACTAATTAGTTCACCTGTGTTTCATTAACTATTGGAAAAAGCTAAACAGGCCAGTTTATTTTCTTTTTAAAATTGAATTTGGAAGAAATTTTTTTTTATGGGCAGCATACTGGAAAGTATCATGAAAGTGGGATGGGAAAAAAGAATCTGGTTAATGCATATAATAGAGTCCATCTGTGGCATTTCAATTTTTTCTTATTTCTTCTTTAGTTGTGGGTCGTGTTGGAAAGGCTAGGAATTATTGTCAAACTCCAATTGCTCTTGAGCTGCATTCTTGAACTGCTGCAGTCTCTGCAGTAGGTAAACCCATTGAGCTATTAGGGAGGGAGTTCCGCTGTCACTGAGCTAAAATCTTGGGTGCACTTACTTGCTTTTTAAAAGGAGACCTAACGTGTTTTCATTGATGACTACTACGACTTTGACAACTTTATACAAGACTGAAAGAAGGGAGAAAATGTCTTCAAATTTGCCTTCTACAATTTCTGGTATTTCAAACCATAAAATTATTACCATGCACTTTACTTATTTCATTTTCCAGCTCCTCTTTCCATATGATATTCTGTATGTTTTTTTGTACCCTGAAGCAATGCACACTTTATAATAAAATATTTTCCTGTTTGTTTATGATACAGAAAGAGAGGTTCTACGAGGCTCAGTGTAAGCTCACCCCCCCATCCTCCTGTAAGGAACTGGCTGAATTAATGCAACAGTGCATGACCTACAATCCACCCGAGCGACCATTCTTTCGAGCTATCATGAGAGACATCAACAAGTTGCAAGAGCAGAGTAAGAGACTGTAATAACGGGTGAAATCAGATTCTGCATGTCGTCAAAAGTCAATCTATGTAACCCACCAATACTGCATACATTTTCAGATCTGAATCCCTTTGATTTGGTCTTGAAATACTGTCGCTTCAAGTGTTTAGGGATCTTCTCCCATTTGGATGTTGACTGACTGAAATTCAATGGGATTTCTATTCTTCTTAAGAAAAGACTGGCAGAGGAGGGGGAAAGAATTGTCCCATCTTCCATACAAGAAATGAAAAAGCACTATCAAAGAATACCAAAGTTCAAGGTTTTTTCTTGTTCCTGTACAGAATTGGTTCTTTTTGATCAGTTAATTAACACAGAGGTATGACTGAACTTATTTCACTTCAAGAGGAATTACAGGTGCAGACACAAGTCATTATGCAGTGCTGTATGTTTAAGCATAGCTAAAATCTGAACATGATTTTGTGTGAAATTGAGTATGCCATTAAAGAGTTACTGGTGCGATATAAAAATACCAAAGAAAACAAATAAGCTATCATCTGATCTTTAACTTTTGTTTTTTTTTATTTTCTATTTCTGGTCAGATCCAAATATAATTCCGGAAGATAAACCAAAGGCAGAAATTGATCCAACTCACTTTGAAAAAAGATTTCTGCGAAGGATACGGGATCTGGGTGAGGTAAGCAGCTCATTTCATTTGCATATATTTTTGATACTGTATTGAGAGATAATTCTTTTTAAAAAAATTTTTTTAGATTAGATTACTTACAGTGTGGAAACAGGCCCTTTGGCCCAACAAGTGCATACCGCCCCTCCGAAGAGCAACCCACCCAGACCCATTCCCCTACATTTACCCCTTACCTAACACTAGAGGCAATTTAGCATGGCCAATTCACCTGACCTGCACACTTTTGGACTGTGGGAGGAAACCAGAGAACCTGGTGGAAACCCACGCAGACACGGGGAGAATGTACAAACTCCACAAGATAGTTACCTGAGGTGGGAATTGAACCCGGGTCTCTGGCACTGTGAGGCAGCAGTGCTAACCACTGAGCCACCGTGCCGCCCACGGTGTTGCTTTTCAATTAATGAACAAAATTTGAAAGGCCATACTGCAGGGAATCACCAAGGTTGACCAAAACTGGGCTGGGTAAAAACATAAATATGGATTGGCTTATACAAAACTTGATACTTGGATGCCCACAGATGTTTTGATAGAGGGGAAGATTGAGGCGAATAAACAGTTTAAAGTTTTCAAATATGGAAGGAGAGTAACTGTGTGACACTATTATGGAGTGAATTGGATCTTGACGCATTGACGTTATTTGCTTCAAATTTTATGAGTAATGGATAATGTAGGTACTAACAGGTTCATGATAACATAAATTAACAAACATTAACTTACACTTGAGATCAGAAGGGTTTTATTCCTTCCAAAAAGTAATAAAGTTAGATTAGATTCTCATTTAAAACAATGTTGAGATTTTATGGAAAATCTGAACAAATATTTGGGTGAGATTAGCACTAAAAGTCAATATAAATACAGTAATTAACACAATGATTCAATGCTGTGTGAAACCTAATTAAGTTTGAAACTACTGGAGCAGGGAACTACCTTTTTAAGGAAGTCAGTTGTGCAAAATATCTTAACATTTTATAATGTAAAATTAGATAGATATGCAGGAGCGTTGCTTGATTTACTTTGGGAGCCATGAGGAAAGTTTGCAGAATATTTTCTCAAACTAGCAGATAAGTTGTGTAAAATCCAACAAACGGAAAATTGTGTATAACACATGAAAATAAATAAGCCTGATAAATTCAGTGGCTTTTCGTTTAGATTACACATATTTTGTAATAATTAAAAGTTATCGACACTGGTCATTTAATGTATAGTTAAGTTGTGTTGTAACGGTTAAGATTAGAGTGGTGCTGGAAAAGCACAGCAGGTCAGACAACATCCGAGGAGCAGGAAAATCGACATTTTGGGCAAAATTCCTTCATCAGGAATAGAGGCAGGCAGCCTCCAGGGTAGAGAGATAAATGGAGGGGGGTGCGGGGAGGTGGAGCGGAGCTGGGGAGAAGGTAGCAAAGAGTACAATAGGTGAATGGGGGTGGGGATGGAGATGG
>NC_057720.1:57878425-57967422 GCF_004010195.1 Chiloscyllium plagiosum
AAGGTTGGTAGGGTGGAAGGTGAGCACCAGGGGCGTTCTGTCCTTGTTACGGTTGGAGGGGTGGGGGCGGAGGCGCAGGATGTGGATGAGATGCGTTGGAGGGCATCTTTAACCATGTGGGAAGGGAAATTGCGATCTCTAAAGGGGGAGGCCATCGGGTGTGTTCTGTGGTGGAACTGGTCCTCCTGGGAGCAGATACGGCGGAGGTGGAGGAATTGGGAATATGGGATAGCATTTTTGCAGGAGGTAGGGTGGGAAGAGGTGTAATCCAGGTAGCTGTGGGAGTCAGTGGGTTTGTAAAAAATGTCAGTGTCAAGTCGGTTGTCATTAATGGCGATGGAGAGGTCCAGGAAGGGGAGGGAGGTGTCAGAGATGGTCTAGGTGAACTTAAGGTCGGGGTGGAATGTGTTGGTGAAGTTGATGAACTGCTCAACCCCCCTCGCGGCAGAGGTGGAGGAATAAATTCCCTCTCATCTGAATATATTTTGGGTGGGGGAGGGGGTGTTCGCAAAGAACCAGCATAGTGAGTTTATTTATTGTTAGACTGTAATAAACATCTAGGAGAAAGTGAGGACTGCAGATGGTGGAGATCAGAGGCACGAGTGTGGTGCTGAAAAAGGACAGCAGGCCTAGCAGCATCCAAGAAGCAGGAGAATCAATGTTTTGGGCAAAAGCCCTTCATCAGGAATCTGAGTAAAACCGCACTGATGGTTGTTACAGAGAAATATTTCTCTAAGATCATGTTTCTATGAGGCAAGGACCACAAAAAAGAATAGCAAGGTGGAACCAAGGTGGTCTGACACATCTTCCATGTTTGATCAAAAACTGAGCAGATGTTTGGCTGAGATTTGAATTCAAAAGTTCCTTCATGTCAAGCTCCATGATCACTGTCTTGTTATAAACTGTTCAAAAAAACATTTTATTCTTAGTTAAGTTACAGATTTGGTAACTGCTGTTCTTTTTGTTTTCATTTTTAAAGGGTCATTTTGGGAAAGTTGAGCTCTGTCGCTATGATCCAGAGGGTGACAACACAGGGGAACTTGTTGCCGTAAAATCTTTAAAACCAGATAGCAGTGAAGAGCACAAAGCAGACCTCAAAAGAGAAGTTGAAATTCTAAAGACTCTTTATCATGAAAATATAGTGAAGTACAAAGGAATATGCACTGAGGAAGGTAAATGCTCATTATTTGATTTTCTTTTGTGTTTATTTGTTTCAAAATGAATTATGTAAAGATAATCATGTGATTTTATATTAATTTAGCCTTGACCTTTGCTACATACTTGCTTGTAATTATACACAGTAATGAACCTACAGAGCTGGGATTTTCTAGGTTCAGTTTGGATTCAGTTAGCTAAATTGATTTGAGAAAATGTTCCACAATTGGTGCCAGTAATCTTCTGCTAAGGAGGTGGAAATGTCAGCCAGAGTTCCTGATTGCTATATACTGACACTTGCTGAAATTTTGAGTAGGGAGTTTGATTGAGTTTAGCGACAAAGTACCTCCTAGACATACAAATAGCTACTTTGTGGGTTGCTGACAAACTGCTGATCTGTATCATAGCAGTAGACCTTGCCTACAGGAGAGTGGGTAGAATTTTTACAACTTGTTTCCTGGCAACAGCGATGACAGGTGGCTGTATTATCAGCTGCATAAATCATAAACTGTGGGATTACCTCCCTAAACCTCTCCTCCTTACTCTTCCTGTAAGACACTCTTTAAAGTCTACTCCTTTTTGTTCTAATATCTTCATGTGTGGCTCACCTTTTACCATGTTAAAGGCACTACAGAAATACGATTTTTTGTTGTTCCTAGATTTTTGTTAGGAATCATTAAACCATTGCTTGTTAAGCCACTTAATTTTGTAAACTGCGTCTATAATAAATCACTGAAGATTTATTTGCTTCTGAAAACATGCTGTCCTCTGTCTTTAGTATGTGTTGTATCTATCTTATTAAACGTTGTAGAATCTCCGTAAGACATTCTATTACAACTCACTTGGGTAACACACTAGAAATTGACCTCCGAGTCATCACAAAAGTTAGAGTTTATAATGTAAGCAAAGTTTCCCCAATTTACCTAACTTTCCGACTCAGGTTGACAGCATACCAGGTTTCTGTACTGAACAAGAATCATTATTTATTACAAATAATTTACTTTAGTTCGGTAAACCATTATAAACTAGCAGATAATAATTAAAAATTTAATCCCCTTATAATCACCCCCTTACAGATAAACGGTAAAATAGGTAATTGATAGAGGGGGGGGAGAAAAACCGGAAAAGCGGTCTTTGTTTCCAAGTTCTGTTGTCTCAATGATCCTAAGACTCTTGTGCTGGCCAGCATGTTGTTTAAGTCATTCTTTTCTGGATGTTTACACTAGTTAGTAAGAGACACAAGTTCAGTCAGTAAAAAGTCTCTAATTTATCAGTTAAAAGCCACAGTTTACAACAACTCTTACAAGAATGATAAACTCTTTTCTTCAGTTTTACAGTGAGTTTTGACCTTTTGAGAAGAGGCCATTACTGAGCTGAGAAGGACTGAACACTTCTCACGCTCTCTTTCTCTCTAACATCTACTACCTCCAAGCTGTTCAGTTACGTGAGAACCAATCGCACAGTTGTAAGCAGGCAAAACATCTGTGGAACATTGAACTTTTTGTTACCAGCAAAAGCTGCATCTGCCCTTCAGCTCCAAATTATGGGCAGTTCAAACTTCAATCTTTGCAAAAAATTGTTTATAATGGAAGCTAGGTTACTTGCTTTTCACAACTGCAACCACTCTTTATTGCCAACCCTGGTTGAGGTGGTAGTGAGGAGCTTTCTTGAACTGCTGCATATTTTAAAATCATTATTTCTCATTTTAGTCTAGTTTTTTTAAAAAGTAGCAAATGAAAAGACAGAATCTTTACAATGCACTGACTGAGAGTCACAAACTTCTGTCAATGCTGCACAGAAAAATGTTTGAGGAAGTGCATATTCCTTCTGGCAGTCGGTCATGAGGCTTGTGCTGAAAATCACACCTTAGGACAGGAATTCAGCATTGTGATGGTATTCATCCTGTCTGTTATTCAATATTGATATGTTTTGTCCTCTGATTTACCAAATGATTGTGCAATCAGTTTTATTATTGCTTAAAAATAGAGTATAATAATGATCGAAAATCAACAGTGATGACTTAGGGTGAAATAACAACATGGGTAAATTTTAAATTTCTACTCAGCAATTTGACAGTTAAGCAGTTACAATGTGGTTGTCTTCATTTTGAACTTCATTCCCACATTTTGCATATTTTAACACGCATTCAAAATATTGTGGCTGCGAGCAATCTGAATAAAGACAAAAAATGCTGGGTAAACTGTGTTTAGGTGTAATCCATTAGAGAAATGTGTTATTGTTTCAGTCTGTGACTTATTGTCAGAATTCTGTTTTTATTTAAACTTTGAACTCTGGTAGTTTGGCAGTGGATGAGACTGAGCAGACTCAGGTGGATGTTCAAGTGAATGGTTACAAATATGTATTGTGATATCATGAGGTACCAATCAATAGCCACTTCAACATTGTGTTTGAAGTCATTAAATTGTACACCCCCTCACAGAATTCAAGTTACGAAGAAGTGAAAGGAAGTAATTTTGGAAGGTTCTAGCTCTAGTGCAAGGCTCCAAAACAGCCTTGCATCTCTGTTTAAGCTGGCCCAGTAAATTATTCCATGGATCACTACAAATGTCAAAAACTTGTAGAATAGGTTGTAAAATCCCTTCTTGATTTAATTTAGTGAAATTGGTTAAATTGTTGTTGGATAGGATTTCACAGATGTCCTGAATGCATAGATTTAGTGGGCCATATTGCCTTTTCTCATTCCAGTTTTCCTACATTCTGTATTTTTTAAACTATATTTACTTTTGTCTGATCTGTCCTAGGTGGAAGGGGAATGAAGTTGATCATGGAATATCTCCCGGCTGGAAGTCTGAAAGAATATCTTCCACGACATAAACAGAAAGTTTCGTTAAAAAGCCAAATTCGATATGCTTTGCAGATTTGCAAGGTAAACTCATGATGTAACATGTTATACAGTAGTTGCATGAACTTTGATCTTTTTAGTGAAGAAAACAGATTCTCTGTGGTTAGCTCTGCTGCCTCACAGCACCATGAACCTAGGTTTGATTCCAGCCTTTGAGTGACTGTCTTTGTGGACTTTGCATGTTCTCCCTGTGTCTGCATGGGGTTTCCACCAGGTCTTCCGACCTCCCACAGTCCAAAAATGAGCAGTTTAGGTTGATTCAGCTATATTAAATTGCCCAGTGTCCAGGGATGTGTAGACGAGGTGGATTAGCCATTGTAACAATGAGGGGTTATGGTGATTTGGGGGAAGAAGGTAGGATAGTCTCTAGAGGTCAGTGCAGACTCAATGGGTCAAAAAGCCTGTATCTGCACTATAGGGATTCTACATTGACTGTACCTAGACCAAAGAATGAACTTCTGTTATTATAATTTGACTGCAAAGCATACTTAATAATTCATACTCTGGTTATTCCTATAATTGTTAAAAATAAAAGTCAGTTTTTCTTAAACTCCTCCTTTCCTGCAATGGTGAAATCGTAACAGCTGGTTTGATCCTGATGTCCCAGCATCCACATTGCTCCTTTTCAACATGACACACACATACAGATCTTCTGTCATCTGTGTTCCCTGCTAATCGCTTATTTATCACACTCAATTACCTTGAGAGAACTAGCATTTTGATCTTTAATAAACATTGTTGTTAACCAAAAATCATATTTAAAAGTTGCCTTTAATCATCTGTTTCTGTGCACTAAGTGCACATGTTGTGACTCACTTCTGCCTGTTCATTGAGTTACAGATTGTCAATATGCATGTTCATCTGCAGTCACTGCCTCGTGTTTTCAGTCATTCAACCATAGATTATACATTGCAACTCCCTATGTATCATTCAGCCAATAGCAGGGACACTGAAATAAATCTGCAGACTTTCTTGAAGATAAGCTAAGGAAAAAAAGTTGATTTTTAGAACTATAGATTTATTTTGAAGGGTTGTGGGAAGATGTGAAGGACAGGCCTGTGGCAAATAATAGCAGAAAGGGGAAGTAAAAGAAACAAAAATGAGGAAGGTCTACTCACAGGTGACTCTCACTTCAAAGTGAGACCAAATTAAAGAAATGCTAGTGGGGCTAGGACTGCCATTACAGTGAGAAATCTGGAGACCAGAGCCATGTAAGAAGTTCTTTTACTTGAAATGGATGGTATTTATGTAGAGTGTTAATTATTGCAAACTATTGTTTCAGGGAATGGAGTACCTGGGATCTCGGCAGTATGTTCACCGTGATTTAGCTGCAAGAAATGTCCTTGTTGAAAATGAAAACCGGGTAAAAATTGGAGACTTTGGACTAACAAAAGCCATCCAGACAAATAAAGAGTATTATAAAGTGCAAGATGATTTGGACAGTCCTGTGTTTTGGTGAGAGTTGATGCCAGTCTCTTTTTCTACTTAGTTGAGAGATATAGACAGGTAATGCTTCTTGATGCTCTGCAGGATATAGAGACTTTTGGAGAGTGGGGAAGAATCATGGAATTGGCTCCACTGTCGTGCCTGCTCTCCTCACAAGTGGGCATGAATTCCTGTTTAGTGGTTTCAGTCTTGCTATCGGGATGAAATGCAGGTTGGGACCTTAATAGTCTTGGCAATCCAACCCGGTGGGTGATTTTGAAGGAAGTTGCCTGATACACACATGTCCAATTAAGACTGAAAGGCAGGCTCCCAAATCTTGAAAAATCAATTGGGGGCATTCTAGCTGGCAAAGATTAGCAGATCCACTGGGAAGGGCCGGGGCTGCTAAAGTAGGTAGGTAGTGCCTACATCCACAACTGCTAATCAGTTAAGTATGAAAAACAGATGAGTCTGGTACTTTTGGAGATGATTGGGGAAGTCTTATCATCTTCACCACCCCCACCTACCAGTCAAAGTTGCAAATAATAACTAGCTATTCACTGTGGCTCAGAAGCTACATGCTAAACCACAGTCCTTCCTGTACTTATCAAAGGAGACCCATTTTCATTTCCTCTCCGTCCTTCCCATATGTTGCCAAACACTTGCTTTGCTTATGAATTCTCATACAATTGTATCCTAACCCTAATCCATCTGCAATAGAATGACATGAACAGCAATTGGGCCATCCTCATTGATTACCAGAATGTGAAACTTTTTAAAACCTGTCTAGCCACCTGAGGATCCTGTTTCATATAAAGCAATATGCAGTGCACGTCTCTCATGCAACAAGGGCAAAATGTCAGTGAGCAACCTGGTGGCTTACCCTTATTACCTAAATGCAGAAAAAGGAATGCCTAAACAGCTAATCTTTAGTGGTATTCAGCCACAGAGGTATTGAGCAATCAGTGATCGCTATACAAGAAGTAGCCATATGACCATCTGTAGCCAAACATCCACTATGTCTTCTATATTTGGAAGAAGAAATGTAGAAATACGGTTTGAGTGGGGCAATGATATAGAAAGGACAGTGGGAGAAACTAGAGAAAACGTAGCTGACCACTCTAACCTAGAAACACCTGTTTTTAACAGTTAATGATCAAAGTGGAAGAAAAATGTTCCATAGTCCAGCACAAACACCCCATACTTTGAAAAGCAACAGATATGTTTTAGGTGATTTATGTTTTTAATTTTTAAGACTCTTAGGATGTCAAAGCTTCTGTCCTTGTCATGTAAATGACCAAATACAATTCTTGGATTTGTTTCTGTAGGTATGCACCTGAATGTTTGATTCATTGCAAGTTCTACATTGCTTCAGATGTGTGGTCCTTTGGTGTTACTTTGTATGAATTGCTAACATGCTGCGAGTCTGATTATAGTCCAATGAATGTAAGTGACTACATGTCCACCAGCATTTCCATTTATGAATTACCTATGTCCATAAGAGTCTCCGACATTGCATATTGTTTTCATTTTCTCAGATGTTCCTGAAATTGATTGGTCCAACTCAAGGTCAGATGACTGTCACAAGGCTTGTTCGGGTACTTGAAGAAGGCAAGCGTTTGCCTTGTCCAGCTAATTGCCCTGATGAGGTAAAACTAATGTATATTTTGTTACTGGCTCGCCATACTCCAGTCTGAACTGTTTTTAGCTCATATATTTAAGTACCATTATTTACGGGGGGGGATTTTCAATTGAGCAACATCAAATAATACTTAACAGAAATGCAACATCTGTGTAGCTTAGTAGAAGACAGTCAGTAACTTGATGGAAATGTCTGTCATTTTGTAGCGAAGTTGGTGCTCACGCTACTCCTGTTTGCAATTAATTATCATTGCCCTCACTTTTTGGTGGTGAAAGAGGAGAAACAAATATTTAGTAATGATCGGCCTGTTGTATCCATGCTCTCTGCAAGCGTAACACTTGTGCACACGCTGGCCAAATAATGACCAGTTGGCAAATAACAAACAAAAAAGCTAAAAAAATGTTTGATATATTTGTCTGAAAGAGAAATCCTGGTGCACAGCAGGAGGACTCCCTTAAGTCTTAGATATGGCAAGTCACTATTTGAGAAAGATTGTGTTTAGTGCCTCAACGGAAAGACAACATCTCTGATGGTCCAACAATAAAGCACTCGGGTGATAGTTTGGATTATTGTGTTTAAGTTCTTGATTGGCTCTCTAGGAAGATGAAACAGGAAGGTGGTGATATTCAGTTCCCATCCAAACAGTTTCTAACTTTGTTCTTTTACTTTTTCTCAGATTTACTATCATATGAAGAAGTGTTGGGAACACAGTCCAAGCAACAGAACCACTTTTAAAAATCTCACGAATGTATTTGAGTCATTGCTGCAGAACATGTGATTTTTTTTAAAAGACCAGTGGATGCTGGAAGAATATTGAATTTGAGCAATGCAAGACAAACCAGTGGTTATCTTTTTAAAAAGTGTCTAGTTATACAGAAGGATAAGATAGAAGTTTAATGTTCTATTTTTTAAATGGAAATTTATAGAAGGCACTATTCCAATATGTAGCAATGCCCTTCTGTGCAGTCAACTTCGTGGTACAAGTCATTAAAATATAATGTACTTTATCAATGACACTTTTTAGTTTGCAGTTTAAATTTCTATATTTCTCAAGCAACAAAACTATTTTGTAAATAGCTTGAAGTTTTATTTTCCTAAGTGTGGATATAATTTTCTGAAATGGTGTAGTTAATAATCTTGGTTGTTTGTTTTAAACACACATAGAGTTAGAGGGGAATAGGCTTCAAAAATGTGCAGCTCAACTCTAGCAGATCCATAAAGGATTTCCTGCAAATAAGGAATCACTGAATCTTGGGAAAGATGGGAATAGCATCCAGTGCTCCATTATGTTCAGCTGGCCACTGCCATGATTCTTCATTTCAGGTACTAAGATTGCTGAGTATATATGCCAAATAGCATTTAACATCAAACACCGATGTCTTTATTGCATACAGACTTAGAGCCACTTACTGTCAGAAGCCCTTATTTGGTAATCTGCCTAGTAACCAAAATATATAAATGCAGTTCTGCCTTCACCTGAGAAAAGGGGGTGAACATTTTAAAATTAAGAATTTTGTCTTCCTGATTTTGGATCAGTTGTACTAAGCACTGTTAAAAGACGACAGCTCAGCATAGACATTATAACCTGGAATTTTCTTGGCTGTGTGAAGCAGCATTACATAAGGGCTGGGGTATAATATGAAATTTCTTTTATGCTCTTTAAAGTTATATAGAAGATAACATTTCCTTAACAAATGAGTTTTTAACCTAATTATTTTAAAGAAATTTTAAAAAGCAACTATCATCTTTACAAATTTTTATTTAGCACAATCGCTCTGCTTGATATTCCCATGAATTTTGCAGTCTTTCATTGTATCTCCACTTCCATCCCCTCAATTCAGCAACCAGCACTTGAGTAAGAAAATAACTTAAATGCATTAATTTTTCTATTCAGGTTTTCTCGCCAAACATTTGATTTTTGTAATATAAAATTTAATGCTTTTATGCATTGTAGTCTTTTAATGTAATGTAGACATTAAACTGTCATCTTGGCATGAGCAGAGTTTTTGGTTGTTGACCTTATTTTGTCTTTTCTTGATGGTATAGTTGTTTGTTTGTGGCAACTGTCGGTTGGTACCTTGCCCAACAATTTAACTGAATGGTGAGTACTACAGAGGTTTCTCTGGGCTGTTCTGACTGGTTTATCCACTGGCTGCATTTATTGAATGACACCACTAGGTGGCATTCAGAGAACTAGCGTATGCAAAAATCATGTTGGGGCCTCAAATCTAACCTTATGAACTATGTAAAAAGAACTGGAAGATTTTGAACACCACCTGTAGTGTTTCTCAAGTTTTGGCATTGAGGTAACTCAACTCATCCTAAGTGACTTTGGAAAAGCATTGCATGTGTGCAGGTGGCGGCTAGCTTCATGTTGGCATTCTCCACAATCTTACAGTGGGTGACCTCACAGGATGGAAATTGTGGTCTTTGAAAAATGTGAATGGGAATATTCTAGGAGGTAATGTATCACCAGGCCATCTATGGGTTTGCTGTCCAATTACAAGTGGAGACCGCTGAGGAGAAATGCTCTGTCGTGATCAAAAGGACAAACTCGTTTCATCTCAGGTGGACTGAGATGAAAGTTTGAATGTATCCTCATGCCAGCCAATAAAAACCTGCTGACTGGTCAACACTTGCCTTGTGAAGATAATGATAAAATTTAAGGCCTGGCTGTTAAATAGGAAAGTCATTCTCAAATATGTCAACGATTGCTAAAAATTGAATTTATAATTTCTGAATTGACTCATAAAACCACCAGCAGAAAGTGAGGACTGCAGATGCTGGAGATCAGAGTCAAAAAGTGTGGCGCTGGAAAAGCACAGCAGGTCAGGCAGCATCTGAGCAAGTGAATCAACATTTTAGGCATAAAACTGCCAGGTTATCTATTTGATCAGTCAGATAGTCACAAGTTAATTTGTTTGCTTGTCTAAGCTTTCTTCCACTACATTAAAATCGTGCCTATTCAGAAGCATATCAGACTCAAAACATTGACACTTACTTTGTCCACCAATGTAGCTGGCCCTGTTAAGTTTTTCCAGTACAGTTTGATTTCAGATCTCCAGCAGCCATAGTACTTTGCTCTTACTAAAATCATTTAGACATGCAGAAAGCAGTTGCTTAGGTGCAATGTACATCAACATTAGATGGAATTCACCAGCAGAGATATTGCCATCTTTATTAAAAAAATACCAAATTAAAATGGGGATCATATGTGCAGCAAGAATTGGTGATTTAATTAAGTATGTAACTTGACACAAATTTATTTTAGTGTACAAAATAAAGCCAATACATAGAATCCAATATTATACCCATGAAATTCTGACATGGTCAAAAATCAAATTTTAAAGCAGAAACATCAGCATACGGTTATAATCTCTACTAAAAAGTACATGGTTTCAAATCTTATAAATCAGTTTGTGCTAAAGTAACGTGGTACATTCCAAACAGTTTCTGGCTATATAGCATTTGAAAGGAAATTTATTTTTTTAATAACCGTAATTCATGTTTATATATTTTGCTGCAAAAGTCAATGTATTTAAATTGTCAGCTCTGGGAAAACAAAGAACATCAAATACGAGAAGACTAAGAACAGCAGGAAGAACAGAACTGGATGACTAGTGAACCTTATAACTGGATGTGATAGGATGCTAGAACTCTGTTCCATGGCTTAGTGGAGAGAGTATTTAGCATAAGTTGTTCTACATGGTAATGGAACCAGGTTGGCAATTCCTTTTTAGATACAACTAGTACTACTCCTGACATAATCCCCTACACTCCTTATTGAAAAAGAACTTGTTCCCCTGGCATAAAGGTTGTGATAGAATACAATTTTGTTGTTGCAGGATCAGAATTTCTCATGGATGTCATTTGAATGGCATTCTCAGTTCTGAACGTATCCACATTCACAATGATGGTAGTGCAATACTGCACCTTGGAGAAAGTTTGCTCTCTAAACTGTGTCAAGTCTCCATCAGTCAATTTATTCCTTGACTAGGCTGTGGGGCAGCTCTCCCAATTTTAGCCATGCTCTCTCAATGGTAGTTGAGAGCTTGTAGTGATTCATAGAATCCCTAGTGCAGAAAAATGGCATCAAGTCTACACTGACCAACAAAGAGCATCTCATCCTATCCCTGTAACTTCATATTTTTACCATGGCTAATCCACCGAGACTGCATATCCTTCGACATTAAGGGGGAATTTAGCATGGTCAATCTGCCTAACCTTTGGACTATAGGAAGAAACTGGAGAACAGAAACCCACACTGGCATGGGATAATGTGAAGTGTGCATCATTACCCAAGACTAAAATTTAACCTGGGTCCCTGGCACTTCAATATAAAATTTAATGCTTTTATGCATTGTAGTCTTTTAATGTAATGGGATTTCAATTTATCTGAATTTTTGGCAGTTTTCTTTGTGACTAGGTTTTTTTAAAAACTACTCAGCTGCACACTATAAAACAGCTAGTAGTGAAGGCAATTTAGATTTATTCTTCAATAACTTCAGGGTTTGTATTTTCATTACTTGATCCAAGATGCTGTTGCAAATATTGTTCACAGAACTAGAATATTAGATACTAGTCTTATGTTTGTCTTCATTGGTTTGACGTTCTCACCTCATGTTCACTTCATGCAATTTAACAATAAGCATCCAAATTTACCTTTTCAAAACTTTCCAGTTTCTTGACTGCATCCATGTTTACTTGAATCTCATTTCACAAATAAAGTCCAGTATTCATAACTAAAAATTCACGATCATTATGTCTGACTGCTCAAATGTTTTCTGCTTTGATTTTGAACAAGTAGATACAGTTCAAATACGATCTTAGTATTAGTAATTTGTGGTTTCCTATTATAATTCAATATTCTCTACTTTGATTTTTGTTCTGCATTATTTATACCTGTGCAAGTTGTACTGGTTTCTTTCAATCTAATACAAACAAAATCGAAGCCAGCTTGCTAAGTTTTTGTTAGTAGACATCACCAATCCAACCCCTTGTTGCTCAGATTGACAGTACATCTGGTAACTCAATAATAACCAAGATTTATCACTTGTCATTAACCCTACCTCATGCCACAGTGCCAAAACAATTTTAAAACCGTAGCCACTTCAAGCATGGCTTCTGCCTCAGCAGCCTCAAGTTTCCTGCATTAACTCAAGTTTGTCTGCAATTCTGATCTTTATTCTGACTTTTAAAATCTTGACTTTGATAAAGCCAATGGATATTCACATCAAAAGGTTTGCGCTTGCTAACTAATCTCAGGTTTGCCATGAGAATAATATTTTAAAAATCTGGCATTAAAAGCTAAATTCAAATGGCAGTTTCCAAACCCACATCTGGATTACCACACTACCCTCCCAATGAAATAGTGACTAGAATGTTTACAATTGCCAAAAAAATTCTGGTTTGCTAAGGCCCTTCAGGGAAGCAAACGTGCTACACGGTTCCAGACTCTCTTAAATAGCACTGCAGACCCACTGTTTTCAAGGCCAATTAGGGATAGGCAGACAGGACCCAAAAGTAGCAATGGCTCAGGCAAGGCTCTCAATGTCTCTGAAAGGCTTCAGTTTCATGGAACACACTGTGGAGGACACAAATCTGATGTCAACACTGTCAGTACTGAACAGACATATGTAGGAAGTTGCTCTTTGGCACAAGAGTTACACTGCTAACAAAATGGTTGCACATGAGGCAACAAGAATTGGAAATATCCTCACAGCAATGGAGACAGTAGCACTGGCACTGGGAGGAATGACATGCGATCACTGATGGTGAGAACTCAAGAGAGCAACTAGCCTAATACATGAACACGAGCACAAATCTATTGCGAATGGAAGAAACAGAGATAAAGCACTTAATAC
Organism: Chiloscyllium plagiosum; assembly: GCF_004010195.1. NCBI lineage: Eukaryota > Metazoa > Chordata > Chondrichthyes > Orectolobiformes > Hemiscylliidae > Chiloscyllium > Chiloscyllium plagiosum. The sequence goes on from NC_057720.1 coordinate 57,891,375, forward strand.
AGGGTAATCTATTAGCTCACCAGTCCCTCACCTACACTAAACAGGAAACAAATAATAGGCATAAATTGGTCTTTTAAGCTGCAATTTGTAGGGTACAACAAGAATCAGTGCTAGGGGGTCAATTATTTACAACCTACATCAAATTTGCTAAATTTGTCCATACCAAGCAAGAATGCAGATTGTCAAGAGAAGGTAGACAAACAGACAGCTGAAATGGGTGGACAAAACATTGGAAGATGGAGTATAATGTGGGAAATGTGAATTTGCCCAATTTCGCAGCAAGAACAAAAAAGCAGAAGTTACAACAAAGACTCTAGAGCTCAAATACAGAAAGATCTGGGTACCCTGGTGCGTGAATCACAGTTTGAAATACAGCAAATAAGGGAAATGGAAATTGAATATCATCTATTACAACAAAAAGAAATTTTACTGCATAGTACAGGGCTTGTGGTAAGGCTACATCTGGAGTATAGTGCATAATTTTAGTCTGTTTAATAAAAGAATATCACATTGGAAATAATTCAGAGGAGGTTTACTCAACTCAGTCCTGTGCTAAGGGCTTTGAAGACAGCTTGAACAGATTCCCATAGTCATTGAGGTTCAGACCAAAGCCAAGTGATCATACTGAAACATAATCCTGGGGGTTCTGATTGGATGGATTACGGATGTTTCTGCTTGCGGAGACGGAATATAACCAGGTGGCAATGTTAAGAATAAAAGATTCTCCCATTTAACATGAGGAGAGCTTTTATTTCTGTGTAGTTGTGTGGAATTCTCTTCCCTAGCAAACAGTGAAGGTTGGTCACTGAATTCGTTCATGGGGAGTTAAACTAATGATAGGCAAGAGTGTCAAGAGCTGTGTACAGCAAACAGGAAAATTGAGTTAAGACCACAACTTGATCAGTCACCATCTTGTTGAATGGGAGAGAAGGCTTGAGTAGCAAATAGCTCTTATACCCCATATTCCACTTATCTCTTTCAGCCTCAGCAAATGTTGAAATTCACATTGCCTTCTTGACATTCTCACATATGCACTCTCTCTTTGGTAATGGCCAAGAACAGCCAGATGCAGGGCCTCTGTTTGTAACCTGAGGATGCAACAAATAGCATTCTCCCACTGACATAACAGTATATGCACAAAAGTAGTAAAGGATCATAGTGAGCATTTCAGTGCTGAGTTTACTGTGGAGATTGTACGAATTATGGGCACCCAGAGGACTGTTGGACATTTAGTGGGGGGTGTGGGGGGGGTGGTGGTGGTGAAGATGGCAAAGCAGAGTTTCAGACCAATAACATCTCTATGGCCTCAATGGATACAGGTGCTCACACTACAGTTTGAGGTGTGTGAACATTTGGCAAAACTTCCAAAGGGTTTCCAAACCTATACATGCAAGGTAAAGAAATCTATCGGAACTATGAATAACATACTCTAGAGAAAGTGTGGAGGCTGTCATGGAGAAACCATCCAAACTACATAGTGGCTGCCAGAAATATGTATAGACATACTTGCCTTTAGGCCCGGTGTCTAAAATGATCAAATGCCAACAGATGAACAGGGAGGGACAGGTGTGCCCCGAAAGGTTACAGATATAACTGTCAAATCATTTGGAGGCTTCAGGTTACTCTTGGAATGGATGCTTAATCTATCAAAGTATTGGCACTGTGCTCAAATTGTCCAGCAACAAAGTATACCTGCAGTTCTAAGTTGTGACTTGGCACACAGGAGTCATGCATTCAGTTGATAGCCCTCATCACCCAGTAATGGATCAAAAGGTACCCAGGAAGCTTGAAAAAAAAAATCAGCCACCTGAGAATGTCTTGGTATGACAATGGCAGCTTTCCAGAATCTTGTAAAAACCACTGGCACTAGTCACAGGTCACTTGTACATTCAATAACAGAAAGGATAAAACCTGTTCAATGTTTGTGTCTATTCTGAAGGAACCTTGATGGCAGCTGATGGTCACCATCTGGAAAATACTCTGTGCCTTGCCGGATTAGTGAGAAATGGGAATCAGGTCATCACCAGATTCAACAGTGATTCGCAAACTGGTATAATAGCAATCTTAAGATGATCCCTAAAATTATCCTGTTTTAACAATGGGTCTCCACCACTTCCTCAGGATTCAGCTCCTCCACCATAACATACAGCAGTGACCATCCCCCTGTGGGAGGCAGTGTTGAGTGACACTGGCACTCCTTCACTTGCAGGAAGCTGAGTCGAATGGTAGATTGTTGGACAATGCCTTTCTGTGCTCTCCTCTTTCACACCCTTTTTGGTCTCCCTTTAGATGCTGCAGCCCTGGTTTTAATAGTGTTCGCTTTCTATTTCTGATGCACTCTCAGTAGAGGTTACAATTACTGAATGAATAACCTCGATGCAAATTACTGCACTCACAATCTCAAGGTTTCCCACCTCTCCCTGCACTGCAAGTGTGACAAGTTTGGCTAGCTTCCAGAATGCTATAACTGTTTACTCACATCTCTCAATAACAAATCTTCCACTGAATTTCCAATTTCACATAACTGGTGGTACTTGGAACCTTTATTATTCACCCGTGCACCTCAAAATTATAAAAGACTGATGAAATGACCTTAATTAGTGTAATTACTTTCCTGTCATCTTTAAATTAATCCACCCACCAACCTGACTGCCTCTAAGAAAAGCACCAGTGGTGAAAACATGTCCCATGTCATCTACCATCATCTTAAATCCCAGTCAGCAATTCTCTACTGAGCTGATAAAAGTCCACCCACAGATTATCCTTCCACCCACATTCTTTTGCTTATTGGTCACTGTCTTGGTTGCAATCACTACTTCTCATTGTCATTAACAATCCACTGAGCAAAATATTGAGATTGAAAAGTGCAAATTGTAATCAAAGCAATTTACCAATGGCCTGGATTTTATTTGGGTTGTTAACTGTTATTGCAGAGTATTTAAATAAGCCACAAGTAGTGAACACAGAACTGAGGATGACATAGTTTTAAAAAAAGCCTACAAAAAGTTTATAAAGGTGGGACAGAGTTATACAGTATCCACTTTCCTTAATCCACAAGTATTGCTGAAATTGTGACCAGAAAGACTTTTTGAAATTTTTTATACCCTTTTGAAGGTTGTTAGACAAATTAGGATAAATATCTTACACCACCACCTGCGAAGCTTAGCTGCATCACTCCCAGTTTGTTCTCCCTTTGGCATTAAAAGTTACAGTCCAACAAAATTCCTGAAATCAGCACAAACACCAGAAGTCAGAACATATCAGCAGCTGAAATATAGGTCTCAATATAAGGTCTTACTAAGACTACCTGATCTAATACTCACCTTGGATAGCAATCTATCTGCCAATGTGTCCACCAAAGTTACACAGCCAATTATGAAATTTTAAATGTCTCAAGAAGTCCAGCAACAATCATGTACTCTACAAAATTTGTAGAGATCTTAATTCAATGCACAAATACTGATCATTCAATCTATTAGAGAACGTTTAGCCACTTAACACAAGATTACTCTTCCTGGATACTCTTTCACCATTCTCTTCAAATTTAAGGTGGGATTCTAGTCTAGAGTTATTTTATCTTGATTAAATGGCAGAGACTAGTGCATGGCAACTATGAAATTGGAGTACTAAATCATGAACAGTACATTCATCTGCCAGTGTCACTGTCAAATTAAATAAATATATTATCAAATAAAAACTCATGGTGCAAGGGTAATATATTTGCATGGATAGGAGAATGCACAATAGGTGTAAATGGGTCTATCTTAGCTTGGCAAGATGCAATTAATGGCGTGCCACAGGATGACACTAGCAGATGAGTGGACTGTTCATCTTTGACGGAAGGACAAAAGGTATAGCTGACAAATTTGCTGATGACAGGTAGGGGACACAAGAAAGTTAGAAAAAGATATTGAGAAGATAAGGAAGAGGGCAATGATGTAGCAAATGGAGTATAATGTGGGAAAATATGAATCTTCATTTTGGTGAGGAGGATTAAAAAAATACTATCTAAATGGTGAGAAATTTCAGAGCTCCAAAAAGCAGAGGCATCTAGGTGTGCTTGACCCTGAATTGCACAAGTTTAGCATGAAGATCCAGCAAGCAATTAGGAAAGGTACTAGAATGACAGTCGTTCCTCCATATTTGAGAGTGCTGCATTTCCAAGAACTCCCCTGAATGATGAATTTCAAACGTGTACAACCCATTAAAAATTTAATTAAAAACTCATTAAAATAGGTTAAAAAATCAGTTACACGATATACCTGTGGATGTTGAACCTAGTTGCCACTTTTTGGCATGAGTAGACAAATTTGATAGCCAAGAACTTATGGATAGAGGATTAATTGTATTGAGAAGCAAATTGAATAACATGAGATGCTTCAGTTATACACTGGGTCAGACTTTGTCTGATGTACAGTAATGGTCACTAAGGAAAGACGTAAATGCATGGGACGGGGGAGTTCAGAGAAAGCTTACTAGACTAATAACTAGAATGGACAAATTATCTTACAAGGAAATGTTGGACAGGCTTGAATCTGCTAGAGTTTATAAAGGTTAAGAGGCAACTTGATTGAATCGTCAAAAATCCTTAGAGATATTGACAGATAGATGTGAAAAGGATTTTTCCTCTCATGGGGGAATCTAAACACTAAAATTATGAGTTGCCCATTTGAAAGCGAGATTAGGCTAAACTATTTTCTCAGAGGACCACAAGCCTTTGGAATGCTGTCTCCCTGAAAAGATGGTGGAAGCGAGTTTTTGAATATCTTTAAGACCTGTAGGTTCTTGTAAAGAGGTTGAAAGGTTATCAGAGATAGGTGGAAATATAGATTTGAGGTCAGTCACAATCTTATTGAATAGTGAAGGGCCTACTCATGCCCTTAGTTTGTATGTTTGCAATTGAAATTGAAAGTACCCTCCAGATTGTACTCAACCTTATACAAGAAAGCATTGAACGTATTGCTAATCTCTCAGGTTTACCTACTTAAATCCCGAAGCAAAGAACTGTCTTCTCAAACTCCGAAGTGCAGTTTGAAATGCCCCAACAATACATAGATTGTTAAGTGTTAAATCACAACTCTCTAATTTCCTCCCTACTTTTCTGGCATTAGATGTGAAAACGTAGTAATGCAAACATCTTTGAAAATCACATTGTTAACTTGTATAATTAGATTTAACTGTCCATAGCTGGAATAGAATGGTAGTGGGTAACAAAAAGCACTTTGAATATAACCATATGTGTTTCACAAAAGCTCCATAGAATCTAAGCTCAGTCATGATACCTTCATGGACTCGAGTACTGCCCTATTTATGTTGCAGCCCTATAGTATAAAAGATAATACCTTGGGTATCTTGAGCCAGTACCACCTTTCAGTCTAAAAGCTACTAAAATCACAAAATTCATCAAGAAAAAAAATCTAAAAAGGACAAGGAAAAACAGAAAAGTGATTAAGACTTTTACTTTGTTTACTATTCAAAAAGAAAACAGAAAAGTAAACCACAGTTTATGATTCAAGTGTAGTGAAATGCACTCCTGCTTTTCCCTGGTAAAAGTTAGAAACTTTTTTTTAAAAAAAGCAAACTAGGACTATACTACCCACAGTCCCCAAAAATTGTAATTCACATACCATATTAAATCAAAAACAGAAATACATGAATCAGCATTAAAAATTATTTCATAGTATAACCATCCCATCAATAAAACAAGGACCTTCAAAGCAGCCAAAAAAGAACACAAAGTATTTTTAAATGTTAAGTGATATATGATGTATGCAACACAAAAAACCCTAACATCTTTGCTTTGGTCAGTGGGAGCAGGCCATACTGCATAGTGTAACTATGAGGACAACTACATCAAATAAATGTCAGTTAGTGCAGTCAGAAAACAAGTGGTTCATCCATGGTAAAAAAGCTAATTTCCATATACATCGAAAACATTCCACATATGCAAACAAATCTGTAAAAAGTGCAATTCAATAGCTAAACTAGAGAGGTGTACCAGATGTGAAATGATTGAAAAGAAAGATAATTGGGGGGGGGGGGGGGGGGGAGGGGGGACTCGAATCTTTTTCCCCCATGACCTTTTCCCTCCCTCGCAAAAATCTTAATACATTCTAATGTGAAACACTGAAGTGTGATTAAGCAGAAAAGTTCTATAATTCTTCCTGCACATTCCATGAAGACTGATTGAGAGAAGTTAAAACTGGTCCCACTCCGCCATAACTATAGAAATTTGAAACCAGATTGTGCAGCTGCCTTCAAAACAATGGGAGGTCAAGACTGCCTTTAGCAGGCACGAACCAAAATGCATGGTAATGTGATGCTGGGAGGGATGATGGGGGAAGTAGGGGGAATCAGATTAAAAATCCTATTTCAACATAAAAACTTAAAGGAAACCATTAAAACTTTTGTTTTTTTTGAAAGAAAATAAATTTTCTAAACAGAAAATGCATCAACAAAGGGCAGCTTCACATTTAAACATACGTTCCAGCATTAAGCAAGAGAAAACAGCAGCAAAAATAACAGCAATAAATCAAAATATCCTCTTTTTTTTGTAATAGGAATCAGCATAATGGCCACCAAGGCCCTGCGAGTGCTGTCCAACGTAGCCTCCATCTGGACTCACTTCAGGGGAAGGCAGGAGGTAGGAAGATGCACGTTTCTGACCAGTCACTGGAGACTTAAGGAAAATATGAAGAGTTTATTCTCAAATCATGTTTAAAAAACATTTGTACTTTGAAATTAGTTTGTGCTAAACAATAGCATAAAATTACTGTGATGCTAGAAATCTTAAGTTAAGAAACAAGGAATTGTTGGAAATACTCAGCAGCTGTGGCCACCATCTGTGGTTAAGGAAACTGTTTCTTTCTCCAGAGATTCTGCACTGAATATTTCCAGCATTTTCCAATTCTTTTAAAACATGATTGCTATCAGAATCACTTAATTCTTGCAATGGAAAACTAGAGTATTCTCCAATGGCATAACACTACATTTCACCAGCAAGATGAACTATACAACATAGTAAAATTTTAGTTGGGTGTTCTGGTCTCTGCTGCATTAACTCAACATCAGTACAGTTGATCTCCACTCTGGACAGAAATGTTCCTCCCACTTCAAGATGTCATGCAGCCAGTGACATCCCAGACCCTATCAGCGGAGAGGCAACACACCATCCTGCAGTCACATTAACGTACACCGGCTACAACTGGTCTACTGCTGTCACACAGCAGATAAGTAGATGGAAATAAGGGATTTCTGATCTAGCTTTTGGTGGGAGCAGGCATGTCTACTAGGTCCTAGCATTATGCCTTAACAAGTTGTTACCATACAATATTGTTATCCATAATCAGTGTCTCTTCTGTAAATACACTATGGTGGTATATCCTTTGCCACTGCTCATTAGATTGGTCCAAGAGAAAATAAAGTGGATTGATGGCAGTGACTATCTCAAACGACACTTGTGCAGCCCCCATAGTGCTATAAGTAGCAAACACATCAAGGCACTAAGAGTGGTCATCTGGGAAAATAACTGACTCATCTATCATCTCACTTGCCTTGTAATCAAAGGCTGCACATCATGCAAGGCAAATCCTCAGCTGAAAAAGCATCTGTTATTTCTTGAAATGTGGATGCTCCACCACAGCATTTCACTGCAGCAAATGGTTGGCAAACAAATGACAAAGTGCTGCACTTTTAACTGCATGATTACCCTCAGGATATTATTAAGGTACTCAGGTCAAATACTGAATAGCTTTGAAGGAAGAATATGCTCTCTCTTTCTCTGGTCTTCCTTTTCTATCCCAACAGATGACAAACATCTTGATTGCAGAATAACTAAATCCCAATTGCATGCAAGTGTTGCCAGTGTTCTTGAAGCTTTGAGATAAAGTTTCAACAGAAGCAGGCACAGTCCCCAAAATCTTCTGTTTTTCCTACTGGACATCTGATGCAAGACCACGAGACAAAAGCAGTCCAGCACTAGATTGAATTGTCACAGAAACCACATCTTTAAAAATAAAAAGCAACAGCAGCCATAGTCCAGGAAGTAAAATGCTTAAACTTGCTGAATTCACTTCGACAGCTGAGTTATATGGGGTGAGGGTTGCTAACCAGTACAAGTGATGTTTGGGTGGAGGGGGTCAGTGAAAGATTTTCTGGGATCTAAGAGTTAGTGGGGTGATTTGGTGATCAGAGTGCACTGCTTGATGAAGGGCAGGGTGGGAGGAGCATTGGTAGGGCTGACTTGTTACGGGGGGGGGGGGGGCGGTGCCAGTGTCACCATCACACTTCTACATTCTGCAGGTATTCCACAACATCAACTTTCAGCTGCTTCTTTAATCTCATCCGCACACTATTTTAAACAATTTATTTTGGTTTCTCTGAGGATCAATGTGTATTTTCTCCTCAATCTATATTTTACCTGTTGCCTTTGAACTCCTACTGACGTTTAAAACACATGGACGTTGTGAACAGAATTGTCAAAAAGACCCCAAGTCACTCAGCAAAATTTTTCACAGGGTAACCAGAGAAACATCATCGCCATAAATGGAATGAAAGGGGATGGTGAGGAGCTGTTCCTTCAAACAATAGTTGGATCTCTCTTGGCTTGTTGCTGATAGGCTCACCAGTTACAAATTGGGAGAAGAACCAACTTGTGAATGGAGGTGCAGTGAGCAGTTCAAAAAGTAGCACATGCAATCCAGGTCAGCACTTGCTGCCCATCATTAAGTGTCCTGGAATGGAGTGGTTTACTAGTGAGGTCTGCAGATGCTGGAGATCAGAGTTGAGTGTGTGTTGCTGGAAAAGCACAGGAGGTCAGGCAGCATCCGACAAGCAGGAAAAGAGACATTTCTGTCAGGAGCCCTTCATCAGGAATGAGGCTGGGAGCCTCAGTGCTGGAGAGATGAATGGGAGGGGGGGGCTGGGGACAAGGTAGCTGAGAGTGCAATAGGTGGATGAACGTTGGGGTAAAGGTGATAGGTCGGAGAGGAGGGTGGAACAGATAGGTGGGAAGGAAGATTGACAGGTGGAGCAGGTAATGAGGGAGGTGCTGAGCTGAAAGGTTGGAACTGGGGTAAAGTGAGGGAAATGAGGAAACTGGTGAAATCCACATTGATGCCCTGGGGTTGAAGGGTCCCAACGCAGAAGATAACGCATTCTTCCTCCAGGCGTCAGGTGGTGAGGGAGTGGCAATGGAGGCGGCCCAGGATCTGCATGTCCTCAGCTGAGTGGGAGGTGGAGTTGAAATGTTTGGCCATAGGGTGGTGGGTTGATTGGTGCGGGTGTCTCAGATGTTCCTAAAGCGCTCTGCGAGAAGGCGTCCGGTTTCCTCATTTCCCCTCCCCCCCACCTTACCCCAGTTCCAACCTTCCAGCTCAGCACCTCCCTCATCTTCCTTCCCACCGATGCATTCCACCCTCCTCTCCAACCTATCACTTTTATCCCCACCTCCATCCACCTATTGCACTCTCAGCTACCTTCTCCCTAGCCCTAGCCCCCCCCAACCAAGGCTCCCAGCCTCATTCCTGATAAAGGGCTTATGCCAGAAACATTGATTTTCCTGCTCCTCGGATGCTGCCTAACCTGCTGTGCTTTTCCAGCAACACACACTCAACCCATTCCAGAGGAATGTTAGGATTCCACATATAACTATATTATTGCAGAACTGGGGACAAGTGTAGGCTAAACCAAATATGAATAGCAGATTTTCTTCACCAATAAAATCATGTATTTCTTTAAAAACAACTTATAGTTTCACCCTGACAGAGGTTGGATTTCAATTCTAGATTTATTGAGCTTAAATCCTACCAGTTGCCACGTTGAAATTGGAAGCTGCGTTACAGTGCATAGTCTGGGACTCTGATTTATGAGTCCAATGACATCATCAGTGTAGGTATGCCACTGTCTCCTATCTCCCCAGTGTGCTAATTCAAAGTTAGTTCTATCTATTCACTGCAATGCAGTGACAATTCTATGGAATTTATATCACTGATCTACAACAAGCAGCAGGAAACAAGGCGGTGCCTTGCTTGTGTAGTTCTTAATTGAAAAGAGGTTCATAGTTCTGTCAAGCTGGCATCTGATGAGCCTACATTACATGCAAAAGGAGTTTCCATTGGGAAATTATATCTGCCTTTAAAGTTCCAAGAACCTAATTGCAAACTTTCTTTCAGCAGTAGGGAAACGGATGTTTGGCCTCTTGCCCAATTATGTTCCCCTGCCTGCCTTGTTTCCTGCTGCTTGTTGGAGATCAGTGATATAAATTCCATAGAATTGTCACTGCATTGCAGTGAATAGATAGAACTAACTTTGAATTAGCACACTGGGGAGATAGGAGACAGTGGCCTTCAGATTCAGGACCGAAGAGGTCCCATGAATCAGGCAAGTTTTTCACCTTAGTAGACTTTGGAATGACATTGAATAGACTAGGCTCTGAATTTCACGAGCGACCAATGCTAGCCTGAACTGTCACTGATTTATCAGCTACAAGCCGAAACATCTTGATTGATAGATCATTTATTCACTGGATTTACACAAATTTAGTCAAATTGATCTATACAAACTTTTTATAATTTCCATTAGGAGTCACAAGAAAGCAATCAAAAACAGGAGGCATGAACAATTGCTTTTCTCTCCTAAGTGGAGAGAAGCACGAAGACAAGCAATGGCATTTTCATGCTGCGTCTGGCTCAAATTTACATACTCAATTTACCATCAAGAATAAGTTCAGTTAAAATATTCTTATAATGTGAGACGACAGTATGGCTTTAAGAGGCTCATTTTGTCCTGTACTTTTTTTTAAAGTGAAGAAAGGTTGAAACAGAGTGCTAATTGGTCTGCTTTAAAGTCCATAAAGAAAACAGTTTGTGAGGCAGAGGGATTCTTGTTTTAAAAAAGTGGGTTAAAGTTTACCTAACCAACTTGTGGGTTTTTTTCCCCTAAGGTTGGAACAATTGAAGCAACCTGAATGGTTGGGTCAAGCTCCCACAGAACCAGGATTTTTAGTTTTCCAGTAGAAATTACTACTGGAGTGGTCAAGCTGGATCTGGAAGCTCCAGTAAGTGTCTTTCTCTCTCCCTGCTGGCTTTTCTTCTTCTGTTTTCTCTTGATGGGTTTCCTCTTGGACTGGAGAACTGCCTTTGAGACTATTTGACTGAATTTTGCCTTTTGCCAAGTGTATGTTCCTGGAATAATTACTATAATGGAACTTAATTAGCATTATTTTGCTATGCAATTTGTAGAGTTACAATAAACCCATTTTTAAAAAATTCTTTTGTCTATTTTTACACTGCCATTAAAATATAGTGCGTTTGCTTAACACAGTAGTTTGTCCAATCAAATTGCATCTGGGACACAACACCTTTTTCTTACCTTTAAAGAAAGAAAACGTTAGGGCCTACACTATCTTCTGAATATTTCGAGGGGGTTTAGTCCAGTCCATTAACATATGTTAAGCCATACTGCAGCAGATCACTGGAAACCAAGTCCTGCTATTTCCAGATTCATCACAAAAGTTACGGTTTTAGATTAGATTCCCTCCAGTATGGAAACAGGCCTTCAGCCCAACAAGTCCACACCAACCCTCCGAAGAGTAACCCACCCGGACCCATTCCCCGACCCTACCTTTACCCCTGACTAATGCACCTAACACTATGGGCAATGTAGCATGGTCAATTCACCTAACCTGCACATCGTTGGATTGTGGAAGGAAACCACAACACCCAGAGGAAACCCACCTTGACACAGGGAGAATGTGCAAACTCCACACAGTTACCCGAGGCTGGAATCGAACCCGGGTCCCTGGTGCTGTGAGGCAGCAGTGCTAACCACTGAGCCACCATACCGCCCATATTTTTATAAAAGTATGCAAACTTCTGCATACACCTGTCTTCTAGATCTAGTTGACAAAGCATAGATTAAGAATTTCTATTTTAAAATAAATACTTCTAGCCACAGATAAATAATAAATTATGAACAATTATGATAAAAACTTTATTCGATAAACCTTAACTCCCTTATAAAACTCCCTCTATACACACACAATAATTAAATGAATGTTAATGTGGTGGGAAAGACTGGGAAGAGTCCCTGATCATGGGGTTCACAGCAATGATCCTTTTGGCTGATAAGGGCTTGTTGTTCCTTTATTCTTCTTCTGCAAATACTTTCAATGACTTTTAGGAGACACAGAGCAACTGGTTCACACTTAAAGTCACTGACATATTGATTTAAAAACTACAGTTTTCAATAATTGTTATGGGGAAATAAATTATAGAGCCACAGATGTCCAGCACGGAAACCGACCCTTCGGTCCAACTCATCCATGCTGACCAGATATCCCAACCCAATCTAGTCCCTCCTGCCAGCACCCAGCCCATATTCATCCAAACCCTTGCTATTCATATATCCATTCAGATGCCTTTTAAATGTCGCAATTGTAGTAGCCTCCACCACTTCCTCTGGCAGCTCATTCCATTCACAAACCCCCTCTTCGTGAAAAAGTTGCCCCTTGGGTCTATCTTTCCCCTCTCACCCTAAACCTATGCCCTCTAGTTCTGGATTTCCTCACCCCAGGGAAGACACTTTATCTTATCCATGCCCCTCAAAATTTTATAAACCACGATAAGGTCACCCCCTCAGCCTCCGACACTCCAGGGAAAACAGCCCCAGCTTATTCAACCTCTCCCTATAGCTCAAATCCTCCAATGCTGGCAACATCCTTGTAAATCTTTTCTGAACCCTTTCAACTTTCAGAACATCCTTCCGATAAGGAGACCAGAATTGCATACCATATTTCCTTCATGCTTGCTTTTTGTTTTAAAAAACTACAGAGTGAAGTATAGCACCTTAATTGCTGGAGGTCTGATGGCTTCTGACCAAACAAACATTCACACCCACAAACTGTTCAGGTACAGGGGAGTCAGTTAATCAGAATTTTTGGCAGTCAGAGGCCTTTGACAGACAAGCTGTCACCATTCCAAAGAAAGCAATAGACAATAGGTGCAGGAGTAGGCCATTTTGCCCTTCGAGCCTGCACCACCATTCAATATGATCATGGCTGATCATCCTTAATCAGTATCCTGTTCCTGCCTTATCTCCACAACCCTTGATTCCACTATCCTTAAGAGCTCTATCCAACTCTTTCTTAAATGAATCCAGAGACTGGGCCTCGACTGCCCTCTGGGGCACAGCATTGCACACAGCCACCACTCTCTGGGTGAAGAAGTTTCTCCTCATCTCTGTCCTAAATGGTCTACCCCGTATTTTTAAGCTGTGTCCTCTGGTTCGGCACTCACCCATCAGCGGAAACATGTTTCCTGCCTCCGGAGTGTCCAATCCTTTAATAATTTTATATGTCTCAATCAGATCCCCTCTCAGTCTTCTAAACTCAAGGATATACAAGCCCAGTCGCTCCAGTCTTTCAGCGTAAAGTAATCCCGCCATTCCAGGAATTGACCTAGTGAACCTACGCTGCACTCCCTCAATAGCCAGAATGTCTTTCCTCAAATTTGGAAACCAGAACTGCACACAGTACTCCAGGTGTGTCTCACCAAGGCCCTGTACAGCTGCAGAAGAACCTCTTTGCTTCTATACTCAATCCCTATTGTTATGAAGGCAAGCATGCTATTAGCCTTCTTCACTACCTGCTGTACCTGCATGCTTACCTTCATTGAATGATGTACAAGAACACCCAGATCTTTGTCCTGCCCCTTTACCAAAATTGATTCCATTTAGGTTGTAATCTGCCTTCCTGTTCTTACCACCGAAGTGGATAACCATACATTTATCCACATTAAACTGCATCTGCCATGCATCTGACCACTCACCTAACCTGTCCAGGTCACTCTGTAATCTCCTAACATCCTCCTCACATTTCACCCTGCCACCCAACTTAGTATCATCAGCAAATTTGCTAATGTTATTACTAATACCATCTTCTATATCATTAACATATATTGTAAAAAGCTGCAGTCCCAGCACTGATCCCTGCGGTACCCCACTGGTCACTGCCTGCCATTCCGAAATGGAGCCATTTATCACTACTCTTTGTTTCCTATCAGCCAACCAACTTTCAATCCAAACAGCTAACTACTTGCTACCAACTTAATCTCCTTTTGTGCACATGCCCTGGCTCCCGCACATCTGCAGGCCTGTGCCCACTATTAGAAACAACAGCCAAAAAAATGCCACTTAGAATGAATGTCAGCTAATTTGCTTTTAGAAAGTGCAGTTCTTCTTTCCACAATACTTAGGTTTTAAACCAGTTCGTTCCCCATTTTAGTCCACAATCAAAAAGAAAGAAAAATGGTGTCTTTACATTTATAAATTGCCTTCTATAATTTGATAATATACATATATCAGGTTAATGTCACATATCAAATTTATACAATTCAACCCCAAGTTGCACTATAACAAGTTAATCATGCATTTATAGTTGCTTATATTTATAATTTCTACTAAAATAGCGACTTAAATCTTATCATAATTGATTATCTTCTCGCAATACTTCACTTGTCATCCATTCCAACCCACAACTCCAATGTTCCAGTCAATATTTTCCACCTCAGCTCTCCCTCAACTACTTTACAGCCTCATTGTAAAATCCAGACAATGCTGTTAACCATTGTTGATAATAGTACCTTTGCCTGCTGACATTCAACTGTTGCTCCGCCTCTTCAACATCCTTATTTCAAGTATTTCCATCTCAAGCGAAAAAGTCACAAGTCTCAGTGCACAATCAGGAGAAAGTGAGGACTGCAGGTGCTGGAGATCAGAGCTGAAAAAGTGTGTTGCTGGAAAAGCACAGGTCAGGCAGCATCCAAGGAGCAGGAGAATCGACGTTTCGGGCATGAGCCCTTCTTCCTGAAGAAGGGCTCATGCCCGAAACGTCGATTCTCCTGCTCCTTGGATGCTGCCTGACCTGCTGCGCTTTTCCAGCAACACATTTTCAGCTCAGTGCACAATCAGCACAACCAACTTAACTGAAAAGAACCTTATCTCAATGCAGAGTACACTTGCACCCAGAACCTGCCCTACTACTTCGTGCCTTTCATCACCAGTCTGTCCAGTCTTCTACATACTTTAATCTTCAACCTTTGTGGGCCTTCACCTGCTGTTTGAGCTCACCTCATACTCCCCTTTCAAAGCAACACCTCTTCGTGCTTCCGATGCTTTTTCCAGTGCATCAGACCTCTTTCCTTCAGAAGCACAAACACAATCGAAAGAAAAAGCATCTTTAGCTTCTTAATTAAGTATAGTTCCATTAGAAATGGTTCAACCTTTTCATTGCCACTAAGCTCCATTCCTATCTTTCTCAATGTCAGAGTTTACATCTGTCCAGTTCACACATCCTTCACCAGTCTAGTTGGAGTAACAGTAAACATTCTGAAAATGGTATATCAGTCCTACTTACTTCAACTTATCTTTATCGTTCATTACAAGCGTGTCCCAAATCCTCTATTCCAATATTCTGGTCAATCTATTATATAACCCCATTTCAACCTATTCAAACAAACCAGGATTATCATCATATCTCATCACCTTTAGGAGGTTCATGAGGATTTAGACCCATGACCTATCTTCTCTTGTCAATTTACACACTTTCCCCTTGGAGAAACGTCAAATGGCATCGCTTTCACATGCACATTGATAACTCTACTTCTCATTTACTTATCATGGTATTACAACACCGAGGTCAAACTAACTGCAGAACATAATGCGCTGGATAATATGAAAATTCCTCCAGTTCTTCAACATCAAGATTTAGCTTCAGAACCCCTGGCAGTGCATCCACTACTTGGCCACAATCTTACACTGATAAAACTATCTACACTTTGTGCCACTACACATATCTTTGAGCTCTGCCCATTACTCAGTAGTTCCATCCATCAAAGCCATTAATCCTTTATATCCATGCTATCAACACTTACTTTCTCCTCTATTTCGAAACTGTACCCTCGCCTGAGCTTACCTCTCCCAGATACACTCTATGCCTTTATGACTGAAGGCAACTATCCTAACATATGCTTTACTGGCTAAACCTGACCAACCTTCCATAAACCCAATGTCTTCTAAAGTAATGCTGCTGACTTCCTTCACCTATCATCCCTTGTTCAAATCCCGTTATGATTTGCTCCCTTCCATTTCTAATGACATCCAGTTCTGCAAGATGACAAGCTGTGCTCCTATAATTCTGGCCTCAAAATTTTAATTGCTTTAATTAGAGGTCATGTTTTCAGCTTCCAAGGAGCCAAGCTATGAATTTTTGGTCCTAAACCTTACCCCTCTCTTTTCCCTTCAAGAAATTGCTTAAATTGCAAGTCTCTGACCAAGCCAAAATTTAAATTCAGAAAGCAAATACTGCAGAAGCTGCAAATCTGAAATAAGAACAGAAAACATTGGAGAAACTCAGCACGTCTGGCAGCATCGCTGAAGAAAGAATCCGCTAGCATTAAGTGAGATAGGACTCGTCAGAACTCTATAGAGTTTCTCCACCAGTGTGTTCATTCCAAATTTGTGAACACATCTATAAAGCATGAGGCATTTTATTATTAAAGATTGCTTTATGACTAGAAATCATTCTTGGCCTTCAATTCTACTTGTCCCCACAACTGGAAACAAAACCTCTCAATCTTAAAGGGCTCTATTTGGTCACTCCTCAGCCTTCCTTTACTAGGGAAATTAAACCTAGCTTAAAATAGGTATAAGCTAATATCTGAACCTTTTCAAATAAATTTTATTTTTTTTAAATGTCTTCCATGTCTTGCTCTCTTTTTTAAATATGTACAAGTCCAATCCAATCAAGATGATATAAATTCAGCATAAATTTTGTATTAGTCAATTTTGCCATTCTTGAAGTAAATATCAGTGTTCCTTCTAATGGGTCAAATGTCAGATGAAGAGTTATCAACCTGTATGATGGTCTAAATGGCCTATTGTTGTTCTGTAATGTCTATGATTCTATAAATCATCACCTCCACTACAACTACTCAAATTAATGTCTTAGCGAAGGAGTCAACAAACCAAGAGATATGTTATGCTCTGGGTTATGGTATTACAGGAGATTTATTCTACTCAAACTCTTCAATGCTACAGAAAACAATCAATTCTAGTCCATTCCAACCCATGCCTACACAGCAAACCTGAGTGAGTTGCCACAAGAAACATTGCAAATAGATAAAAATCAATTCAAAAACACTGGAAAGGTACATATTCAAATTTTTACCAGTCAATTAAAGTGGATCTGAAATGTACCTTGACATTAGACATCGGGTTTCCCACTGGTGCTGGACCCAGGATTCCAGCCCCTGGAGCAAGTGACTGCTGCGGTGTAGCACAAGGAGACCCCTGCCAAGAGGAAAAATGAATCAAAGTTAGATTCAGAAATTTGGCTAAACTTGTATATCTTGTTGCTAGACAATGAAGTAAATTATATTAGTACTGCCTCAGTTGATATTAGTTATTCAGCTTGACAGTGATCAATCCAGTTAATGTTGACCAGGTTCACTTCAGGTAATGTGGGAGATGAGAAGCAAAGCTGAGAAATAAACAAATCTTAATCAAGTGCAGTGCCAACAGCAAATTTAGTCTCAATGCCCCTGGGTATGGTTTCCGATCCTTTGATGTTGAATGAGGATCTGCACTTTAGGTGATATTTTCACATTTGAATCGGAAGGAACGGATAAAAAAATTAAATATTGTACATTGCTGCTCCAGATGGTTTAACGCTACATCAGATGTTAAGTTCTATAGCCCTAAAAGTAAAATTAACTGAGTTATTTATTTAAAACACATAACAAATTTTTAGAAAGACTACACTCAAAGGAAATTTTAATATAGAATACTATCAAGTGGATCATGGAGCGCAGGATTTAATTCAGATTAAAATTTACTACTCCAGCGAAGCACCCTTTGGGGGGAAATCTTGACACACAATCTCCTCAAAGTAGTTCTTCTTTGTGCGGATCTAAGGAGCCATGGGGGATCAGGCATGAATTTTCCAGTTAGCCCCTTTCCTAATGGTCCGTTTGAGTTCTTTCAATTGTGTGGGAAAGTTGGATGAAGCAAGTGGTTATTCGCTATCGAGCATTTTGAAAGAGTTGAGTTTAGTATCAATATTGATTTTAATTTGCAACTTGATTGAGTTTTTTGAAGATGTGACCAAGAGGATAGATAAGGGCAGAGCAGTAGATAATGTCTACATAGACTTTACTAACCAGTCTACCAAGTGGAATCTACTGAAGGCTTTACTAAAGTTAGATCACATGGGATTCAGGGACAGCTTGCCAACTGGATACAAAACAGGCTTGACGGTAGGAGATAGAGGGTGGTGGTGGAGGGTTGTGACTAGTAGTGTTCCTTAGGGATCAGTGCTGGGTCCACTGTTGTGCAAATAATTTGGAGGAGAATTTAGGAAGCATGGTTAGTAATTTGATGACATCAAAATTGGTGGGATAGTGGACAGTGAAGGAGGTTATTTAAGATTACAAAGGGGCTTGATCAATTTGGCCACTGGGCTAAGGAGCAGCAGATGGAGTTTCATTTTGATAATTGTAAGGTGCTGAATTTTGTTAAGATGAATGAGGGCAGGACTTGCACAGTTAATGGTAGGGCTCTGAATAGTGCTGTTGAACAGAGAAACTTAGAAATTCAGGTACATAGTTTGTTGAAAGTTGCATCACAGGTTGACAGGGTGGTAAAGACCACATTTGGCATGCTCGCTTTCATTGCTCAGACCATTGAGTATAGGAGTTGAGACATCAGGCTGCAATCGTACAGGACATTGGTGAGGCCACTTTTAAGGCCTTAAGACCATAGGAGCCGAAATTAGGACATTTAGCCCATGGAGTCTGCTCGACCACTCGATCATGGTTGATAGGTTTTTCAACTCCATTTTCCTGCTTTCTGCCCATAATCTTTGATCCCCTTGGCATTCAAGAACTTTTCTATCTCTGTCTTAAATATACCCAATGACCTGGCCTCCACAGCCCTCTGTGGCAATGAACTCCATAGATTCACCACTCTCTGGCTAAAGAAGTTTCTCCTTACCTCCATTCTAAAGGGTCTTCCCTTTGCTCTTAGGCTGTTCCCTCAGGTCCTAATCTCTCCTGCCAATGGATACATTTTCCCAATGTCCACTCTGTCCAGGCCATTCAGTATTCTGTAAGTTTCAATTAGATTCCCCCACAACCTCATCCTTCTAAACTCCATTGAGTATAGTCCCAGAGTCCTCAAATGTTCCTCATATGTTAAGCCTTTCATTCCTGAGATCATTCTCGGGAACCTCCTCTGGACCTGCTCCAGGGTCAGTACATGCTTTCTGAGTACAGGGCCCAAAATTGCTCACAATACTCTAAATATGGTCTGACCATAGCCTAATAAAGCCTCAGAAATACACCCCTGCTTTTATATTCTAGCCCTCTCGAGATGAATGACATCATTGCATTTATCTTCCTAATTACCAAACCAACCCGGATATTTACCTTAAGAGAACACTGGACTAGGACTCCCAACTCCCTTTGTACTTCAGATTTCTGAATTTTCTCCCCATTTAGAAAATAATCCAGGCCTCTAATCTTCCTACCAAAGTGCATGACTTCATTCTTTCCCACATTGTATTTCATCTGCGACTTCTTAGCCCACACTCCTAACCTGTCTGAATCTTTCTGCAGCCTCTGTACCACCTGCCCCTCCACTAATCTTTAATCATCTGCAAACTTAGCCAGGTTGCCCTCAGTATAATTAACTATCTCGATTAAGGAAAAGTGAAAAGTTGTGTTCCCAACACAGGCCTAACACAGGGTACTAACCTGAGAAGTCAAAATTACAATGGTGCTGGAAACGCACAGCAGGTCAGGCAACATCAGAGGAGCAGAAAAATTGACATTTCGGACAAAAGCCCTTCATCAGGAAGGACTGAAGGGCTTTTGCCCGAAATGTCTATTTTTTCTGCTCCTCGGATACTGCCTGACCTGCTGTGCTTTTCCAGCACCACTCTAATCTTGACTCTAATCTCCAGCATCTGCAGTCCTCACCTTCACCTCTATCCTGAGAAGAACTCTTATCCCCATTCTCTGGCTATCCGCCAGACTGCCAATCTTCTATCCGTGCTAGTACCTTCCCTCTTCTACCCTTACCTTGCTCAGCAGCCACTTGTGCAGCACCTTATCAAAGGCTATCTGAAAGTCCAGATAGATAATATCCACTGACTGTCCATGGTCTAAGCGCTTATTACCACCTTATTACCACCTCAAAGAATTCTAACAGATTTGTCAGGCAAGACCTCCCCTTGAGGAAACCATGCTGACTTTGCCCTATTTTATCTCACACTTCCAAGTAGTCAGAAATCTCATTCTTCACAATGGACTCCAAAATCTTACCAACGACTGAGGTCAGGCGAATCAGCCTATAACTTCCAGTCTTTTGCCATGCTCACTTCTTAAACAGGGTGGTTACATTAGCTATTTTCTCATGCATCGAGACCCTCCCTGACTCCAATGATACCAGAAAGATCACTACGAAAGACTTGACTGTCTCTTCAGCTATCTTTTTCAGAACTCCAGAGTGTAGCCCATCTGGTCCAGATGATTTATCCACGTTCAGACCTGTTTTTCTAGCACTTCCTTGGTAATGGCCACTGTACTCATTTCTGCTCCTAAACACTCGAATTTTGGGAAATTACTAGTGTCTTCCACTGAAGACTGATGCAAAGTACTCATTCAGTTCCTCAGCCATTTCTTTGCTTCCCATTACCAATTCTCCAGAATAATTTACCAGGAGCTCAATGTCCACTTGTGCCTCTTTTGCTCTAGATATCTGAAGAAACTCTTGCAATCTTCAGTGTGCGGCACGGTGGCACAGTGGTTAGCACTGCTGCCTCGCAGCGCCTGAGACCCGGGTTCAATTCCCGCCTCAGGCGACTGACTGTGTGGAGTTTGCACATTCTCCCCCTGTCTGCGTGGGTTTCCTCCGGGTGCTCCGGTTTCCTCCCACAGTCCAAAGATGTGCAGTTTAGGTGAATTGGCCATGTTAAATTGTCCGTAGTGTTAGGTAAGGGGTAAATGTAGGGGTATGGGTGGTTTGCGCTTCGGTGGGTCGGTGTGGACTTGTTGGGCCGAAGGGCCTGTTTCCACACTGTAAAGTGATCTAATCTAAATCTTCCCGAATATTACTGGCCAGCTTACTCTCATATTTAATCTTCTCCCTCATTATTCCTTTCTTCATCGCCCTTTGTTGGTCTTTGAAGGTTTCCCAATCCTCTGGCTTCCCACCGCCTTTTGCCACATTATATGCCGTATCTTTTGCTTTTATGCCGTCCTTGACTTCCCTGGTCAGTCATGGTTGACTCATCCTCCCGATGGTATGCTTCTTTTTCCCTCGGGATAAATTTTTGCTATGCCTCCCACAAACTCCTGCCATTGCTGTTCCACTGTCTTTCCTGCTAGGCTCCTCTCCCAGTCAATTCTGGTCAGCTCCTTCCTCATGCCTCTGTAGTTGCCTTTATTCAACTGTAGGAGAAAGGTGAGGACTGCAGATGCTGGAGATCAGAGCTGAAAATGTGTTGCTGGAAAAGCGCAGCAGGTCAGGCAGCATCCAAGGAACAGGAGAATCGACGTTTCGGGCATAAGCCCGAAGCCCTCCTTCCTGAAGGGCTTATGCCCGAAACGTCGATTCTCCTGTTCCTTGGATGCTGCCTGACCTGCTGCGCTTTTCCAGCAACACATTTTCAGCTTTATTCAACGTGTAATAAAGTTACATCTGATTCCATCTTCCCCCTCTCATATTGCAGAGTAAATTCAATCATGTTACGATCACTGCCTTCTAAAGGGCTCCTTCACCTTAAAGCTCACTTATCAAGTCTGCCTCGTCGCACAGCACTAAATACAGAATTGGCTGTTCCCTATTGGGCTCCACTACAAGCTGCTTCAAAAAGCCATTTCATGGACATTCCACAAATTCCTTTTCTTGCGATCCACTACCAACTGGATTCTCCCAGTCCCATTTTCACTAATAAAGCATACCCACCCCCTCTGCCTGTCTTTTTGATAGGACATATATCCTTAGATATTTAGCTCCTAGTCCTGATTATTTTGCAGCCACTTCTCCATGATGCCCACCTCATCATACCTGCTAATTTTGATTTGTGCTTCAAATTAATTTACTTTATTTCTTATACTATGCGCATTCAGATACAACACCTTCAGTCTTGTAATTGACTGTTCCTCTTCTCATTGCTATTCATTTATCCAGTGTGTTTGAAGTTTGATTCCTGACCTTCGCCACACTGTCCTATTGTGTGATAAGACTTTAATATCCTCTGTTGAGTTCTTCTTTCTTTTCATATCTTTCAATGCAGAATCCACCACATGTTAACCTGTAGCTTTGCTTCCCATTGCTGTCATTATACTTTTTGGAGTTTTTCCCTTCCCTTTCCTCCATGACACAACACCCGCGCTCCCCCCACCCCCAACTTCCTAGTTGAAAAGTTCTGTTGACCACCCTATTTACCCTGTTTGCTAGAACACTGGCACCAGTGGTGTCCTGCTCTAATACTGATACAAGTGCCCATGAAAAGAAACCCCTCTTTCCCGCACCACTTTTTTAGCCATATATTTACTTCCCTTATTCTGGTGTCTGGTTGAGAAGTGACCTTTTGGAGTGCTGTATACAGTTTGGGTCACCCTGCTGTAGGAAGGATATTATTAAAGTGGAGAGGGTATAAATAAGATTTACAAGGATGTTACCAAGACTGGAGGGTTTCTTTTACTCATTCACAGGATGAAGGTATTTGATATTTGAGCGGCATGGTGGCTCAGTGGTTCGTACTGTTGCCTCACAGCACCGGGTACCAGGGTTCAATTCCCGCCTGAGGCGACTGTGTGGAGTTTGCACATTCTCCCTGCATCTGCGTGGGTTTCCTCTGGGTGCTCCGGTTTCCTCCCACAATCCGAAGATGTGGAGGTCAGATGAATTGATCATGCTAAATTGCCCATAATGTTAGGAGCATTAGTAAGGGGTAAATCTAGGCTAGGGGAAGGGTCTGGGTGGGTTGCTCTTCGGAGGGTCAGTGTGGACTTGTTGGGCTGTAGGGAATCTAATCTAGATAGATCAGCATTTATTGCCCCATCCCTAATTGCCCTGACGGCAGTTAAGAGTCAACCATACTGCTGTGGGTCTGGAATGTCATGTAGACCAGAGCAGGTAAGGATGGCAGTTTCCTTCCCTAAACGATATTAGTGAACCAGACGGGTTTTTCTGACAATTGGCTTCAAAGTCATGGTCATCATTAGACTCTTAATTCCAGATGCCCTTTTTATTGAATTCAAGTTACACCATCTGACATGGCAAGATTCGAACTCAAGTCCTGCAGCTAACGGCTGGGTTTCTGGATTAACAGACCAGCGATAATACCAATTGGCCATCACCTCGCCTGAAGGTTTGAGTTATAAAGAGAGACTGGATAGGCTGGGTCCTTTTCTTACTGGAGCATAGGCCAGAAGGTGACCTTATAGGAGGTTTATAAAATGATGAAGGGCATAAGTAAGATGAATACCTAAGGTTTTTTTTTCTCTAGGGTAAGGAAGCTCAAAACTAAAAGGACACATTAAGGTGAGGGGAGAAAAATTTAAAAAGGAACCTGAAGGGCAACTTTTCCCACACAGAGGGCGATTTATATATGAAAAGAACTGCCAAAGGAAGTGGTAGAGACAAGTGCAATTGCAACACTTTAAAGACATTTGATTAGGTACACGAATAGGAAAGGTTTAGAGGGATATTGCCAGATGCAGACAAATGGGACTAGTTTAGTTTAGGAACCTTGGTCGGCATGGACAAGTTGGATCAATAGGTCTGTTTTGACCCGTTTTGTAAATTCTTGGTTGTCTCTTTAGACTTGGCTGCAGCTCCCATCTTTGTTCTTCTCACCCACTACTGGTGCTGAATTTGACCAAAGAGTGTCAGGGAAATAGTGCGTTTAGGTACTTGCCAATTAATCATCAATATCATTCAAACTTTGCAGTATTCATTAATCCTACCTTGGTGGTTTGGCCACTTTGAATGCTTCCAGGGTAATAGGTTTGACTTCCAGCATAATACGAAGGCACCACTTGCACTGCCATACTATAGTCCACATTGGTATTTACAGACGTGTGCTGGAAGGAAATTACAACTTAACAGCTTAGCTTTGAGTTTTAGGAATATGTGGCTCAATGAAACTGTTGCTTTTTTAGGCATCTCAATCCACCGTCTCAACAAATTGCACAATAGTAGCTCTCAGCAGGCAAAACAAATCTTACACATTGAAATATATAAAATAATGCACACGTGCTTAAAGTGGCAAAAACAACCCAATCTCTCCCTACCATCCTCCACTTTCACCACCCACCCCCACCTTTAAAAGTGACTAAATCCCTGTATCCACCTTCACCAATACAGAGTTAATTACTAGTGCAGGGATGTCTAACATACATGCTGTGGTCTCTTATGATTGCTTTTGCTACATTTGAAATAGGACACGATTCTCTTTGGCACCACTTATTTCAAACGTTGAGCAACTGAGTATTTTCACACCCTTCCCCTACATTTTGCCACACTGCACTTCCAGTACTGCAGTCAAAGTGCAGCATTCACTTAGCAGTGAGCAGAGTTGAAAGGGAGTTAAAGATGGAGCAGGAAGGCATGCTGCAAAGGTCTTCTGTCAAATGGTGACTTAAAGTCTAAGACTGGGGAATTAACATTAGAAATAGGGAAATGACAATTTAAATTAATATTTTGCATCAGTTTTTACAGACTACACAAAAAGCATCCCAAAAATAGTCAAAAAACAGAGTCAAAGGAAGGGAGCAACTTCAAACAATGACTATAACAGTAATAGTACAAGTATGTTAAGAAAATTTGATGCAGAACTAGGTTGGCCCCACCATCCCTCTCCTAATTATTTGCTACTCTAATCCCCTACCCAACCACTACTCCTCACTCACTTCTCTCATTTGTTACCAAATTGGCTTCAAGTCCACCAAAACACTGAATACTGAATTCTGAACAGCACTGACTCCCTCTGTTCCAGCCTGTGTTGGTTCCTTTATTGGACTGCGCTGCTTCAGATGGGAAGACTCCTACCCTATAAATTCACATGGGAAACTTCTCCAAAATCTATGTGGCCAATTCCTAGTCTGATGTGGATCAGAAATAGGGATTTTGATGCAGCTCTGAAGATTTCTGGCCTTTGATTAAACGTTCTGTGTTACTTAGTCTACTTCAGTAGTTTTTCCTGTACACACCAATTCCAAAGCATTCTTTACTCAAATATCATAATGGCCTAGAATATGTCCCCTTGCCTTTAGTCAATTCTATACTGGAGACTTCAGTTACAAAATAGCAGAGACTTGTCCAAGAAAAACTGGAGTCAGCAGAAGAATTAATCATCACTGAAATCATGCTCCCTTTGCAACAGCATTTAAAAGGCAAGTCGAGGCTGCAGCAATGCTCATCTCTCCATTGGAATAATGTAACCAAAATTTGGTCCTTCATTTATCTTTATCTTGAGGATTTCCCTCAATATGGATCAATGTGCAATTTCTTATATGTTTTGTCTAATTTTATGGCTTCTGTACTACTTCAAACAATAGTAAATATTGTTACCTTTCTTGCACACTTTATCTGTCAGACTTTATCATCTGCCTAAATTTAATTGTTATTTCTTTCCAGCTCCAATAAGTCATCACACATCTTTAATACTCTCTCTCTTTAGCCTGTCTACAGCCTTCTTTAATTGTGTTTCAATTTAATTATGTTCAAGTATTTCTTTCCTTTCTCGATCATTGCTCATGTATCACCTGCAATTAAGGGTCTAGTTTTGCCTTTCATTTTGATAATACTTCCTTTGCAGCCTACCCTTTTACATTTTTCTATTTGCTTTCATAGAAAGAAACAATAAGACATTTCAACTACCGTACCATCCCACTGGGGCGGCACGATGGCTCAGTGGTTAGCACTACTGCCTCACAGCAGCAGGGTCCCAGGTTCCAGCCTCGGGCAACTGTCTGTGTGGAGTTTGCACATTCTCCGTGTCTGCGTGGGTTTCCTCCAGGTGCTCCAGTTTCCTCCCACAGTCCAAAGATATGCAGGTCAGGTGAATTGGCCATGCGAAATTGCCCATGGCTATAGGTGCATTAGTCAGAGGGTAGTGGGTCTGGGTGGATTATTCTTCAGAGGGTCGGTGTAGACTGGTTGAGCCGAAGGGCCTGTTTCCACACTGTAGGGAATCTAATCTAATCAAACTAGGAACAGGAGTAGGTAATTCAACCTCAAGCCTACTGCGCCATTTAATTATGATCATAACTGATCTCATCCCAGCCTGCTCCCCATAATCCTTCGACCCATTACCAATTAAAAATGTCTCTGTCAAATCCATAAAATGGTCTGTCTTGGTATCCACTGCATTCTGGACTGGTGAATTCCACAGATTTACAACTCTGAGAAGTAACTTCTCATCTGTTTTAAGTCTACTACCCCCTTTCATAAAACTGGGACCTCTCATTCTAGACTGCTCCACATGAAAAAAACATCCTTTCCCTAGTTATTTTGTCAATCCCCCATAGTACCTTACATCTCAATTTAATCTTTTCTTATTCTTCTAAATGCCAGACAGTATAGGCCTAAATTGCTTAATTTGTCTTCAAAAGATAAAACCCTTACCCTCTGGAATCAACGTAGTAAACCAACTGTGAACTGCCTCCAATACAACTACATCCCTCCTGAAGCAAGGGGGCCAAAACTGCTTACAGTATTCCAGGTGTATTCTCCCTAATGCCTTGTTCAGCTGAAACAACACCTTCCTAGTTTTATACTCTATACCATTAGGAATAGATGTCAAAATATCACCTTCTTTCCTTATTACCTGCTGCACCTGCAAACTAGCTTTCTGTGATAAAGCAGAAATTGGTGAAAGAGAGTAGATTTAGACCTGAAGTAGGAACAAGAGAGGGAACATTTAACCTAAGAACACTCTTGGATAACATCTAGAAGTAAACAATATTTACATATGTTTCAGACTAAGTATTTGATCTTGGTTATCACAAAAAAGGTATTGAAATGTGAAACTGACTGTAAAGACGAGATTTAATCAGAATTTTTGAAGGCAACTTACAATATCTTGCTTGCATTCTGACAAGATATGAAATTCAGTGGAGCAAGAGGCATTGTGGTTGCTTTCATCTGAAAATGTTTTCAGCCTTCAAAAACTGATGCTTGCTCTCAACTGGTTAATCAATGAGTATCTCAAATTATTAAATCTTATTCAATTCTTAAGTCATAAAATAGCATATTTTGAGCAAGTAGTGAGGGGAGGATAAAAGATGCAGATTAAGAGGCCTACCTGCAATAAGACCAGCAGAGTAGCTTCATGAATCATGTAACATGAATGCAGGAAAAACAGCTAATTGACAAGAATTGTTGAGTATTGAATCTGATTGTTTATATCTCTAGACTTGCACCCCCTCTTAAAAGAATAGTTTAAGTAGAAAATTGATACCAGTGCAAAAACAATTACAAAAATGTAAAAAGCAAGGATACTAGGATACCACAGTAGTAAAGTAAAAAATAAATTCTATGTAATGGCAGGAAAGGTGATGTGTTCCTGCTCAGCATGTGGGAGCTGCTGAACATCAAGGTGATCCAGAATAAATACATCTGTATTCAGTGTTTGCAACTCATTAAGCTCCATTTCATAGCTGAACAGCTGTAGACTATGCTGCAGACATTGCACCACATCAGAGAAGGCAGCATATGGATAATTTGTTCCAGAAGACAGTCACACTCCTGATTAAGGAACCCAGAATTTGGACAGGGTCAGAAAGGTATGACCCCAAGTCAGGTATAGGAGCAGAGTTGGTGGCATTTGAGGAATTTCAGCCCTTGCAACTGTTCAACAATTACAAGGTTTTTGAAAGCTGAAGGGCAAGGGCAAGAGCAAGAACTGCAACACATTGACAACGCACTACATAATACAGTGAACCATTCAAGATCGGGAAGGAAATAGAAATGTATTAGTAGAAGAGGACTGTATAACTAAAAAGACAGATTCTGTTCTCTGAAGCCATCGACATGCATCTCGACGACTTTACTGCCTGTCTGGTGCCAACATTAAGGACATCCCCTCAGCGCTTTAGAAGGGAGGGGTGGGCTCCAGTTTTCATTAGCCAGAGAGTCAGTGATATACAGCACAAAAATAACCCTTCAGTACAACTCGGTCTATGTCCGTCAGTTATTTTAAATTCATCTAGTCGCATTTGGCCCATATTCCTCAAAACCCTTCCTATTTCACTCACACATCCAAACGCCTTATAAATGCTGTAATTGTACCAGCCTCCACCACCTCCACAGCTCATTCCATACACACACCACCCTTTGTGTGAAGTTGCCGCCCTTTGGTCCTTTTTAAATCTTTCTCCTCTCTATATTTGGATTTGGATTCCACTACACTGGGGAAAATACCTTAACTACACGCCGTATCCATGTTCTTCATGATTTTATAAATCCTTACAAGTTAACCTTTTACCCTCCAATGCTCCAGGGAAAAAAAGACTCAGCCTATTCAGCCTCTCCTGATAGCTCAAACCCTCCAAGCCTGGCAATATCCTTGTAAATCTTTTCCAAATCCTTTCGAGTTTCGCAACATCTTTCCTATAACAGGGAGGTCAGACTGTACGCAGCATTCACCAAGTGGCCTAACCAATGTCCTGTACAGCTACAAAATGACCTCCCAACTCCTGCACTCAATGCACTGACCAATAAAGGCAAGCACACCAAATACTTTCTTCACATCACCCTATCTACTTGCAATTCCACTTTCAAAAACTATGAACCTGCACCCCAAAAACTCTATTCTATAACACTCCCCAGGACCTTACCATTAAAAGTATAAGTCCTGCCCTGATTTGCCTTTCCAAAGTGTTGCACTTTGCACTTATCTAAATTAATCTCCATCTGATCAAGGTTCTATTATACTCTGACATAACCTCCTTCAACGTCCACTATACCACCAACTTTCGTGTCATTTTACTAATCATACCTCCTACATTCACATCAATATCATTTATATAAATGATAAAAAGCAGTGAACCTGGGTTTCATGTTGGAACCACAATATTTACAGGTCTAGAAGAGGTGCTGCTGAAAGAATTTGAAGAATTAAAAGCCAAAGTCAAACCGTCCATGTAATAGTCTCTCGACTATCCTATGCTAATTTGGCAGAGGTAAATAAAGTCAGAGTTAAACATGTCTCTCAAAAGATCAGCATTGGAGAAATGGGAAACTAGCACCAGAGCTGAGTAATAGGTAGTTGTTCTAGTGGAATGGGCTTCACTAGTCCAGGCATGGGTGTCCTGAGAGTGAATAACTAGGGCTGCACAAATTAAATGGTGGTGGTTCTGCAGAGAGGATAGATGGGCTTGCAAAGATATGGCACCATTGCACGGCAGCTGTTTAGAAAATACCCAAAATGGGACAGAAAGCAACCGAGAGTATGTAAGCAATATTAAAAAAAAGGTCAAGGGGGAAGAAAATGGTAAAAAGGCAAAATTAATGGATCTTTACTTAAATTGAGGTTAATGGCCATGATTGTTTCACCTTAACAGAAACAGGTACAAGAATATCAGAATTGAGAACTAAGAATTCTGAGGTGAGACAGTTTTGAAAGGACAGATAGGAAGGAAGAAGGTGATAGGTTAGCATTTTCCAATCCAAAATCATATGGGTGGCATTAAGAAATAAAAAGGGGAAGGAAATACAGGTAGATCTACTTACAAAACTAGGAAAGGCCTTAAAAATATTGCAGATCAAGAAAGAATGTCCATTGTTTGATTCCTTTTGATGTTCATCCTCAATAGCAGCTGAAAGAAACAAGGCTGAGATTGAAGTGGATTGCGTCGTACCAGAAGTAGATACGTTTGTCTGTTTAGTAGAAATTATAACAGAGGATGGCAGCTGGGACACAGGAATTAGAAAGAAGACAAATAGTTGGAAGCCATGTTACGAAAATGAAGAATGTGTGAATAAAAAAACTCAAGCTTATAATAAAGACTCAGCAGAGGCTACATTCTGCTTTTCTGTATGTCTTAGAAACTTAAAAAAATAAGAAGTGAGGATGGAAAGAGAAACTTTTGAAATGTGGATGCCAAGATATATACCAAAAATGTCAATAAAATGAATAAGACAAGAGGCACGTAAAGAACACCAAAAAAGTGACATACAAGTCTTCTACTATAACTTGCATTTCGTCAGCTTGAATTAGCTCTAACGCAATTGTCAAATTGTGGACATTGTTTGTCCAACACAAACTTTCTACTGAATGGGAACAGAGATTTACTATTAACAATTTTCTAAAGCGCAAAGATGCAGAGGAACACAACTGTTGCATTATTGCAGAATGACCTCTACAGAAAATGACAGTATTTCAGTCATTAGATCACAGCTAAAAAGTTATAGATCTCTCTTCTAAGATAAAGTGGGCAGCAGAAGCAGCAGAGGATCAGCTAATTAACAGGAAACAGAGTTAAGGCAGATGAGTAATTTCTAGGATGGCACGTTGTAGTAAGTGCCACAGGAATTTGTATGAGGATATCAAGAAGATATAAAAGATCCATGGTGTTTTTTTTCCAAAGAGACACAGGGTATTTATACTGTGCAGTCTGGAGTGTATTCTTACCTTTAATCAACATGACAAAATCCGTTCTGATCATTATCACACTGTTGTCTGCAGGAGCTTGTTGTACACAAAATTTTACCATCTTTTTATGATGCAGCAGTGAATACACTTTAAAGATTATTGCGCGTGATTTGAGATGTCCAATGGTTATGAAAAGTACTATAAATACATCAACTTTGTTTAAAAATTCAGTCAAAAGTCTGAACTATCACAACTGAATGAAAGATACACTCATTTTCTTCAGGTTTAAACTGATGAAGGAGAACTGAAAAGCTTCTCTGAATCTCATTCATACTCCCAAACTGCTCAGCTAGCTGAAAGCAACTGCTGTTGGAATGCAGAAGACTTCTGTCATCAGAAGTTACTAGTCCACAGATCAATTATCCAAAACTCCCACTGTGCACATCCCTTCAGTTCCAGTTCATCTGCAACCAAATTTTAAATCACTGCTTGAACAAGCAGCTTTGTAAATGGTGTTTCTAAGTTTCAAATTACTTGCTTTCAAAACATGCAGCAATTCTTGATTTTAAAACAGTTCATTTCTTATTTCAGTCCACAGTTAAATATACTGCAAAATAAAAATATACCTTGTCAGCTTCCACCTAACTGTGGATGTTCAACTCCATCTCACCATTACTGTCTTTAATGCACGGTTGCCACTTTGCAACTAAGGCACCAAATTTAGATGAAAACAATTTCTTGCAAGATTGTACATTGGGAATACTAATATTATATTCAACCTTATCAAAAGACCTTTGCCATTATCTCTAAGTCCATCCTTAGCTACTCACTCAAGTTGCTAAAGATTAGAAGGCAGCTTGCCATTTAAATTAATGGAAACTTGACTCTATAATTAAACAGGACAGAGATTTGAAGCTCATTTCCACCATTTCACAGTTGTTCCAGATTTTTGCAACTTTCAGAGCCATCCTAACCATTATCAACTTTGCAATCACATCAGAACTGATTATTCCAACATCTTTCTTGGTCTCATGGAGAACAGAAGACTACATATACAATTGCCAAATTTTCAAAATTCACAATATCCTCTGCGTTAAGGCTCATTCACCTATCACATCCAAATTCCATGAGCTATTCTGCATTTTCATTCAATCACATTCAAAATCCTTGTTAAAGTCTAAAAATGCTTTACAGTATTGTCATATTCTACATCATAAATTTCCAAATTTTACATCCAGTCCTGAGAATCACAGCCAATATGCAAAATATTGATTTATTTTCCTCCAAGTTGTTTCCATAAAATAGACAATAGGATCCAGAAGTTCACTTTTCTTGAAAAGCAACCACCAAAACAAGGATGGGTAGAGAAAACAGTTTTGAAATTTCATCAGTGTTTTGTACTTTTTGTTACAGTAAACAAGCAAAGTTATCCTTTACAAAGAGTTTCATCTGTAGAGAGTACTTGCAATTACCTTGTCAATCAAAAATGAACTACTTATGAAGTTAAGACAAGTAGTACATTGACAAATATATTAAATATGTTTTCTGGATTTTGCCAAATATATAACTCCCAAGTTGATGAGATGATTGGTGTGGTTAAAATAAAATAAATTCAAGTCGCTAAATGTGTGAAGACAGTTAGTTACACTCAAAATGCAGTGGGTCTATACCTTGGCAACAGAAATTGCAGATGGGATATTCAACATTCCTTCATGCATACAGAAGCAAAATTAAACATTAATTAGCATAAATCCTGGGCCACTTGTCATGTTCTTGTAATCAATATTAAAACCAGCAATGCAATTAGGAGCCTTTCATTATCAAAGGGCCAAGGAATGCACTTTTAAAAAATGGCTTAGAAGGGAACGTGAAAAATTAATCTCGCATATAAAAAACTATACAATTATGGAGCAAAAATGTACAATACAACTAAATTGGCTGAAAAAGTCTAAATGAAGAACATCTATTATGCAAAATGCTCAAGAACTGGTAGTGTGCTTTATTCAAAAGGGTCAGTTAAAGGATAGAATTTAGGGCAATTTTTATTCAGTCTAATATTTAGAAAGGAAGACATTACAAGTACACACCTCCCACTTCAACTAAAAGTATCTCTTTTTAAAAATGCATGGAAAATGCAATTAATGCCCTCCATCTGTATGTAATTAAAGACAAGTGACATATAATTAACAGGTAGGCCCCTTGTGGTGCAATGGTAGTTTCCCTACCTCTGGGCCAGCTCCCACCTACTTCAGGAGGTGTGTACTGACAACTCTGAACAGGTGGAATAGAAAATACCTATATAACTAACTGGGGAATAGAGATTTGATTTCTAAAAATGAAAAGCAAGAATGACAACTTTGTCATATTCATTTAGAATTTATTCAACATCAAGAGCCATTAGTTAAACATCGGAAAATTGAAAGAGACAAGTTTGAAAGAATTACTTTCCGAGCAAAAGTAAAATTCGTAAGAAATTACCAACATTGGCAATTTTTGTAGAAGCTTTCCTGAAAAGTTATGATACTCATAGGTGCTCATTTGCTTGGATGCATTTTCGATTTCTTACCTGGTTATAGAACACTTCAACAGGAGCTGCGGATGTCTGAACAAAAGTTGGGGCTGATACCTAAGACCAATAAAAATACATGAAAACTTGAGGAACTTGCTGAATTCTGAGAGAGATTAATCTTATATATTTGTGATAGAAGATTTATTGCTACATGACAGTATTATCTAATAAATTAGTGGGCATGAATAAAAAGCCCCTAAAAATCAAAATGCAACCTCAAAGAAAATCTCCAGTGGAACCTTCAAACGAGAAAAATGATGATCTCGGCTCTGAAAGGGCAACTGAAAGCAACTGAAGGAGTCCCTTTGGACCCTTGCAAGCCATGCAATGAATGTTTCAGAAGGCTTTATTATTACAAAAAGGAGGCTTCAGAAGTTGAAAGTCTGATCATTGCTCCATTAATAAAAAAAAGAATTATGAATGCCGAAAATCAGAAACAACAAATTGTTGGAAAACTCAGCAAGTCTAGCAGTATCTGTGGAAAGAAAGCAATGTCAACATTAGTCGATAGAGTTCAGCAGGGTTGAGTGGAATGGTGGCTCAGTGGTTAGGACTGCTGCCTCAGCGTCAGGAACCCAGGCTCGATTCTAGCCTTGGACAACTGTGTGAGAGCTTCCAGATTCTCCCTGCGTCTGTGTGGGTTTCCTCCAGGTGCTCCAGTTTCCTCCCACAGTCCAAAGATGCACAGGCCAGATGGATTAGCCATGGGAAATGTGGAGTTACAGGATTAGAGGGATTAGAGTAGGGGGATGCTCTTCAGGAGAGCCAGTGTGGACTAATTGGCCCTAATGGCCTAGTTCCATGCTATCGGGGTTCTATGATTAACAGTTCAGAACAGAAGGGTCACTGGACCCAAAATGTTCACTCTGCCTTCTCTCCACAGATGTTGCCAGACCTGGAGGAGATTTCCCAGCAATTGGTTTTAGGCTCAATTAATAAACTTGCAGTCAGAACAATGTTGAACCATTTACACCAACTGGGGAGGTGATGGCAAGTGATACTGGACTAGCAATCCAGAGACCCAAGTTCTGGGGTTTCAGTTCAAATTAAACAAAAGCTGATGGTGCAATCTGAATCCAATTAATAAATCAGGAATTAAACAACTTTAGCTCCTCTAATGGTGATCCATGAAACCAGTTTTGTTGCTTGTTGCAAAAATACACCCAGTTCACTAGTGCCCTTTAGAAAAAGGGAATCGGCCATCTGGCCTATGTGTAACTCCAGACCCACAGCAATGGAGTTTACTCTACAATGTCATCAAACAGACTAGCAAGTCACTCAGTTGCATCTAACCACTACAAAGTTTCATTTAAGGCTCAAAACGAGAAGGACCACCTGGCACCAACCAAGGCACCGAAAACGAGAAATACTCAGGAGTCCTGTCGACTCGTCAAAGTCCTCCTTAGCAGCACATGGGGCCTCAAGTTGAAGTTGGACAGCTGCCTCACGTACTAGCCAAGCAACAACTGGGATTGTAAGGTATAATTCTGAGCATATGATTACCATGCCGACATAATAACCATTCCATCAAAGTTAGCAAACAGTTGCATACCACTGGGAGGTGTTTGTGTGAGAGTCCTGATCACTGACTACTGACTCAATGAGGTCTCACGGCATAAGATCAAATATGGGCAAGGAAACCAGATTGTCACCAACATCAGCCCCATCACCAGTTGATGAATCAGTTCCCTTTTTAATCACCACTTAGGAGTACTGATGGTGGCAAAGAACTTCAATGTGCATCATAAAGAGTGCCCTTGAAGCACCACTATGGACTGGGCTGGTTAATTCCCAAAGGACAAAGCTGTCAGACTGGATCTGTAGCAGGTGGTGAGGGAACCAATAAGTGGAAAAACGTATCTGCCTTTGCCCTCAATCTAAATGCAGCAGACGTATCTGTCCATAAGTGAGACAGTGACCACTATACCATCTTCAAGAAACCAAAGGCCCATTGTCAGTGGAGTTACACTCCTTTGTGGAACTGGAGGAGGAAACCACAGTGCTAAGTTGTACACTTTTCAAATAGATCTAACATCTCAAAACTATGCATTCATAAGATACTGCAGGCCATCAGAATTGTATTCAAATACAATCTGTCGCCTCATCGACCAGCATAACCCTCACCATCCTTGGCGCCAAGCCAGGGGATCAACTTTGATTCAATGAATAGCGCAGACAAGCATGCCAGCTTCAGCCCAGAATACTTTAAAAAATTAGGCATTGACCTGGTGATGCTACAATA
Organism: Chiloscyllium plagiosum; assembly: GCF_004010195.1. Lineage (NCBI taxonomy): Eukaryota > Metazoa > Chordata > Chondrichthyes > Orectolobiformes > Hemiscylliidae > Chiloscyllium > Chiloscyllium plagiosum. Next base: position 57,926,850 of record NC_057720.1, read on the forward strand.
TAGGATTACTTATATTCTACATAAATGGAAGCAGCACGCAGTAGATAAGAGTTAGGTTACAATGGATCGGATCTAACCTCTGCAGACTTGGTTTATCCTGTCATGAGTAGCAGTGAGTAATTTAAAAGTTTGCTGAAAGAGGCTCCACAATATTCCATCCTCAGTTGCTGGGGAAGACCAATACAGCAGTGTAAAAGACAAGAGGTACTGGCATCAATCTTCAGCAAGAAGTGCCAAAATCCATCTTTACTGTCACCTGAAGATCTCTAGTATCAAAAGGTGTCACCCTTCAGCCAATTTGATTAACTCCAGGCAATAAACAAACTACTGAAGGCAACTGTCATGGACCAGACCAGACCAAACCTTTCCCCAGCAAAACATGTCAAAAAGATAGCCTAGGCCCTAACTTTTTCTTATTTTAAAGACAAGTGCCAGGCATTGCATTTTGGACACAATTCAATTGGTCAAACTATTGGACTTGAAGCAAAACTCGCTTTAGTCGTACACTATAGTTAAGATGCAGACAAAAGAAAAATAAATGAAAAAAACTGGCTTAACTGTAACTCTCGCAAAATAATAAAATAATAAACTTCTTAACTTTTTCAATATAGTAACATCCCATGAATACACACTTGGCAAAGGCAAATACAGTAACTGATGGTCTCACATGCAATTCTAGCATTAGGAAGAGAACCCAAGCTTTTAGCTATAGCAGAGAGCTTTGCAGCTTTCACAACCCCAACAGCTACTGAAAACTAAACTGAAAATACTGGTTCTTTGGGAACTTGACCCCACCCATTCAAGCTGCTCCTCTTGTTCCAACTTTTAAAAAACCCAAGACTTCACAAGCTATTTACTCTGATTTGAAGCAGACCTCTCTCACCTGTCTCAACCTCTATTTAAAAAAAGGACAAAATACACCTCTTAAAGCCATTGTATTGTCACACAATGAAGATTGCAAAAGTTACAGGCAACTGCAATACTTGCTGAAACCAGGTTGGGTATCCTTTATCCATATATCCAAAACCCCAACAGACCTGAAAACCAAAAAGTGTTTTAAAAGAGAACCCAAACACTCCGAGAGACACACTGCATTGGGGCCTTTGGAGGAACAAAAAGCTTTAATTTTGGTTCTGAACTGGCCAACTACCACTAACTTCTGCAGACCTACTCGTGACCAGCAAAATGATGGCAGGGGTAGTTGAAGTGCTATTAAGTGGCACTTAACTATAATCTGAACATTGAAATTCAAATTGAAAACACCAAGCCCACACAACCTCTGACCTCCTCACAACCTTAGCCCAAATATGGACAAAAGAACTCAACTCCAGGGGATAAGTGACGGAAACTGCTTTTGAGATCAAGGCAGCATTTGACCAAACATGACAAAGAACCATATCAAAATTCAAACCAATGGGAATTAGGGGGAAAAAAAACTTTGTTGGTTGGAGTCCATAACTAACACAAAAGGAAGATGTTAGTGATTATTGCAGGTCAGTCATCAGGAGGCACAGGACATCAATGTAGGAATTCCTCAGGGTAATGTTTCAATCCCAAACATCTTAACTGTATCAATGAGCTTCCAACCACCATAAAGGTCAGAAATCTCTCCCTCACCAATTGTGGGAAAGGATTGCAGCTGTTCAGGAGACCAATCACAACCAGCTGTTCAAAGGCTGGAAAGATGGATAGATAATATACTTTTAAAATATATATTTTTTAAAATTATGTAGTTTTTAGTCATCCATTATTGGTTCCTAAAAATTTTCCAAGCCTCTGACTTCCCACTAATTTTCCCCACTGCATATGCCTCAATTTTTGATTAGATGCTGTTTGACCACTTTTGTTAACCAAAGATAGTTTGTTATTCTCATTGAGTCCTTCTCTTTATCAATAATTTTTTTTTTGCTGATTGTTATGAAATATCTGCTTACTGATCTTTCCCTAAAGTCCATTTTCCCTGCCTACTTTAGGGAGTTCTTTCTTCATATCACAAACCGATTGTCCTTATTTTAGTTGAGAACACTGGTTTGAGACTCCATTTGCTCTCCTTCAAACTGAATTTGAAATTCTACCATGTTGTGATCACTTCCCTGTAGAGAACTCAAAAATACAAAATCTTATTAATCCTACATCATTACACATAACTAGATCTGAAAATGACTGTTCCCAGGTCAATTGTGCACACATTGTTTTAAAATAAAAAGCCTAATACATACAAATTCAATTCCCACATTCCTTTTGCCAATCTGATTTGTCCAGCCATTACATAGATTAAAATGACCAAAGTCAATTGTAGTGTCCTTCTGGCATAACTCTATAATTTGTTGATTTATACATTGTCCTACAGGTGAATCAACCTTCGGGGCACTGTAGACGACAGCCACACATGACTTCTGTCTCTTGCCACTCCTTATTTCTATCCAAACAGATTCAGCATTATGATCTATTGCACTTGTATCACTGTACTAATATTTTCCTTTATTAACAATGCTTTCTCACCATCTTTTCTTTTTATCTATTCTTCCAGAACATCAAATATGCTTGAATATTGAGCTACCAGTCCTGGTCACCTGTTGCAACATCTCTAACAGCTATCACGTTGTATTCATTCATTCCATTGGCACCAACTTATTTATCTTTCTATCTGAATGCAAGCAGCATTTGTAGACTTGAGCTTTGAGTTTTTAGCCATTACTACTTAATCTGATTCTATTTGCTGCTGCACATTGTGTCCGTTTGTTGCATTTTATCATTGCCTCTTCACTACCTTGCATTTCTGCTCTCTCATTTCTTTTGATTTTTTAAAACTGTGTTGCAATTGAACCCTCCACCCACATCAGTTAAAGGCCCTAAATACAATGTTTGTTGTACAATTCACCAGTTCCAAGCATGGTTCAAATAAAGCCTGCCCCCATTGAACAACTATCATTCCCAATACTACCGCGTCCCATCTCCCTCTGATTTTTCTTTCCACTGTGCACAAGCTAATACTACTTAATTTCTTTTTTTCTCCCAGACATGAATGCTGCTGTGGCAGAGTGCTTTGGACAGTTTGCTCATCTTCTCTGCAGCCTGTGCCCTTGCCAACATCAGAAACGCGAGTCTCGTCTCTAATTGACAAAGACACTGGCTAAAGCTACTCCAAAGATAAATTCTGGATCCCAATATCTGCTTCACTCAGTCACAGCCTCCTTGTCCTGACGTGGACCAAATTTCATATAATTAACGCAATGTGTGTGGCTGACTCTTGAAACAATGTCCAGGCAAGTCTTTCTTCCTCCTTGACGTGTTGCAGCGATCATAGCTCAGACCTCAGCTTCAACTTCAAGCTGAACTCAAGCATCCAACAATTGAAATGGATTGCACCAGTGCCCACCAACTCCCACATAATACAGCCACCACACATCCTTACCTAGCCATCTCTATTCAATTTAATTGGGGTGCTAAACATTTTAAAATAAAATTTTCTCGCTGTACTCCAAATAGGAAAGTAGTCTTCCACCTGGACTAAAAAAAGACAAATAACACCCAATCACCTGCTTTCATGTGACACCACTTGACAGGTAGAAACAGGGCAAGGGACTCTGTGCTGCCTGCTTTTATCTCATCATTGCTGACCTTCTCACACATTCTTCTCATGCATTTCAATTACGCTGAATTGCTGCGCACTTCTCAGTCTCTAAGTCTATCCAACATCGGCAAGACACAATTCAGGAGTATGATAGAATACTCCAATTGCCTGAATGAGTGCAGTTCCAACAACACTCAAGAAGCTTTATGCCATGTAGGATAAAGGAGCCTACTTGATTGGCACCCCAGCCAACACCTTCAACATTCACTCCCTCTACCACTGTGGCAGCAGCACATACCAACATGCCAATAAATAAAACAAGATAGTGGAGATCAGAGACAAAAACAGAAAGCAGTGCTGACGAAGAGTCATCTGACTCAAAACGTTAACTCTTATTTCCCCACAGATGCTGCCAGATCTGCTGAGTTTTATTGGCACTCTGTTTTTGTTCAAGCACCTTCCAAACTTGTGGCCTCAATTCACCTAGCTAGCTCCATTCCAAGCCACAAACCATTCTGACTTGGAACTAAATCACCACTCCTTCACTGAAGGAGGAAATGGCACGAGATTTTGTTGTTTTTTCCACTTGGAAGAGGAAAACAAAATAGACGAAGAAGAGCTAGCAGATATGAAATACACCTTGTCATTTTTTGAGAAAAAAAACTTACTGAAGTCCATCATTTTTTTCTAAGAATTTAAGTGACTATACTGGGAGTGAGAATTATTATTTTCCATCATCAGGACCAATTCCCAAAGTTTTCCTCTTCCAAATCAGGCGTTTTTCTGAGGTACAAACATCCCTTTAGCCTTACTATATACACAAACATTCCACTGTGGCATGAAATATCAAAGCAATACTCAACTTGTGTTTTTTTATTATGCAAGTAATTCAGCGTTCATCTTCACTTTATGCCCAATAATCATCTCTAATAAGAATAATCCTCTTAAGAGACTCTCATTCTGTTCCAGAGTTTAGTTACAGAAAACTTAACATTCTAAAAGCACTAGAGTGAGAGATAGCAAAGCACATTGTTCTCAAACCTGTGCACGAATGAATCAGCAGCAACAGATTTGATGCAACATCAGGGAGCCTCTGACTCGACTAAAGATATTGTAGCAAGTTTGCTGAATTTAACAGAGGATTCCAAGGACAGAGCACACAAAAATATCTAGCCTATTTTTATTTAAGGAGCTAGAATACAAAAATACAGAATAAAGAAACTGTACTGCACCATGGTTCTTTCACAACCTATGGGCCTATTTATGTAACTAATGGCAATCTCAGTGATTTCACTTACCTCACACTGTTCTTTTTCACATCCTGCTACAAACGCCTCAGAGGAGTTGTGTGATGGAACATAGGTCTGGTACCACTGTTGCATGGCATCCTACCAATATAGAAACAATTTCATAGGCCTTTTTCCATACTGGTCTGTTCCCATCTCACTGGTTTTTCAGTTCACACAAATTGTTTTGAAACACAAATGTTACAAGGTACGTTAAAGGTTGTCTACTATATAACTAAGAATTAGGCTAAAATTAAGTTGCAATCTATTTTGGCCACATTCTTTTGGGCACATTTCATGGTTTATTGAAGTACACATATACTGGTTATACATTTAAATTTCAGTTCTACCAAGGCAATGGAAAATTAATACATTTAAAATCCAACTTAAACAATATGACTGCAGCCATTGCAAATTGCTTTCTGCAGCTCTACCTGCGAATATTCCCCACAGCTTGATGTGTACTCAGGATAGCAGTCAAATGCATACTGGGAGGTGGACATCTGTAGCATTTCAGGTGCTGTGGCTGCCCTTGAGATTGCTGGATTTAACATGGATTCCAGAACTCCAGTCTGCTGTTGCCCAGGGTTATGCTTACTGGCATTTCCAACTGGAGGGAACACAAGACATGAGTTTAAAAATTTAGAATAACAAAATTTAGAATAACTAATTAATTGGTTGGGTACACTAGACAGCAAGAAAGCAAAAACAAAATGAAAGTTTAGGAAAGTATCTTCCTATTTTTCCTAAAGATTGCAACTTCTCAGTGGCAGATTTTCAACAGTTCCAATATGCTTCATGAAACGGCAGACAAACATAATACAGATTATTTGAATAAGGAAAATATTAAAGGTTGGCTTTGCCTATACATACATATTTATCAAAAATCCAAATTTTACAGATTGGAAGTAAATTTCTCCAAAATAAACAAAAGATCTCAGGGGGAGAAAATAATCTCCAACAAAATAAACCTCTGCGCAGATACATTTTAAATTGGCACAAACCTACTGGAGGTGGTGATCAGAGACCACAGTCAACCTGACTACTATGCAAGTAGCTATGTTGCATACCTATATCCTGAACATGCATCAAGAAATTCAACTGGAAATACTGGTAATGATATTTTGAACAGAGAGAGAATAATTTGAATAGAAAACTATTTCTCTACACTTAGTGCTTTGATGTCACATTTTGCCTTGGATCAATGGCAGATTTATTTGCAATGCCTCCTCATCATCCTTCCAAAGAATGCAACTCGAGGCGGCCATAATTGATAGTCAAGACACAAAGTGAGGCTGAGAACTGAAACTTGGGGGTCATGAGCTCAGGACCAGTGTTGCCCCACCTCAACCAAAAGTTCTCAGTGAGGTCATGACCATGTTAATGCCTCAAAAGTGAGTCACATCTGGAAAATGCTTGGGAAGCACTGGTCTGAGCAGTTCAATTTTTCTTTTGAAACATTACTAACACTAGTTGATACATGCTGATATGCTAAAAAAGGGATCACCTCCCCAGGTTTCTTACCTTGCAAATTCAGATTTGGCAGTATATTGCAAAAGTTAAGATAAGGATTGTTCGGTATTTTTAGATCAGGTGGTGGGACTCCCAACAATGACGTCTGGTTGCTCATTGTAGTAGTCTGTGGAGAAAAGGAGACTTGAACAACCATACATTTTTCCTCTGCCAATCATCTATTTGAGAATATAGACTAGAATAGTTTTACAATCAGTGACTTCCTTCTGGTTTTCCTTACAATTATTGTTCCTGGATTTAAAAAATTGGAGATATTCTTAAGAGTCAGGTTTCTAAAACTGTGATAAAACTATTCTGCTTCTTCCCGAGCTACCTCTTGCTTCAGATAAATTTCTCACAAAATGCCAAGTGACTCAAGTACCTTGCTCAAATGACCATTTGTGTGTGCAAACTTGGATGCTGACATAGTTGTTTACAAAATTTTATAAGGTGTGTGTTTTGGACAGACTTTGATTCAGGCAAAATGAAGAAAAGGTCAATTTATTCCAATTTTGCCCAACAGTAAGTTTGGGCAGTTTAATTGTTACAATCTGACATTCCTTTATCGTGAGCATTCTATTCAATATGAACCAACAACGCAGTTGGGGTAAAACATACATTGGGATAATATTCACTTTCTGCATCCTAACCAGAGTTCAAAATCTGCTTTGTGGATGGAAGTCAGCCTTCTTCCATGCCACCTGAGTTTCAACTTTACACCACCCAATTCTATCATCCAGAGAACTGATTCAAGCATTTTTACAAATTTGATTTCTACAAGGTCGATGGGAGGTAATACAATGTTTGCATCCTGTACAACATCTAAACATGCATCCTCACATCTCTCTTATCAAACTTACAAGTGTCTGAGTGACTGGTCAAAGTTTAAAGCTTAATATTCTTCCTTTGAAACCCCAGTATATAAGTTTTTAACTGCACTTGTGGTCTCTACTGCAGGTTATGTTCCTCTTACTCTTCATATTGGGAACCGAACCTATTCCACTTTAGCTGGAAATCTACTGCCATCAGGTGGTTGTTTGCTTTTTTCTTTACTCACATGCAGTTCTTCCACTTCAGCTTCACATACAGCTGGTCTGCCGGAGAATTCCACTGGTTTACCTGCAATTTTATGAGGGGGGGGGGGGTTCATCCTTAGGCAAACTTCTGACTCTGTCCTGTCAACTTTTGTCATCGTCACTGGCCTTTCCTTGCCTTATTTCACAACCAGTACCCTACTTCGACCCATTCGGATCTTGCTGACTAGATTTCAGCCCTGTTCAATTTGGTGACCCTTTCTGAGCCACTCCAAACCTTAGGGGTTTTGCATAAGTGTGTTTGACTTCTGAACCTCATTTGTTCCTGACCTTTCTGCCCCGGCTCTCTCCACCCTCCCCAGGTCCGCTAGAATGTCATTTTCTATTTGACAGTAACATCCTACTGCCAATTAAATCATCCTCCAATAAAATACTTAATGCTAGCACAGGCCAGAGTGAGACAAGATCTGTAACACATTTATTTGAAGTAAACTTTAACCACCAGTGGCACCACATACTCTTTCCAAGAGTAAGTTTGTCAACATGCCAAATTTAACTTACATTCAGGTGGAAAATCTTTTATTTCACCCATTAGTAGGTATGGTGAGCACCCAATAATTTACCAGAATGCAGAGTACACTCTCTGGCTGTTTACAGCAGTCAGTGATCACCATTAATTTTAGTGTAAACTCCTAATTGCTATCCTCGTCAACAATCATGCTCAGCAGATACTGACCTTTAACACTATAAACACTAGCTTTTCAGCTCAAATTTCTGCTAGAAATAAAGTTTTGATTACACACACTGTCATCTTGCAACAGCAGTAACTGGGGTGGTTTCTCATCCAAATCACTTTTAATGATTGGGAGACAGTTTTAATTTCTCTGCCTGCCTTACCTTTTTTCTCCAGCTTGTGGCAGGAGCATTTACCTCACCCTTATCTCTCCCTTTTTGAGAGATTTTCTGAGTTTAAGTTGGTGTTAACTCTTTGTCGTGACCCAGAAGAACTACCTGTCTGCACCCTTCTATTCCCTGATCCACGACATATTTCTGAATTGAAAAGGGTATTCAGGTTCTAAACTCAAGGAGAATCACCTCAAAAATATTTTTGTAGGAAGCCTCAATTTTAAGTGTCCATACTGCCAAAAGCAGTTGCTTAAGCCACTCAGATTCTGGGTACGTCTGGTCAGGATGCCATGGGATTGGGGAAATAGAGGAAGACGGTCTTTTGGTCTTTGCCATTACCAAACCATGTTCTCTCTTTTACCTGCCCCAAAGCTGTTTTTCTGAAATAAAGTTTATTTGTGTATTTCCAGATCTAAAGTAATTTTCTTTCCAAGCTCAATAAATTGCAAATGGCTTTCAACCCAGTAATTTAACTTCCCAAAAAGGTGTAATTCAGAAACAGGGATGAGTGCTTAATGTTTCTTCTCCAATTCTGCAGAAGGGTCAATGGACCCAAAACATCAACTCTGACTTCTCTCTATTAACACTGCCAGACCTGCTGAGATTTTCCAGCTATTTGCTTTCATTTCAGATTTCCAGCATCCACAGTTCTTTCGATTTTTTGTACAATGTTTAATTCACTGCCACATCTCTTCCAGGCATGCCCACCTTAAAGTTCTGCTCGCTCTCTGACAGGATTTCATTCCAATCTTTTTTCTTGTTCACCGTTTATAAATTTCATTGTCACTTCTGGTGTTTGACAGGTATTTACCAAAACTCACTTCCACAGCTATATTACATTCCTCAACGATTGCATCTGGCTTAGACTTTTCCCACCACCTCCAGTTTTGAAGGGTCATTGGACGAGAAACATTAACTCTGATTTCTCTCCAAACCCACAAATCTCTGGAGATTTTCCAGCAATTTGTTTTGTTTCTTAATGTCTGACTGACACACAGTTCCCTTTTAATTTCATTTCAGACTCATCTCAACTCATCTCAAACAAGTCAGATGATCACTATGGTCACCAAAAAGTCAGTATATTTCCTTTTTTGAAAAAGGGATCAAGTCTCAGATAATAAACTCAATTGATGGAAGTTTAAAATTGATGGTGGTAAAGTAAAAACTATTAAAAGAATCAAAAATACCTTTGGGAACGAGTACAAATCATTAGTGGTCTTTAAACAGTGCCACACAAGATCAACTATTCTACAATCTAATAATTCACTATGAAATACCATATCCTGAAGAAATACAACCCGATGTAACTGCTTCCACACTCTAAGGCAAACAATATTAATATGTGCACTCAAGTGCGTTAGATAGCAGGTGCACGGTGTAAATAGTAAAAGAAATGGTGGGAAGAATGTAACAAAGGAGGAAGTGCCTCAATATTACTTACCCAAACAGCATTACTCATTGACACTTTAGGCTGGGTTTGTGCTTTTTGCTGACTGGTCAAGCTGCTCAGAAATGAATTAGGAATTCCTTGAAGATGTGCCTGAGTCATTGAAGCAGAAACTGGAGATGGCCCAATGACTACATTTGGCTTTTCCAACATTGATTTATGCTCATTTGTATTTTGTCCCAGGAGTTTCTGATTGGACTGAAATGATAAGGTCCCCACCAGTGGCTGAGTGCCCACTTTAGTGAATTCAACAGGCAATGCAGGAACTGGAAGACCTGTGTCAAAAAACAGATACAAATAGTAGCAGAAAAATAATTTAGTTTTGCATTTTAAAACAATTATATACAACTATCCTAAATATGTGCTCATCTTTTTTGTATTTTAGGGAAGACTTTCTTTCTCCATCAAAGGCACTCCCAATTCAGGTACAAGTTAGATTCAGTGCACAATACCTCCCCAGGAACTATCATTATGACATTTTAAGCACACTATATTTTCTTCAACATCATATACTGCAAATTAGATTTTTTGGTTTGAGTTAGTAGGTTTTCAGTGTGCCTGAAGTTAATAATTTATAAATATTTCTGTAGTCATGATTTCTTTAAAGCAATATTTGAAGGAGAGTTTTCAAATTAATGGATTTTTGTTCACCTTCAAGTAAATAACAGGGTGTCAAGTTTGTTACAGATGACTGGAACTTGCCCTTTTTAAGCTCAAGGAAGACACCCATAGCTCAGAGAGGGAGGTTTTTTAAGTTGTACAATTAGGTTTTGGCAAAGCTTACAGAAGGAAGTTTGTACAGGCCAGTGCTTCTGAGGAAGAATAACACATACTGCATTAGGTAACAGAGTAAAGGATTAGTCCCAGACCAAAACTGTTGGGATAAAATCTCTAAGAGCTTACTGAAAAGCAGAGTACATTTAAGCTTGGTATATAATACCTCCAGAAAGAAGCTCCAATTCCAGTCTGCATGAAAATTTCATAAGCTTTTTGATCCTAGTGAGGTATTAGAGATAGGAACTCTGGCACAAACACTGTACAAGAGATTTTTTTTTTGTTATGATACATAAAGTATTTTTATGTATTGCACCAGTGCTGTGCTTTGGGTAAACCTAACAGCTATCAAGCCAAGTTTCAATCTGGAATCTGAATTGTACAGTATCAGTTGGGATCACACCATCGCTGATTAAAAGCATATAAATCATATCCAATAAAAATCAGATGACGTTTTACATTTTATACCTGCAGTCAAAGATCGAACTTGCATTCCAACCCCACCTGTCTAATCATGCAGTTCCATACAGCAACAATTGGAAGGATTTACTCCTCAAAGCTTCCAAATATTGGAATTAAAATATATTTAATTTAATTTGATTAGATATATGTATATGTTGGTAACTTATTTTCTAAAGTACCTAAATAAAATGAAGGACAAACTGATAAGTGCACTCTAATTACAACATATTCCTAATTTTAATTGCACCCTCACCGATGGCCCAGACTTCTTTACAACATTCCACCTTACCTTTCTCTATGACACTTACAAACTTAGTTCTTTGACCAAACTTTTGAGCTCCCATTGCAACAAGTCCTTATGTCTCAATACCATAATGCTCCTGTGTCTCATTTAAGTTGAGCTATTAATTGTATTTGTACTCCAGCTTTACCACATATTTAAAAAATCTTCTTAAAACTGTTTAATTTCATTACAACCAATTGTTTGGACATTCTGTAGGAGAGCTAAATAAGCTCTTGCTACTGTCATGGAATACCTGAAAAAAAGTTAACAATTTATTCCACAAAATTGGCAATAATACAAATTTCATTTTAAATAGCAAAATCGGTAGGAGCACTTCTGGCTGCCCCAATTCATTAAATATGCTCACAGTCAGAAGCCAAGAGGACTGTTACTGATTGAAATGCAAACTCTCACAAAAAGGGAATTTAGAATCTGAGATTGGCTTCATCATACTTGTGTAGTCATTTTCCATACAATGACTATTACGTCAGCATATCTGCCATTTGCTGGCACACCGATATTTCTCAGACTCTCACTATTTATTGGTTGCCTTGACAATAGTCATGGGCACTGCAACTCAGTAACGATTTGTTGTATGTCTAATTTGAGCCCTTGCATTACTCATTTCATTCATCACTCAAACAGCTTTCTCTTTGGTTCAAGGTAGTTTTACAGCTGCACTGTTTGGAAGCTTCTGAATTTACCCTTTGGTGAGTCAGCCAAAATTCCTTTCCCAGGGTTCATCATTGCAGTTGGCCCTCGGCCCAAAGCAGTTTGAAGTAAAACAGATGGGTCGCCAAGCAAACCAGGCTTCTGGAAATAAAAATGTTAGAAGAAATATATCAGATTTTCTCTTAAATAATTTCTCTTGCTCCATTATGTATCCTGCTTCTCCCTTTAAGGACAGCATGGATACCTTCCAAGAGCCAATCTTCACAGTGGTTTAGAAATATTGCCCCATTGGATAACCCTAAAACACAGACTCCGAGTCCTTGGTCTCATCTCTTTTGGTTCAAATATCAGCTGGTTCTGTCATGTGAAGTCAAAATACTGACTGAAGCTCTCAGTTCAGTTAAGCAATGGATTCTGTCTAGTAACAGTATTATTGTCAGCAAAACTGTATGATCACTACCAGTTACAGGCACATCTGGTCATTACATCGGTTATTACCAGGTACTGCAAGTGACTGCATTACTCTTGGATATAAAGTTCACTTGCAGCACTCTTAGTAGAGTGCAATTTTGATAATTACCATGTGCCAGTGGATCAAGTACCTTCCACTTGGTTCAGCTCAATTTCTCCTACACATTTGTGATCTTTTCTTCTCATTCTTCACCTGTTCATGGGGGATTAGTTATCATGCAAACACTACTGTTAAAGCAAAACTTGCTTGCTGCACCCAGATCCACAAAGTACAGACCACTCTACATTGGAATTCAATTTTGTTTAAATTCACATTGCAAAACAATTTTTGTTTTCTGCAATGAACAATGTGCTGGGGCTACAGGTCAGTATTCAATAAACTGCTGACTCCAGCAAAGCCATTTAAAGCCAAACTGCTTTTGATGCAGAATATTTTAACCTTTTAAACTAGACTTTAAAATCCAGCTGCGTCACACAGGTTTAATGACTTCTAAATGAGTTCATTCTCTCAACAGTCGAAGAGTGTGGTGCTGGAAAAGCACAGCTGGTCAGGTAGCAACTGAGGAGCAGGACAACCAATGCTTTGGGCACAAGCCCTTCATCGGGAAATGAGCTAATTCTCTCAACAACCTCATTTATGAAATCACAGAGAAGGTAACCTCTGATAATTACCATTAATCTCAGTTTGTTCACATTACACTTGCAAGAGAGGTCACTTCAGTTGCTGCTCCAGGATCAAAATCTCTTGCACCCAGTGGTTTAACCTTTGAAACAAAATTTGCCACAGTAGTTCTGCAATGATTATTCTCCTTAATTAAATTTTCACATCCATCTGTGCTGCCAATATACCTGTCTGTAAAATACAGAATTCTAAAGTTCTTAGTTCTGTGTCCATGACTTGTTCTTTTATAAGGAGAAGGAGAATCATTTTTTAGCAGTGGGTCAAACAACATTTTCAAGGTATCTTGTAACTTAAGCTAAATGACAAAAGCAAGCATTTGGTAACATAACTGTTCAAGTGTTTACCAAGCTGAGTAATTAAAACCAACCAGAGGCCAAAGGCAATTGCCATTTAGAAGAAAATATCCATATCAGCTGTTTCGCAGTTTCATAGCTTTTACAGAAACTAGATAAGACTGAACTTTTTAATGTAGAGTTCAGTGAGAAAGTTAGTGCGCGCCTTTGTCTCAGGGAATGAATGACAGGATCATATTCAATGAAAAGGTAGAAAATCATCAGGAAGAAATGCTTGTAACTTACTTGTCAGTTGAGCAAGAAATTAAAGAGGGAAGCAAGGGGTGAGGTTTCATTGGGGCTACATGTCTGTAACGTGTATTGCTGGTGAAAACCGGCTGAATCCTTTTCACTGTTTATAAATACTTCCAAACTGTCTGATATATAGCTCTGAATTCTTCTCTCCACATTTTTGTGCAATAATTGATGTTCTTTTGTTTAAAGTGACTTTACATCCCCATGTGTATATGCTCAATGAATGATAACCATAGCAAACAAATTGCAAAAATACAACCTATCGTCTAAATCAGGTTTCACTCTGGGTCTAGCTGGTCTTGTATTACACTCAACTGAGATCATAATGAGAGATGGAAATGTGTTGCTGGAAAAGCGCAGCAGGTCAGGCAGCATCTAGGGAAGAGGAGAATCGACGTTTCGGGCATTAGCCCTTCTTCAGGAATGAGGAAAGTTGGTCCAGCAGGCTAAGATAAAAGATAGGGAGGAGGGACTGGGGGGAGGGGCCAGTCGGAAGATAAGACGCTCCTCCTCCGACCGTCGGGTTGTTGTGGTTTGGCGGTGGATGAGTCCAATGACCTGCATATCCTCGGTGGAGTGGGAGGGGGAGTTGAAATGCTGTGCCACAGGTTGGTTGGGTTGGTTCGTCCGGGTGGCCCAGAGGTGCTCCCTGAATCGCTCCGCAAGTAGGCGGCCTGTCTCCCCAATATAGAGGAGGCCACACCGGCTGCAGCGGATGCAGTAGATGATGTGGGTGGAGGTGCAGGTGAATCTGTGGCGGATATGGGAGTTTCCTTTTGGGCCTTGGAGAGGAGTGAGGGGGGAGGTGTGGGCGCAAGTGTTGCACCTCCTGCGGTTGCAAGGGAAGGTGCCGGGAGTGGTGGTTGGGTCGGTGGGGGGTGTGGATCTGACAAGGGAGTCGCGGAGGGAGTGGTCTCTACGGACAGCTGATAGGGGAGGGGAGGGAAATATATCCTTGGTGCTGGGGTCTGTTTGGAGGTGGCGGAAGTGACGGCGGATGATGCGCTGTACATGGAGATTGGTGGGGTGGTAGGTGAGGACCAGTGGGGTTCTGTCCTGGTGGCGGTTGGAGGGGCGGGGTTCAAGGGCGGAGGATTGGGAAGTGGAAGAGATGCGGTGGAGGGCATCGTCGGCCACGTCGGGGGGGAAATTGCGGTCCTTGAAGAAGGTGGCCATCTGTGTTGTACGTATTTTGTACTGGTCCTCCTGGGAGCAGATGCGGCGGAGACGAAGGAGTTGGGAGAATGGGATGGCGTTTTTACAGGGGGCAGGATGGGAGGAGGTGTAGTCCAGGTAGCTGTGGGAGTCGGTTGGTTTGTAGTAGATGTCCGTGAGATCATAATAGCCAAGTAAAGCCACTCTTACCCCAAATTGCCTGCTCCCTCAAAAGGGCCCAATATTAACCTCCCAAATTTCAAGGGATTTAAACATTTATGATGAACACTTAGTTTAGCTACTATTGCCAGATGTGCTTGGACGAAATCAAACACTCAAGCCATTCTTCCTTTTCAAAGATCATTATGGAATGCAAAGATAACGTCCAGTTTCTTTTCTCACCATTCTGCTGCTCTACAAATTTTAAAGTTTACATTCATGATCAAAACCTCAAATATCCTTTCTGTACCTGTAACTATTCTTTTTAAATTTCTACAAACTGTGACCTTAACAAAGGTATCCTTTGTATTTCCCACTAATTCAATCCAACATTGGAGTAGTGTTTATAGACATCTAGGGTCCAAGACCTGGAATTCCCTTCCCAAACTTTGCCACATCTTTCTTTAAAGCCCCACTTTAATACCTCCCTCTTGAACCTATCTAGTCAAATACTTCCTCTGATTTGCGGACATTTTGTTTAATGTTTTCATATATTAACGAGGATGCATAAATCTCTGACAAGATCGCAGAGTAATTTGCATTTCTGTAACACCATCAAGGCAGTAAAGCACACCTAGGGAGTAGTGTATAGTAGTGCTATTAAACAAGATTTGACTCCAAGATGATATTTGGGTAGATGGTGGAAGGAGCATCTTAAAAAGCAAAGAATGCTTATGGCGTACATTTTACAGAAGGAGAGATTTCCAAAGATTCACAAACCTGAGTCCAAAGATTTCTTCACACGTGGGTCCCAAATTGAATTCCCCAACTTGTAGACTTTCTAACCATAGGGGAAATCTCAAAATTCATTCATGCGATTGCAACATTTATTGCCCAACCATCACAGTTCATCTTTGTCAATCCTTTCAAATACTTTGCAGGCTTTAAAAAGATCACTTCGGATTCTTTGAATTTCTAGACAATGCAGCCTGACCTACTCTCTCCCTTAATCCTGCCATCCTAAAAACAAACCTGATGAATTTGGCCAAAGAGGGAGTGCAGCAATACTTTTCCTGAGATAAGGAGACCAAAACTACATAAAGTGCTGTCGAACCAAGCTTCAATACAAATGAAGACTTTGCTATTCCAATCAAATTCTCTTGCGATAAAGCTAACATTCCATTAACCTTTCTAATAGCTTGTACCATGTACAAGTTAGCCTTCAATGACTTATTGACAAGGACACTTAGGTCCCTTTATACATCTACAATTTCTATCCTCTTATCACTTAAGAAATAGTCTCCATATCTATTACTCCTTCCAAATGGACAACCTTTCATTTTTCCACATGATATTCCATCTGTCATGTTCTCTCCCTCTTATAAAGCCTACCTAAATCCTCCAATAGCTGCTCTGCATCTTCCTGACAAAATATTTCTATCTACTTTTGCATCAATCACACGCCTGAAATTATTATATTAACCCCCACATCAAAACCATTGATATTTATTCATTCTTCATAAGAATTTAGCATTTTCTCTACTACTGATGCAAGGCTAGCATGGCTGTAGCTCATTTTCTCTCACCCCCTCCTTAAAAAGTGGGGTGACATTTGCTAGCTTCCAATCAAAGAATCTTTCAAGTTTGAAAGATGTTTACCTGCATGTTAACTATCTTTACAGTTACTACTTTTAATACTCTGGGATGCAAAGTATCACATCCAGGGGACTGGTCAGCTTTCAGCCTCGTTATTTGTCCAGTACACAATCTTAATTTTATTTCCTTCAACTTCTCATTCTCCACAGTAACTTGGATTTCTGAGTCTGGGAGATTTCTTGTACAATCCTCAGTAAATCAGACGTAATAATTATTTAGCTAATCTGCCATGTTGCAATTCTCCTAATACTTTCTAATGGATCAACATTAAAAAACGTAATGTTTGGCTAAAACTAATGCACCTATAGAAGCTTTTACAATCATGCTTTTGCTATATTGCACTCATATTCTATTCTCTTTCCTCATCTGTTGCTCGATTCTACTTTGCTATATTCTTTAAAAATCTCCCAATCTTCAGATTAACTTCTATTTCTGTCAAATTTCTCCGCCTTGTCTTTTAATCTTATAGTCCTTAACCTCCATTGTCAGCCACTGTTGACTGAGTTTTTGTACCATGGAGGAACGCATAATTGCTGAAAGCCATGAAATAGTTATTTAAGGACTATCCATTGTCTTATGTACTTTAATATACTCGCCAATCCACCTCAGCCAATTTGTACTTTATGCCTTCATAATTTCTCAAAGTATTCAGATTGAATAAGTGAATAAAGAGAGTGTTTTTTTCCTCTACATTTGCTGCTAGACCTGCTGAGTTCGCCAGCACTGTTTCGGTTTCAGATCTCCAGCATGCATAGCTTTTTGGCTTCATGCTATGGATTTCACTTTAGTTCTGTAAATGGTAATTTTTTAACCTAAAAATGTTCTGTAGGACATTTGGAACAGTGACCTGAAGACATAATATCCAAGAAAGTATGTAATTTAGTTCAGTACCTAGCAGGATGCAAAGTTAATTGATGAAAAGTTTACAGTATTAAATTCATGGCTCAAAGACAAGAGAGACCAGAAGTAACTCAGATAGTTTTTCTTCAGTTTTGAATAATTAGGAATTCAATTAGAGATTCTTCTGCTAGAAGAAAACTAAGTTCTCAATTTAGGACAACAGTAACTTAACCAGAAGGGTTCCAATCTGTGAAGTCTTGAAGTTGAGAGTTTGCACAGAAGTTTTCAAGTTGTCAGAGCTAAAAAGATGTTCAAGTCACCAGATTTGGGAGGAAGACTCAAAAGCCTCAACAATTCAAGGAGAATTGGAGTCAGTCATGTCAGAAATTAAGAATAGTTGAGATTGTGATAGTTCTCCAGGATCGAGTATCTGTAGAAAATCTGGATGTAGGTTTGCTCGCTGAGCTGGGAGGATCATTTTCAGATGTTTTGTCACCATACTAGGTAACAGGACCCACTCTCAATAGTATCCTTAAATACAGGTGAGGAAGGACACCACTTCGACTGGACAACACATCCACCCTCGGACAAGCCAAACAGAAACACGCACGAGAATTCCTAGAAGCATGGCATTCCAATCGGAACTCTATCAACAATATGCTGACTTGGATCCCATTTACTACCCCATGACAAGAACGGAAAATGACCTCACCACAGGAAATGACATCACCAATCCAAGGAAACCTAAACACAAATAGAAAGCGAACTATGCCACCAGTGCTTCATCCAGATGCTCACTAATGTTACCTAGTATGGTGATGAAATGTCTGAAAACATACCTTCCAGCTCAGCGAGCAAACCAACATCCGGAACCTTAACCCGAGCTACAAATCTTCTCAAAACTAGTTACCTGTAGAAGATATTGTTGGGGAACAGGTTGAATTTTTGTTTTGCTCCTTATGTCAAGGGATTTCTAAGCATATGATTTTATTTCTTTAATCCTTTGGTAATTAACTTGTTTTTGTTTGCTGTAAGTTTACTTCAGGGGATGACGTTTGGTACCAAAATCACAGAAATGGCCCTGCATTGGTAAGGGGCACGGTCAGCACGAGGTCAGGTCCCCCGACATACAGTGATGCAGCCCTAAACAAGCATGTGGACCATGAAAGCTGCAAACTCTCAAATGAGGCAGGAGTAAAACATACCCTGCCTCTGAGAATAGCCAGAAACGTTTTCCCTCTTCGTTCTATTAGATTCCCTAGAGTGTGGAAACAGGCCTTTCGGTCCAACAAGTCCACACTGACCCTCCGAAGAGTAAACCACCCAGACCCATTCCCCTACATTTACTCCTGACTAATGTACCTCACACTATGGGCAATTTAGCACAGCCAATTCACCTAACCTGCACATCTTTGTATTGTGGGAGGAAACCGGAACACCCGGAGGAAACTCACACAGACACGGGGAGAATGTGCAAACTCCACACAGTCGCCCGAGGCAGGAATCGAATCCGGATCCCTGCCGCTGTGAGACAGCAGTGCTAACCACTGAACCTTTACAGCCTGAAGGTGATTTTTTTTTCTGAGCTGCTCTGGGCTTAAGAGGTGGATTATATCCAGTACACACCACCTGTATCTCAGGCGGAGTTTAAGTAACTGGATCTGATGCAAAAGCACCCCAGGAGAGGCTACACGAACATGCCTACTTCCCCAGACGTAGATAGGGAGAGGTGTAGTGATCATAACAAGGTCAGCGAGGTGGACCTTATAGAATGAGTTCCCTAACTGGACCAGGTTAACAGTCCCTATCAGGGAACCCTGGCTGACAGACATAAACAGAGTCAACAGTTCTGCTCTCAGAGCTGGCTCTGAGGAAGCCAGACCAGTGACAAATATTATGCTCATGTAAATAAAGGTGATTTAGTAATAGGATACCAGCCTCTGAGGAGCTAGTTCAGGGATCATCTTAGAGTAAGAAGTGGCCCATGTAAGACAGATGAGGAGAACTTTCTTCCAGTGGTTGGTGGATCTGTGAAATTCTTTTCCACAAAGTGCTGTCAAGGCTGGCTTGCTTAGACTATTCAAGGCTGGGAAACAGATTTTTAATCAGGAAGGGAAATCAAGGGTGGGGGCATGGTGGAGTTGAGGATTATCAGATCAGCCATAATCTCACAAAGGCAGGACAGACTCGAGAAGTCGAACAGCCTACATTTTATCATTTCATGAATTGCAGGTGCGCAGGAAGGTTACATACCATTATGTAGAGTTGAATTAAAGAGAGACTTGAGAATTGAGAAATTGCAGTGAGCTGTGCAACAAATCTTTATAAAAGGAACTGATACTATCTTGCTAAATGACCCGGTTGGTTCAAAAACATTGGCCTTACCAAATGTGGTGAAACAACCACGAAGTAAAAATGATATGCTACAGGAGGAACTTTCATGGAGTGTTTCTTTACTGTGTTGTACCTATGTCCCAGGCCTACAGATTTAGAAAGGAAGACAGGAATAGCCTGTGAAAAAGAGATGACTTCAAAATTCATTTTTGATTTTTCAAATATTTAACAGAACAAAGAACAAGGCCAGCAGGCTTAGTCTATCTTCTTTAATAGAAATGCAACAAATGGATCCTACATTGAGAAAATTATCAAAAATTGAAGTCACATGGGATCCACAGTGAGCTGGATATTGAACTGGCTTAGTCATACGAGTAACTTGGGCATACAGTAGTGGTGAAAGAGTGATTTCCTGACTAAAAATCTGTGACCAGTGGTGTTCTGCAAGAATCAGCGCACAAAACAAACCTAAAAATCTTAGCAGCACCCCTCCTCTCTAGATATATTCTTCAGCCAGGATGATCAAGACAGTAATCTGAGTATAGACTTGTCAAGGATCTTCTGAAAACACCTTTTCATACTTACCTTACTAAAGGAAAATCTCATGTCCAAACATTAAACACTATCTGCCATATTCTTGCCCACACATTTAACTCAGTACAACATAGTTTCAGCCTCTTTGAAGTCTTCTCAATGCCCATTTCCTATGTTTATTCTATTGGCAGCCAACAATGTTATACTGCAACTTATCTCATTGCCCTCTTTTTTGAGGGAACGGGGTGTGGCAGCAGTACTGAGGGGCGTGAGTAGTAGCAATGTAAGATGGGATACCATGCATTCACTCTCATCTAAGTCACTGATGTAAACTGTGCAAAGTTGAAGGCCTAGCAGAGACCCCTGTGGAACTCCACTAATCACATCCTACTAATCAAACAAAGACTCATTTCTGCGCTTTCTACTTTCCTCCATGTTATCCCCTACACCGTGAGCATTTATTTTCCGTAATAACCTTTAGTGTGTGTTATGGATCAGGCCAGACCCCACAAACACTTCAAGAAAGTAGCCCAGACCCTAACTTTTTTTGTTCTAAACAGGTGTATAGTGGATATTCCAGGAGATGCAGCTGGCCCAACCACAGTTTTAAACAAAACAGAATTTATTTGCAAGATTACTGAATGAAACAGAAATTTTAAAAAATAGAACAACCACCTATCAGAAAATCCAGATTATCCCAACTTAACGATGCTATTCCAAAAACTTGCAACAGACCCCATAAAAATCCCTTGGCAAAAAAGATCAAATCAACACAGGGTCTTACAGGAGAGATGTCAGAGAGATGGCCGAGACATTCAACATGGAACACCTTCTTCCACGTAACAGTTTCTTTGTCCAGCAGCCTCAAAACAAACCTGACTGCTTGTTCAGAACAGCACTGCTAAAACCCAAACCAAACCAGAGAAAAGCTGAGCTGGGAGAACTAGCCACTCCTCTTTCATTGTACAAGTGTTTTTTTTATATTTAAAAGCTACTAGTACATCGCATCCCAGACATTTTGAAACCTGTGACTTTACAACCTCCTGAAAAAAAAACCAAGGTCAACTTAACCTTGTTAAAGGAGCAGCATCATCACATACGGTACCTTACCAAATACCTTATGGAAGTTCAAGAATAGTAGATCAACAGGCATTCCTGTACTCTCAAGCACTTTACTCCCACAAAGAACTCTAATAAGTTGTTTAAATGGGTTTCCTTTTATGCTCTGAAGGAGGGCTACTCAACCCAAAACATTAACTCTCACTGCTCTCCACAGATGCTGCCAGACTTGCTGAGCTTTTCCAGCAATTTCTATTTTATGTCTCTGATTTACAACATCTGCAGTTCTTTTGGTTTTCCTTTGATGAAACCATGCTGACATTTCCTAATGAGGTCCTACTCAGTATACAGCTATAATCTTTTTAAATCGATCAACTCCAATATTTTCCCCATGACAGACATCAAGCTAACTGGCCTGAAGTTTTCTTTTTCTGCCTTCCTCCCTCCTTGAATAGGAGTGTTACATTGCTATTTTCCAGTCAGATGGAACCTTTCCTGAATCTGAGAAATTTAGGAAAATTAACACTAATCTTATTAATAATTCCCAAAGACCTCCAGATGTGGAATCCATCTGGACCTAGAGACTTTTCAGCCTGCAACTCTATTAGTTTGCTTCATACCACTTCTCTTATGATTGCAATTTCTTCAAGTTCCTCTCTTCCTTCCTCCTGATTTAGAGCTATACATGTAATTTTTTTGTATCCCTTTAGTGAAAACCGAAACAAAATATTATTCATTTCATTCACTGTTTCCTTTTTATCTATTAACTCCCCATTATAATTGCTGCTGGCTCTGTCTCCAAGAATGCACTACTTACTTTGTACATACATGCTGTAATTCTTAATTTCTCATTCTATTTTCTCCCTAATGATTTTTTCAATCGCAAAAATTCTTCCAATCCTCAAGATTAGTACTCATTTAGGCAACATGATGCTCTTTTAACCTAATATTATACTTAGCTTCCACAGGAATGATAGTTAGATGTCTTCTGCTTTAGAGATTTAATTTCTTAAATAAATGTTTATATTTATTGAAAATCCACCATTACAAAACCATTATCTTTTTTAATTGAACTTTTCCAATCTACTTGAGGCAAATCAATCCTCGGGCTTTTGCAATTTTTTGTTTAAATTTAAGATCCTGGTTTTGCACTTAACCACATCAAAAAAGCCAAATATAAAATTCTACCATATAATCAACATTTCGCAGAAAATCTGTTATGATATCAATACTTACTAACCCTGACTGCCTGTTTTTTGCTTTGATCAAAGATTACATATTTAAAATCCAGAAAATCTCAAGTAAAAGAGTTATTCATCACCAGCTTCCTTTAAAGGAAGGAACATTTTGTGGTGTCTGAAAAAGTTACTTTCAAAAGATTAGGAGCTTCAGAATTGATATTTTTAAAAATATTGTTGGTTCAAGAATGCAGTCTCTGAAGAGCTATGACAAATATAAACTGTTTGATTTTTTTCAATTTAGAACAAGACCAAAAGGTTGACGCTTTATCACTTGTATAC
Source organism: Chiloscyllium plagiosum (assembly GCF_004010195.1). Lineage (NCBI taxonomy): Eukaryota > Metazoa > Chordata > Chondrichthyes > Orectolobiformes > Hemiscylliidae > Chiloscyllium > Chiloscyllium plagiosum. The sequence goes on from NC_057720.1 coordinate 57,949,797, forward strand.
AAGAGGATACTGACACATTGTGAAAGGCATTTGTTAGACAGGGCTGGTTAATTTTCTAGTGCATTATCAAAATTTAGCTGAATCTTAAGGCAAGAATAAGCACTTCAAGATATTGAGAATAGGAAGTCATTATTATGATCACCAAGAGCAAAAATGATTTTAGGAGAGGTTTAATTATATCCCAAAACACACTTATCTGAAGCTGGCAAGTAACAAAAATTAGTTTTAAAAAGACAATGAATTACTATTCGCTCCCCCACCCCGCCCACATCTGTTTATATAAGAGTCAGAGGATGATAATGTCTTGTGTGACCACACTGTCACTTTAAAAAGGTTATTTAGTCCAGGGTTTTTTTTTTAAAAGAGAGGTTGTAACGGCAGAGGTGCCAAAATGGCTACTGGAGATGGCCTAAGTCGATAGTTTGAGGCCTTTAGTCTTTAAAAAAAAAAATTGTAACAATGGAAGGGAAGTGGCTGATTCTTTCAGATCCAGGCTTGCTAGTTTTTAAACCGTAGCAGTTAAAAGCTTTTACAGTCCCAGACGGGTTGGAGTTTCAGTAAAATGATTCCTCGCTGCTACTTTCTGAAATCTCATGATGCGTTTTCTCCTGTACCAGAGGGCTGCATGTAAGAATCGATGTCTGAATTTACCTTTTTGCCAAGGGGTATATTTATGGGATGTTAGAACAGTTAATTAGTGATAAGTACCATATCCATTATTCGGTTAAGCTTTCCAACAGTTAAGTTATTCTAAATTCCTCTTTCTTTTGTTTGCATTTTAACCATAGCATTTAAATAAATTGTTTTGCTTAAAATCAAGTGGTTTGACCAGTTGCATCACATCTGGAACACACCTTTCACATCTACCTTCAAAATACAAAAAAGTCAGTACCTAGGCACAGTGGTTAGCACTGCTGCCTCACAGTGCCAGAGACCCGGGTTCAATTCCCGCCTCAGGTGTGGAGTTTGCACGTTCTCCGCGTGTCTGCATGGGTTTTCTCCGGGTGATCCGGTTTCCTCTCAGTCCAAAGATATGCAGGTCAGGTGAATTGGCCATGCTAAATTGCCCATAGTGTTACGTAAGGGGTAAATGTAGGGGTATGGGTGGGTTGCGCTTCGGCGGGTCGGTGTGGACTTGTTGGGCCGAAGGGCCTGTTTCCACACTGTAATGTAATCTAATCTAATCTAAAATCTAGGTTACCTTCTTCTTAAAATATTTTAAGGGGTCTGGTCTGGTCCATAACACATGTAGAACAGAATTCTCCATCACAGGAATAAAATACAAATATGTAAAATTGTCATAAGACTTAAACATCTGTGTGCATCTAAAAAGTATGGCAAACTCAATGTCTGAAAAATGTAAATGAGACATCAGCGGGTGGTTCAAAAGTTTCCTTCCTATCTCCCCCAGCTGATAACCCTGCCAACACATTCAATCAACTTTACGCAAAGGCCATTGCATTTACCTGCAAGACCTGCGCAATTATGCTAATGCACAAGTTTATGCATTCAGGAGAAATGGGTGAGTGGCAAGAACAAAACAGCACCGAGAACTAACATAATAATATAAATACAGTTAAAAATTTGAGATTATGTCAGCTATAATCTAAACAATAACTCACATTGTTGATTGCTGGATTCTCCTTGTTTACGAGCATCTGTTGTGCTGCCTGCATTCGCATTAGATTCTGAAACAGTCCATTTCCCAACACAGCATTCTAATAAGAAATTAAAATGAAATTGGACACACAACACAGATGACATGTAAACCAAATTAATCCAAGTCTTATAGTAACATAGCATAGGAACAAAACTTTGCTTGCAGCCAGAGGTCAAGGAATAAGGCCATAAGAAATAGGGACAGAAGTAGGCCAGTCAGCGCCTTAAGCCTACTCCCCCATTTAGTAAGATTACAGGATTGAACCAACATTCCTCATTTCCACTTTCCTGCCCTTTTCCCATAAGCTGATTTCCTTTATAATCAAGGATCTGTGTCAACTTTAAATATACACAAGGACGCTATCCCCACAGCTCTCTATGAAAATGAGTTCCAAAGACTCAAGACCTCAAGATATTCTTCTGTCTCAATCTTAAATTGGCACCTCTTAATTCTGAGACTATGCCCTCTGGCCCTTGACACACTCGGGAAGAGAAACATCCTCAGCATTTACCATTAAACCTCTTCAGAATCCTGTGTTTCAATGAGATCACTGCTCATTCGTCTAAATTCCAGTGAGTACAGTCCTAAAGTATTTAAACTTTGCTCGTAAGACAATCCCTCCACACCAAGGATCTCCTTAGCGAAGCTCCTCTGACCTGCCTCCAATAACATGATATTTTTCCTTAAATAAGGGGACGAAACCTGCTCAGTGTTCCATGTGTGTGCTCACCAGCACCTTGTAAAGCTGCAGGAAGACTTTCCTGCTCTTCAACTCAAAATAAGGACCAACATTCCATCAGCCTTTCTGGCTACCTGCTGCACCTGGTGTGCTAGCTTTGTGCTTCATGCACAATAACCCCAAAGTTCCTTTGTGTTGCAGCTTTCTGCAGTCTCCCTCCATTTAAATAACATCTTGTTCTTTTGTTGTCTTCAAAAATGAGTAACATTTTCCCACATTATACTCTATTTGCCAACTTTTAGCCCGCTTATTTAACCTAGAATATCATTCTGAACTGTTTGTATCCCTCTCAAGTTGCCTTTCCACCTACTTGCGTTCTGCTAGTTTGGCTGCAGTACAATCATTCCATCCCTCCAAGTCATTAACATATATTGCAAACAGTTACAATCCCAGCACTGATCCCTGTGGAATGCAACTCATTCAGGTTGGAAACGTGCAACAAGTACCCCTTATTCCCACTCACTATTCCCTGGTCATGACCAACTCTCTATCCAAGCTATCCAACACCATGGGCTCTTAGTACAAACTTTCGTGAAGTATCTTGTCTAGTACCATCCCAAATTCCAAGTACAACACATTTATTCACTCTGGTTCAGACTTCAAAAAACTCCAAATTAATCAGACACCATTAGTCTTTCATGAAGCCATGCTGACTCTACTTGATTAGACCATGATTTTCCAAAGTTCTGCTATTTGTTCCTTAAGTAACAATTCCAATACAATTGATATTCAGCTAATTAGCCAATAGTTAGTTACCCACTTTTTGCATCCACCCTTTATGAACAGGGTTGCCACATTAACTGTTTTTCAGAATCCATTTTAGAAAATTGCAACTAAGGCATCCACTGTCTCTGTAGTTACTTATTTTACAATCCTAGGATGCAGGGCCAGGTAACTTACCTGCCTTTAGCCCTATTAGTGTGCCGAATACCACTACTCTAGTAATGGTGATGGTCCTCAATTCCTTCCCCATATTCTTTAATATTAACGGGGTGGTCGAAGGATGTTCCCTGCAAAGACTGATGCAAAATCTCTGTTTAACTCCTTATTGTTTCCTTGTTCCCAAAAATGGTCTCCCAGTTTCATTTTCTGAATGGATGTTCATTTTGACCTCTCTATTCTTAGATATTTAAAGAAACTCGTCATTTTTTAAATATTCCCTCACTAGTTTGCCCTCAGTTTATTTTTTGTCTTCATAATCTTTTTAAATCTTCTGAGCTTCTGAATTTATCCCAATCTTCAAGTCAATTACTGACTTTGGCTTTTTCTTTCAGCATACTCTTAACCTCTTTGGCTAGCTTATGGAGGAGAATGGAAAAAAAACGACCAAGATGAAAGAGCAAAATTAAGAACTCTCAGTCACAACTGTTCATTAATGATTCACTGACTAATGATTAGATGAAGGAAATGGGCCAGAAGGTACGTGATTTTATACTAATCCCACATCATATGGTATACTGATATTCACTCAGCATGTAATTAAATGAAAACTTCTTGGATAGAGAGGAGGCGGGTGAGTGAGAAGGCAGGAGAGAAGGGGTGGATGGGAGCCAATGAAGGAAGAATGGCAAAATATTTCACTACAGGTGAAAATGTACTTCAGACTTCAAGGAAAAAAAACTTCTTTTAAAAAAACTTTCTGACACCATTGCACATGTCGCTATGCGCACATTTTGATCAAGATACACATTCGTGCTGGTCAAAATTCGTCGTCAGGTAATAGCTCTAGTCTTGGATCATATCTCCTCCCAGTCAGCAGTATTGTTAGAGTGGCCTACAAGGAAATATAAGTGCATCTCTAGGCAAGCAAGAAATTAGCCATTTGAGAAAACAAAGCCATTATACCAATTTTTCTTCGTGGCAGAAGAATTCTTCAAAGAAAAACAGATTCTTGGGGGTTTCGTGAGTAATTAAAGAAATAGATATTTTCCTCCCTAGCCAAGCATGGGAATTGACAAAAGAGCATTGCATAAGAAGGGACAGAAGGCAATTACCAAATGGTTGGCAGAACAATTTTAAAGTGAATGTTTCATTTTGCAATCTAATTTTGTTATTTACAAAATTGCATTGGGATCAATTAAATTGTCCATTGGATATTACATAAATGAAAAACAGGACTTCAGTATTGCAGGAAAAAAAATTGTTCAAGCTTTTGTCTTTCACTCATCAGGACAATCCAGAAGAAATCCCAAAGTAAATGGAAAACAATATTTAGTGTAGAAATGGAGTGCACTGCCTGGTTGATGCATTGCCATGGAGCTTGAACCAGTTAATGATGACTGACAGTTAAATAGCAGGTTTTTGTTTCAATTTTAAACCAGTCAGGTTGACTGTCTCAGACGTTAGTCTGAGAAGTGGCCATCACCTATTTTACTGCATTGCAACAGGAAAAATGAATAGATTTTAAAAAGGAGGGCTTTGTGTATTAATGTTATTATACACACAATATTAAGTACACACAAGCGTGCTATAATGCAAGGCCAACTGATAATCCTAAATTGGATATTAGCATAATTTTCCACACATGCAGGATTATTTAGCAAATGCCCAATTGGGGAAGTGGAATAACGTCATTCTATAGGGTAAGGATCAGATCATTTCTGGCTGTCTACCATACCAAACAATTAACAGGCTTAACGCCATCCCGTTAAATCCTGAAAACTGCCAGTCTACCTCAGATTAGGAAGAGTAAGATAACTCAAACATTTTTGAGCAACAGACAAAGTTAGCTGGTGCAGGACAAGCAATGACCACCACTTACAGGATGCCACACAAAAGAAAGACAGCCTGCCTATTACACAAATGAATAATAAAGTAAGTGAATTTTAGTGCTGGTGAGATGCAAGGTATATAGGCCATACACCCCAAAGATTAGTAGTTCGCATCAAAAACATATATTTTTTTTTAAACATAGATTTTCATATCATTAGATATTTGCAAGAAAGGTCTGACCATACTTAACTAGTCTTCTCTTGAAAAACTCAGTGTCCAACATTAGAACATTTCTGCAATTGGGCAAAATTTACAACATAACCGAGTACGCAAAGTATTCTGACCACAACTACTTAGAATTGCCAATAGAACCCATAATGTTGCACTTGGAGGTGCACTGGAAGCTAAGCAGGGTTCTATTCATTGTAACAAAAAGACCATGTAGACAGAGTCATAGAGATGTACAGAATGGAAACAGACCTTCAGTCCAACCCGTCCATGCCGACCAGATATCCCAACCCAATCTAGTCCCAGCTGCCAGCACCCGGCCCACATCCCTTCAAACCTTTGCTATTCATTTACCCATCCAAATGCCTTTAAAATGCTGAAATTGTACCAGCCGCCCTCACTTCTTCTGGTGGCTCATTCCATACATGTACCACCCTCTGTGAGAAAGTTGCCCCTTAGGTCTCTTTTATATCTTTCCCCTCTCACGCAAAACCCATGCCCTCTAGTTCTGGACTCCCCTATCCCAGGGAAAAGACTTTGTCTATTTATCCTATCCATGCCCCTCATAATTTTGTAAACCTCCATAAGGTCACCCCTCAACCTCCGACACTCCAGCAAAAACAGCCCTAGCCTGTTAAGCCTCTCCCTATAGCTCAAATCCTCCAAACCCTGGCAACATCCTTGTAAATCTTTTCTGAACCATACTGCACCAGTTTCATTAGAATATGGTGCCAACTATTCTGTTTCCTTTCTTATTCTGCCTGGTTTAAAATTTAAACAAAGTTAAACAGCCAGTCATCATTAAGTGGTGCATTTGCATAACAATGCTTTTACCATAGTCTATTTGCCAACCAATCAGCATTTTCTTCTCAAAATATTGATTTCCCTTTATTTTGGGGTATCTTGTAAATTGCCCTAATAAATAAAGACAAATGACTTTGACAAAATGTATTATTTTCCCCCCAACAATACACAATTAGAAATTTCAGATAACAGTCACAACATTTCAAAGTAACTGATGGCATGCGGTGTGCTTGGATTCCTAAAATCTCCACAAGATTATATGAAAATGAAGCACCATGGGAACCCCTCATCCTACCAAAGTTAGTGTCATGTCACATGCACTAGACCAAAAACTGCCTGCCAACTTTTATTAAAGGAATCTGCCCAGGACAAGGTCGAGCAGAATGTCACTAGCTTATATCTGACAATTCAACCAGACTCTAAGCTTGAATGCACTGCCTGCAATTATCCAAAGTATGCTTTATACGTTTGAATACATTTCTAAAAGCATAGTTTCTCATTGAAATTACCTGTGTTTGATTTATCTGAAGCAGGGCTGCAGTCAATGCAGGATTTGGCAGAACTGGCATGTTGCTAGTATTTCCCAAAATATCTAGAGAGATCATATCAGATTACAGGTTAACTTGAAGAAATAATTTGCTTGTATGTAGTTCACAATCTAATCATCTTAAAAAAAAGGAGGCAAAATCATTATTCCAAATTGTACAATTATGGAGTATAGAAAATACTTTTTTCTTAAATGGCATAAAACCTTACAAACGGATATTAGCACCCCTCCATATGTCCAGAACAACAATGCATTTTTGATGACCCTATAGAGTGAATGTTGTCAAGCCATCTCAGCACTTGTCATAATAATAATCACATGTGAGCTTTTTTTCCTATCATGTGAAACATCAGAACAATTCCTTTGTTTCTTCCTACTGAGTCAGTGGAGACCACATTCAAGTTTATCAAGCTGACAGAGTTTCATCCAATCCTTAATTTTGGTGCCTTATTGAGTCATACAGTATGGAAACAGACCCTTTGGTCCAACTAGTTCACGCCAACCATGTCCCTAAACTAAACTAGCCCCATTTGCCTATGCTTGGCCCATATCCCTCATTTGCTATTCATGTTCTTACCCAAATGTCTGAAACATTCTAACTGTACTTGCATCCACCACTTCCTCTAGAGAGAAAAACTGCAGATGCTGGAATCCAAAATACACAGGAGGCTGCAAGAACACAGCAAGCCAGGCAACATCAGTAGGTGGAGAAGTCAATGTTTCGGGTGTAACCCTTTTTCAGGACCGAGGGTGGGTGTGGGGGTAGCTGCTGATAAAGGGGTGGTGGGGCAGGGTGGTGAAGTGGGGATAGGTGAACACATGTAGAGGGTGCAACCTGGTTGGTTAATGGGAGAAATGAATCCGGTCAGCAGGTCATTCCACACAGTGTGCGTAAATAAAGTTGCCCCATATGTCAGTTTTAATTCTTTCTCCTCTCACCTTAAAAATATGCCCACTTGTATTGAATTCCCCCCACCTAAGGAAAAACACCCTTGTCATTCACTTTATCTATGTCCCTCATGATCTTATAAATCTCAATAAGGTTACCCCTGAATCTCCTACAATTCATTGAAGAAAGTCCCAATCTCTCTCAAATATTTTTATATCTCAAACTCTCCATTCCCAGAAAGATCCTGATAAATCTTTTCTGAATCTGCTACAGTTAAAAAATATCCTTCCTATAAGAGGGCGACCAGAACTGCACACAGTACTCCAGAAGGGAGGCCTCAATGTTCTGCACAACCTTAACATGACATACCAACTCTAATATGCAAAAGGTCTGAGCAATGAAGGCAAGTGTGCTAAACATCACCTTAATCACTGATTCACATGTGAAGCAAATTTCAAAGAATTATGTACCTGAACTCCTAGGCCTCTGTTCCAAAACAATACCCAGGGCCCAATCATTAATTGTACAAATTCTGTCCTTATTTGTCTTACGAAAATGCAATACCTCACATTCATCCAAATTAAATTCCATCCGCTACTTCTCAGCCCATTGACCCAAATGTTTTAAAGAAGTACGAGATTGAGAAATATTAAACTATTAGCTCGTAACTAGCAGCTCCAGTTTGAGCATGGTTTCTTAGAGCATCCGTTCTGCAGATCATCTCTCAGACCTATTTGTGCTATTGTCCTTGGATCACATTAGTGATGGAGTCTAACAAAGTAAGAGATCTGATCCCCACCTAAGTGAAAAAAATTGTTGTATATAAAACACAAAAAACTCAACAACGCCTCTTATTGTGTGATCAATGCATGACCATGTGTACTTACCAACTTTAAAATGATTCAACAAAAACACAAAATTACTGGAAAAAAAACTCAGCAGATCCAGCAGCATCTGTGCAGAGACAGCAGAGTTAACATTTCAGGTCTGGTGACCCTGCTTACTCTTCATAGATAGCACCAGCTCTGCTGAGTTATTTTCCAGCAATTTCTGTTTTCATTTCTGAAATTAGGAATCCACAGTTTTTACTTAAAAAGGGGCTTTGTGCTCAATATGCCATGAGATTTTGTGACTGGAGTGTATATGCAAGTCTAAACGTTCTGTTTGTTTGACACTACATTGAACGCATGCAGACAAACACGAGAACTTCAAATGTTTGGGTTATTCATGTGACAGATTTCTCAAGCACCAAAGTTGGTGTTATAAAGATGATGGGAAATCGCAATGGAACCTCCGGCAAACACGTACAAGGATAAAAATGTTCACAAGTATTTTTCTGATTGTTTGCTTGTTAAAGATGAAGCATATTCACAGATGTACTGTAGGTGAATTGTCAGAATGCAGTGAAATGTTTCAAGACAGTTGTTGAAAACATCAACCATATAGAACTTGAGGAAATGTAACAAATCACAGTATGGGATATAGAATGGATTAAAAACATATTCATGAAAGAAGTGTTTAGAGACAGTTTCCCACAGAGATTAGATTACCTTCAGATTTGCATCTGGATATGGTGGACAGGAGGCAAGTTACTTGCTGCAGGATTACTAGCTGCCAATCTGCTCTTGTAACCAGAGAATTTAAACAGGACGACAAAGCAAAAATCAACACAGAGCAGAGGGATCATAAAAGACCTCAGAAAAACAAAGACCTGCTTGTGGAATGAATAGGTCTTTATATTTTGATAGGAAAAGTTAAGGGAATGAGTACATTCATTTAATCAAAAGACAATTTAATGTCTTTCTTGGAGACTCTAAGACCAGAGGGTGTAGTCTCAGAATTAAGGGACACCAACTTAAGACTGAGATGAGAAGGAGCTTCTCTCAGAAGGTTGATGGTCTTTGGAATTTCCTGCCACAGAGAGCTGTGGGGCAGAGTCCACGCGTACATTGAAAGCGGAGATAAATATGTTCTTGGTCAGTAAGTGAATCAAGAGTTATGGGGAAATGCAGGAAACTGGGTTTGAGGAACGTCATATCAACTATGATCCTATTCAATGGCACAGCAGATGAGGGACCAGTCTATTCCTGATCTAATTTCTGATGGTCTTACTACAAAGAGGATATAGATTACACAGATCAAAATGGTCAAGAATATAACTAGCTGGAAGTTTGAATGCAGATAGGGAAAAATGAAAATAGGAGTCAGGAGTATAAGGATATAAGAATTCATGATAAATCTGGACAAAATACAGATCAGCCCACAGTTACAGTAGTACTTGCAATTCTGGATGCTCCATTAGACAGAAAACATCAGTGCATCAGAAAATGTTAAGAGGTTCACCAAGAAAATGCCAGAAATGGGAAGTTAAAATGTTTAATAGAAAAAATCAAAAAAGTTACTGGAATCATAGGACAAGGTGATAAATGAGTAGAAGCTTAGGAGATTACAAAGTGTTTTTGATAAATTGAACAAAGGAGGATATTTTCACTGGTTGGGAAGTCAGTGACAGCAAGCATCAAGTTAAATACTTCCAAAGGTTAACAAGGAACTTTGAAAATGCATTTATGCAATAGATTAATGAACCATGGAATGTAACTCCTGGTGATTAAGGCAGAAACATAAGCACTTTTTAAAGTTGCATAAATATTAGAATTATTATAGTACAATACAATGTTGTGGCGAAAACAAAATGGTAGTTCTAGATTGCTCTAATAAAGGTCAGCACAAAATATCGGCTGAATTTCATTACTCTACACTATGAATTTTACAGCTCAAGGTACAAGCTTTCTTATTAGATATGGTTTAATTAAATTCCATGTGAAGAATTCAAAAGTAAATGAACAAACATGGGAAAAAAAGTGCTTATTTGTGCCTTCTAAATGCTGAATTCTTTCAAACCCTTTTGCCCACCAAAACTCTTAAGTTTAAAAAGCTACTTAGAAATTAAAACATTCAAATGAGTCAGATGAAGCTATGAATGACCTTGTGAAGTAAACTTTGCGAAGTGCATCCTGTTAAGAGTTCAAAACAAAAATCACAAGGTCACAGGAATTACTTCACCAAGAAAGAATACTCACTTTGCTTGCCAGCATAACCATGGAGGTAAGGCCTCAGTAGTAACTGCAATGCAGCAGGATTACCCAAGCTGTTTAAAATCTGTAGCGGGTTAGGTTCTGGAAGAAGGCCCTTCCTGCTGTTCAGCAACTTCAAAAGAAAAATTTTAGGTGAGCTACATATCCAATCTTTTTAATGACAAATGCATCGTAGAAAGTTTCACATAAATAAATTAGTTCCTTTATTTTATTAATTTGCGAGACTTGAGCATGGATACTGACTGATCCAACCTGGCTGCCCTTGAATGGCGAACTGGCTTCTTGAATTGCTAAATTTCATTTATTATTGGTATGCCCACAATGCTGTTGAGGAGGAAGTTCCAGCAACATTGAAGGAATGGCCACATATTTCCAAGTCAGGATAGCAAATGGCTTCGAGAAGAACTTGTAGGTGGTGGTGCTCCCATATTACCTACTGCCCTTTTCCTTCTAGATGAAGGAGGTTGTGTGTTGAAAGGTGATAAAGAGCCTTGACGAATTTCCGCAGTGCATCGTATAGATTATGCACATTGCTGTTACTGATCATCTATGTCGGAGGGAATACATGTTTCTGAATGTGGTGCCAATAGGGATGCTTTGTCCTGCGTGGTGTCAAGTTTCTTGAATGTTGTTAGAAAACTTATCCAGCCAAGTGGGGAGTACTGTATTACATTCCTTACTTGTGCCTTGTAAATGGTGAACAGCTTTAGGGAGTTAGGAAGCAAGTTAGTTGCTGCAGGATTTCTAGCCTCTGACCTGCTCTAGTAATCACAGAATTTATATGGTTAGTCCAGTACAGTATCTGGTTAATGGTAACCTCCAGGATGTTGCTGGGTTTTTTTTGGAGTGGGGGGAAAAGAGAGGAATTGATGATACTGCCATAGAATGTCAAAAAAGGTGAGATGGTTAGATTCTCTCTTGATGGAGAGAGTCATTGGCTGGGACTTGTGTGGCAGCCCAGACCTGGGTTTTGACCAGGTCTTTTGCATTTGGACATAGACAAATTAATTATGAGGAGTCAAGAATGAAGCAATAGAAATTAGGGGGAGGAGTGGACCAATTGGCCCACTGAACCCACTTCACATTCAATATTATCCTGGCTAATTCGCCATCTCAACACCATAAACCTGCTCTTGCTCCATACACTTTAATACCCTTAGTTTGTAGGATTCCACTTAAAAATATTGGGCGATTTGTCCTCCACAGAACCATGGCATTGAATGCCACTAGTGAGAAAATCTCGACTGCATTCCCTGAGGATTGTGACCCCATGCTCTGGATCCCATGGCCAGGGGAAACATAATATTACTCGGCTATTATGTCCCCTGAAAATAAATTTGCCATGTATTTGTCCACTCAACTAGTCTAAATCACTCTAAAGCCTCTACACATCCTTCCATCATTCACAACCCACCTAGTTTTATATTATCAGCAAACCTGGAAATATTACACTCCAGTCTCATCCAAATTATTTATACACATCATGAATAATTGGAATCCAAGTACTGAACCTGGCCGTGCCCCATGGCAAAAGTAACCCACTTACTCCTATTCTTCGTTTCTTGTCTTTCAACCAATTCACAGTCTATACAATATTTTGGTGCAATTTCATCATGTTTAATTTTGCACAAGTTCAAACATTGAACTTTATTAAAAATCTTCAAAAATCCAAATCCACTACAACCACGAGTTCTCGCTCATCTATTCTCAAAACCTCCAGCTTGTCAAACACTATTTTCCTTACATAACATGTAATACATGCATTTGTTCTTAAAATATTAACCATTCCCTATTTACATGCCTTTTAATTTAAATTACACATTTGTTCTGAAGAATTGGGGACATCTGTTCTTAGTATCAGTATTCTATTTATATTGAAGACTCTTAATAAAATTCATACTCAATAGGAAAGGAACTTGTAATTTAATAAGTTGAGTGCAATATGCACGTAATAGAACAATCCTGTTACATTTTCATATATACCACATTAAGCAGATTTGAACTTCTGAAGCTCAACTCCCTCATCTTGACTGTTCTGGAATGTGAATGTCTCATTACCTTTACAGGCGATGATAACACCAAGGCTGAAACTGGCATAGTAAGGAAGTTGGAAGATGTTCATGTGTGAGTGAGAGGGAAAACATTTTTCTGCAAATTGCACTCACTGACTGAAGGGTGTAAGGGGTACAGAGCGAGGGGAGAGACAGACACTGGTGTGTGAGCGCGCGTGAGTGAGTGTGAGTGAGTGAAAGAAAAGATGGAAGCTGGTGGACAGTTTTGAGTGAACATTGGCTGGTCATGGATTGAATGTTTGTGTGTTGTTCCTGGAGCTCAAGATCCAGAATGTTATGAATTTTACTCACATTCTGGGAATCTAAGATGATTTTAAAAGAAAAAGCCATTTTGTAGGACAATGCTACTGGACACGTTAGCAGAGCAAAGTTACCTCATGACCTTTCCCACAGTTTAAACTAGTCCCTCTTTATAATGTACGGTTAAATAGAAGGTTATCTAGCCAAAGCAATCGGCCATTTGGGTCTGGCTGGATCAAGGTTTCCTACTTTGATGTAGCTTAACTAGTCAAGTGTACTCAGACCTGTCAATGAATTTCTCTTCCTCTGCAAACTTTTGCCATTTTATTGCTGCTTATCTGATTAATGTCATGTGGCATTTTTGTAATTTTAATACCAAATTCTGAATAAAGACAACTTGTTTGCAGCAAGGAGTAGCAGCCTGAGACAACTCTTAGGGGTAAGAGCTGGCACCGCTACTCTGCTAATGGTTTTAGAACCTTAGTTCAAGCCTGGCTTGTAGATGTTTATGCTATGGTGTGACATTGATGCCACCGGTAAAAAAGGTAATAATTCAAACTGAACTGTCTGTAAGAGTTTCATATTCCAGACTACCACAGAACGATCGCCAGGATAAACCAAGATGGGTTTACAGGTCCATCAGAGATTCCTGAGCTGTCTCGAATAGGTACTTTAACAAAAGGGGTAGGGGATAGATAGGGGGAAAGCAACAGATTTCTCAGATTATTCAAGTCTTGGTAGGCTATTGCTTTAGCTATACAAGTTTTTGTTTAGTAATATAAGCAGATGGCAATATAATTGCATTCAAGCATAAAACCATGATAACTATAAACCACAGGTTTACAACTTCAACTCATCTGATTAATATACTTGAAAGTAAACAGAAACTAGCTATTCAGCTCCATTAAGGGAAATTGCTGAATATTACTGAAATAAGAACAAAACAAAGTCAAAATGCCTCCAATTCTATACAGCTTGACAATACAATTCCTCAGTCCAAAAAAAAAGTATTTAAACATTTGACTTACCAACCTCTGAGCAGCAATTAGTGCTGCAAGTGTACTGCGACCCTGAGGCCCTGGTGCACAAAATGAAACACGGGCTTGGCTACCGCCAAAAAATATTCCATCAGTAGATCGTTGCACTAATTCTGCTTGGTCTGCAGTTTCATACTCCACCACTGCAAAAGAAGGATGGCTACCTGAGGCCTGGGCAAGCTGACAGATAAAAAGACAAACAAGTGCATTAAAAAATTGTTTCCCTCTTCCAAGTTATATTGTGTAAAATGGATTACTTTCAAATTAGCTCAATTCATTGCTTCTTTCCAAACTAGATGTTACTGCTCTGCCCACAAGCAACTGCAGAATAGTTTGGGTAAATGAAGGAAGTGGCAAGTACGTGCAAACTTAAATCTTCTAGAGAAGTCAATTTAATAAAATGGCTGAAAAACAAAATGGCAACCTCTTTGGATAATCTTGTTCAGGTGATATATAAACTTCCAACAACAGAAGTCCAAATACAAACAGCAATTATTCAAAATCAAACAAAAATCCTAGCAAAATATTTATAAAAGAAACAACAAAACTTTGTAAAATTCACCTGTCCTGTAATTACAATCATACACAACACAAACAGGCAGGACTTTGTAAATGAGGGGGGTTCAAATAAATAGTATTGGCTCAGTTAGTAAATCTAACAATGGACTGAGTCATACACACTGGAAATTGATCCAATTCCCACTCTCTGGCAGAGTCAGAACCTTTAGGTTAAAAGGTAGGGGAAAAAGGTAGGGTGTCCCAGATTGGGAAAGTATGATCCAGGTTGAAATAAAAAGGGCATGTATGCATATATACCACACAAAAATCAGATGAGGCAATGTGCTTCGCCAAAATGTAACAGTTGGTGGGTGTTTACAATTTCAGCATATAAGGAGAACAGCTACTGTAACAAGATAGTGAGTGGAAAGTTACTGCTGCCCCAGGAACCTTATATTAAATTTGGAGGAGGGGAAGCTAAAATCATTTTTACCTACATCATACCATTTTGGATCATCCAGTATTCATTAATATTGTCCTAACTCCATATTTCCAAGTCAGCTACATGGAGGCCAAAGGCAGCAAAGAAAATCACAAAAAAAATTATTGCTATGATCTGATGTTTTCACCTCACCCCAACCCAGAAGTTCTATCACAAATAACCTACATTTACTACGGGTTCTGACTTTCAAGACAAAAACAATACAAATATAACATTTAGCAAAAGTGTGAAAAACCATCAGAAACAGAAGAGGGTGACAAAGACAATAGGTCAGGATTAAAGCTACTCAAGTCCAAAATGGGTGAACATTATGGTTTTATATTTTAGAGGAAGATGTTGAAATAGAGTGTGATATCAATGGAAGAAGCACATGCCATCTCTTGAATTTTGTTTCTTGCCACTCCTGTTAATGAAAACTCAAATGACAAGTCAGCTCCTGCACAAAAGATGGACTAGCATTATTGATATTTAGTTAGTTTTTGTTAGGGTACTTCTTGCCGGAAAATTAGCAAACTTGAAAACAAAGGTCACACTCCATTTTGAAAAACACAAGTTTAAAAGAAGAAAACTGAAAATGAGAAATTTAAAACAGTGAACCGATGACAGCAATCCTTTAGATTGCAGGCAAAAGTTTTCATGGTTTCCCCAATGCCACAAAGTAAGGTTATCAATTTGTACTAGGATTCTTAATGCTGTATACCCAACTTAAAAGATTACAACTTCTGAAATTACAGCAATCAGTACATGCCAATGAACAAAAACAGCCATAATACATTCCCTCACTAGTCCACATACCTGACAGAAAACTGGCTTAAACATCTGAGAGAAGAGTTCTGTCAGCTCCGTTGTGTCCTTATAATCGTGGGGAATTTTATCTATACAAAGGCACTTCGAGTGAAGGAAATCAGCTGAGAGATGATCTGCATCTGTCCACTGCACATACAGTGTGCAAGGCCCCAGCTGTTTCCCCATAAGTTCAGATTTAGCTCGAGCAGCAGAGTCCTTCTTCATATATTCGACAAAACCGTAACCCTTTGAATGACCAGTAGTCTCATTATAAACCAGGAAACATCTCTCCACATTCCCATAAAGGCGGACCAGCTCTTCAAACTGTTGTTGAGTGTAGGACAATGGTAGCTGGGTAATGCAAAGCAAGCTATCAGTAGGTTGCAGTTGAACAGATATCTCTCTTTCCTGGAAAGTGGACTTATGAAATTTGTGAATGACATCCTGCGCTTGTTCTCCATTCAGCAAAGTAATAAAAGCTGAAAGAAAAAGTCCAACTTAATCAAGAACACGAATTATGCCACAATCTCTCATCATTCTTATATATATTCATCTACAATCAAATGCCTTCCCCATATTAATACTTCCTTAATTCCTTCAAATCAGGAATCAGATTTGTGCCATAATAGGTTGTCTATCAACAAACCTATATTCTGAGCGCGGGACTTTTTCAAGCATACCAATAGGCAATACTTGCTTTAAAATTGTGTCACTGCACAATTCCATTTTTGTGACTGTGTTATTTCTGTCAGAACAGGTTCTATACACTAACTTTCAGGCCATAGCACAATCATACAACTGAGTGGGAATTATATTTATGACTTTGACTTGAATAAATAAGTTATTTGAGATGAAAAAAAAAGTAATTTCTCGATAACCCAGGAGCTCTACTTGGATTTTACCGACTTAAATGGAAAAATCTGAAGTCTAAAATTATGATAGGTGATAAGTAAACTAAGCCTCAGTATCAACAAGTTTAAAAAGTAAACATTCCCCATCACTACTGTTCATTTTAATAAGAGGAGACACTGCATGTTACATCAGTCTTAATATCATCTCAGTTTATAGACATTTTCTAATCAATCTGCATGTTACAAACATGCTTAAGCAGGTGGGAATTGAACTTGGGCCTCCTGGTTCAGAAAAAGGAACACTATCATTATCTTACAACCGCCCCCAGAATTTTTATTTCCTGACCAGAAACTGAACTTGGGCCAAGGCAATGAAGTACTAAACACAAAATTACTACTCAGAATTCCTCCAGTGTGGAAGCAGGCAACATTCTAGATTTGCTTTGTTAGGCGTCAATTTTATGTTTTGTAATGCCACTCCATTTGGGGTTTTTAGCTTACACATCACTGCCTGCTGTGAACAAAAGATCAGCACCACAAGCTCTGATAAAGTCAGAACTCAGAAATTTAACTAGGAGAAAGTGAGGACAGCTGATGCTGGAGATCAGAGCTTAAAAATGTGTTGCTGGAAAAGTGCAGCAGGTCAGGCAGCATCCAAGGAGAAGGAGAATCGACGTTTCAGGCATAAGCCCTTCTTCAGGAGTGAGGAGGGTGTGCCAAGCAAGCTAATATAAAAGGTACGGAGGAGGGACTTGGGGGAGGGGCGTTGGGAATGCGATAGGTGGAAGGAGGTTACGGTGAGGGTGATAGGCCGGAGAGGGGGTGGAGAGGTCGGGAAGAAGATTGCAGGTCAAGAAGGCGGTGCTGAGTCTGAGGGCTTGGACTGAGAAAAGGTGGGGGGAGGGGAAATGAGGCTAAGCAAAGACTTGCCAGAGAATTCCTAAAGGCCTGGCACTCCAACCACAA
>NC_057720.1:57968068-57977151 GCF_004010195.1 Chiloscyllium plagiosum
CCTTCTTGACCTGCAATCTTCTTCCCGACCTCTCCGCCCCCACCCCCTCTCCGGCCTATCACCCTCACCGTAACCTCCTTCCACCTATCACATTTCCAACGCCACTCCCCCAAGTTCCTCCTCCCTACCTTTTATATTAGCCTACTTGGCACATCCTTCTCATTCCTGAAGAAGGGCTTATGCCCGAAACGTTGATTCTCCTTCTCCTTGGATGCTGCCTGACCTGCTGCGCTTTTCCAGCAATTCAGAAATTTAAGGCAATATTACACAATAGAAATTGCTGACAAGGCACAATTGTGTCCAGAGTGGCAAACATTTAGTCATAAAAAGGGGTGGGAGAGTGCAGAACTAGAGGACATAGATTTAGGGTGAGAAGGGGAAAGATATAAAAGGGACCCAAGAGGCACCTTTTTCATGCAGAGTGTGGTACATGTATGGAATGAGCTACCAGAGGAAGTGGTGGAGGCTAATACAATTGCAACATTTAAGAGGCATTTGGATGGGTATATGAATAGGAAGGGTTTGGAGGGATATGGGCCGGATGCTGGCAGGAGGGACTAGATTGGGTTGGGATATCTGGTTGGCATGGACGAATTGGACCAAAAGGTCGGTTTCCATGCTGTACATCTCTATGACTCTGACTCTATAAACCCTGACTTTATTAGAAAGCATTCTAAAGGTATAAGTACTTCACATGTTATTTGGCAACCATTTCAAAACTAGAAAAAAAACAAATTCAGTGATCAATCATCACTTTTTAATCTTGCTGTTTTAATCAAATGCACCAAGTTTTCAAACTAATGCATTTGCTATGTAAATGCAAGTACTAAGATTACATGTTCAATAAGAGATGTGTACTCATGCTTCGTTAATATCTAGAAAAACAATTCGCGACCAGTAATAACCATTTAATGTTATGGATAATAATTGGTCAAGGAACTTCCAATAGTGGAGAGCTTTTTCAATATCTTCCATCAGGCTGGAGTTAAAACCTATTTCAAATTCTGACAACACTGAGATCAGTCAAAATCTGTAGACACAGTAACATAGGTTTTTGCAAGGTTTGTAGCTCAGGTTGAGGTTTAGGGTGTAGGATAGATGTGTTCCTGGGACAGGCTAAGCAAAGACTTGCCAGAGAATTCCTAAAGGCCTGGCACTCCAACCACAACGCCATAAACAAACACACAGATCTAGATGCCATCTATCAACCCCTCAAAACTAACAGGAAATGACATCACCACAAACCCCAGGAACCCCATCCAGGAGAAAGATATAAATAGAAAGCAGGAGACAACATTTTCGCTTCACTTGGAGGTCGTCACTGATGATGTTACATAGCCAGGTAATGAAACGTCTGGATAGCAAACCTACACACTAAAGTAACATAGGGTTGACTATTCAGGTCAACAACCTTTCGACTGAATTGCAAGATATACAGTTGAACACCTTTTAACTAGCTCAGATCTAGGAAAAAGGCATTTAATAAAGAAAATAAGATGTTTGAGACTGGGTGAAGGGCCAGCGATGATTAAATCAAAAAGTAACAATATTTTTCATTTCTCTCATGATCAGATGCTTGAATGCTTACAGCAGGATGGGAAGAGAGGGAGGGAGGGAAAGAAACTTTGTAGGCCTTGTAACCCAAGAATGGAGCAAAAGGAAGGCAGATATCAAAGTGTGGACCATCCGGTTTGCTTGTTACTGATAGAAATTCCCCAGAGCATCAGCCTTTACATCCCACATCCCAGTAACCTAGACACAGCTGTTCTCCATTATTAGCAACGGAGCAAAAAGAATAGTTGTCAAAGTCCATGTTCATACCAGAAGGCTGTAAAGAGCACGGGAACATTTTTTAAAAATCCATTAGTCAAGCAAGAATTTCTCTTTGAAATCTTTACAATATTTTTGCTTTAGGTGTTTTGTATTTTGCTCTAGATAACTTCTCTGACCACTTAGCTTAAGATAACTTGGCCTTGTAGTTGTAGTTTTTTTAAAATACAGTCAATCTCCACTCAAAAGGCACATGTTAGCCAGTCCTCTTTCACCTTTCTAAAAAAATTAGAAAATGTGTTGTTTCCTCTTCTCTAGATTATTTTAAGATGCAATCAGACCAAGAATTCCAGAGTTTGATGAATGCTTCTATTCCTTATGCAGTTTTTTTTTAAAACTCATTTTGCCTTTTCTATTTCAGTGGTAAAAATTGAAGCACACGAAAGGTTTACTATTTCATCATTTTATTATTGCCACCTATGATTTTATTCCATTTCTGCTTTTGTAACTAATTCAAACATAAATGTTGGTTCCCTGTAAAATAGATTATATTTTTCTTGACAGTTCAGCTGCATAATTTCTTTATCCTCTCAACTGTTTTTGGGTTTTCCCAAGCACCTGCATTTTCACTCTTCATCTTCATCCTTATTGGACTTGGCATTTATCTTAGTCTCAAATTTATAAATGTATTCATCCACATAAATGTACTCATCTCAGTGGGCATAGTAAGCAAGGACTTCACTTCTTTCTCCATCATATCTGCTCACATATGAATTAGCAGGAGCAGGCTTTTTACTACCTCTAGCCTGCTCCACCATCAGTAAGCACATACTATCTGTTTGCAACATCCAATCTGTATTCCAACCTACCCCGATAATCACTCACTTGATCAACAAGAATCCATCTTTCTCAGTGTTAAAAATATTCAAAGATCTGCTTCCATCACCACCTGCAATCTCTGCATTAGGTAATATGCTTTTTCTTTTAAAAAATGCTTCCTTTCATATTTCTCCACATTAACATCATTTGCTACATCTCTGCCCACTCATTTAGCCTATCACCATCTGTTTGTACCAACCTTATGGACTTGTAACTTGCTTTCCTAACTATATTTATGTAATTAGCAGATCGGCAAAATTAGTGAAACGGCAACATACCTTCCAATCTCTTCATCCAAATTTATATAAAATCAGCTGAGATACAACACTGAATCCTGTGGGACATCACTCATTACATTTTGCTAAAATGAAAATCACCCATTTACGCCTTCTCCCTGGCTGGCAAACAGGAAACAATGCACTACATCCTACACCATGAGCTTTACTTTTCATAATAAGCTTTGTGACAGCTTATTAAATGCCTCCTGGAAATCTAAGTACAGTATATTCAACAATTCCCTTTATCCACAGCAAGCATTACCTTCTCAAAAGAATTCTGATAGCTTGGTCAAATATGACTACCTTTTCACAAAACTATGTTGACTCAGTTGATTAATTTGAAGTTAAATGCCCTTCTGGATCATCTTTAATTCCAACACTTTTCCTAATTGCCCTGCAGCTTTCAGCTTCATTTATTGAGTCAGAGAGAAATACAGCACAGAAACAGACCATTTGGTCCAACTCATCCATGTCAACCAGATATCCTAATCTAATCTAGTCCCATTTTCCAGCACTTGGCCCAGTACCCTATAAATCCTTCATATTCATATATCCATCCAGATGCCTTTTAAATGCAGCAATTGTACCAGCGTCCACCACTTCCACTGGCAGCTCATTCCTACATCCTCATCCCTCTGCGTGAAAAGGTTAGCCCTTAGATCCCTTTTATATCTTTCCTATCTCATCCTAAACCTATGCCCTCTCATTCTGGACTCCCCCAAACCATGGAAAAGAGTTTGTCTATTTATCCTACCCACGCCCCTCATGATTTTATAAACCTCTGTAAAGGTCACCCCTCAGCCTCAGATGCTCCAGAGAAAACAGCCCCAGTAAGTTCAGTCTCTCCCTGTAGCTCAAACCTTCAACCCTGACAACATCCTTGTCAATCTTCTCTGAACCCTTTCTGACAGGAAAGGGACCACAACTGCACACAATATTCCAAAAGTGGCCTAACCAATGCCCTGCACAGCCGCAACATGGCCTCCCAACTCATATACTCAATGCTCTGACCAAGACATGCATATCAAATGCCACCTTCATCACCCTGTCTACCTGCGATTCCATTTTCAAGGAACTATGAACCTGCACTCCAAGGTCTCTTTGTTCAACAAAACTACCCAGGATCTTACCATTAAGTGTATAAGTCCTGCTCTGATTTACTTGGCTAAAATGCAACACCTTGCATTTATCCAAACTGCAGCTGCCACTCCTCATTCATTGGCCCATTTGATCAAGGTCCTGTTGTACTGAGGTAACCTTCTTTGCTGTTCACTACACCTCCAATTTTGGTGTCATATGCAAACTTACTAACTGTACCTCCTATTTTCACATCCAAATCATTTATATAAATGACCAAAAGGAGTGGACCATGCACTGATCCTTGTGACACACCACTGGTCACAGGCCTCCAGTCTGAAAAACAACACTCCTCCACCACACTCTGTCTTCTATCTTTGAGCCAGTTCTGTATCCAAATGGCTAGTTCTCCCAATACTCCATGAGATCTAACCTTGCTAACCAGTCTCCCATGGGGAACCTTGTCCAAAGTCTTACTCAAGTCTATATAGATCATGTCCACTGCTCTCCCCTCAATCTTCTTTATCTCTTCAAAAAAAAAAAACTCAAGCTGGAGAGACATGATTTCCCACACACAAAGCCATGTTGACTATCCCCAATCAGTCCTTGCCTTTCCAAACATATTTCAATCCTGTCCCTCAGGATTTCCTTCCACAACTTGCCCACCACCGATGTCAGGCTCACCAGTCTATAGTTACCTCCCTTTTGTTATTTTCTAATCATATGGGACCACACCTAAACAAAGGAAATTTTGGAAAAATAAAAATATAAACCAATACATCAACTCTCTCACCAGGCATTTCCTTTAAAGCCATAGTGAGAAAGTGTATAAGGTATGAACAGGTAGGGAAAGAGTTAAGTTTAGGGTTGCTTGACAAAGACTTAGTTGGCATGACATTGACCAGATCAGAACCTGCAGTAAACAATGAGGTGCTAGAGGCAAGGGTAGAAGCAAATTACTGCGGATGCTGGAATCTGAAACCAAAAGAGAAAATGCTGGAAAACCTCAGCAGGTCTGGCAGCATCTGTAAGGAGAGAAAAGAGCTAACGTTTCGAGTCTAACTGACCCTTTGTCAAAGAGCTTTGACAAAGGAACAATTAGACTCGAAACATCAGCTCTTTTCTCTCCTTACAGATGCTGCCAGACCTACTGAGATTTTCCAGCATTTTCTCTTTTGGTTAGAGGCAAGGGTAGTTGTTTAAGTGAAGAACACCCATTGTGTAACGCCAGTTAACGAAGTGAGGAACATCCATTGTGTAATGCCAGATGGCTTAAATCTTTCTTGGTGATGCTGATTGTAACGGTCACCCAATCAATATAGGTGTTGCCTTATTTGGTTGTTGCTCCCTCTAAGTGACTATATAATTCCTTAAGAATCTGCTGTTCGAGAGAAGACAGAAAACTCATGTCTTTGTGTACATTGGCAATCGCTGTCTCTGCATGGCTCGGAATAAAGGTAAAGAAGGTAGAGCCATACTGTGTCCGAGTGTTTGCTTCAACTGATATGGGATGACAATAGGATGATGTACTTGGACACTTGTCAGTCAAACAGTTTATTCAGTGCCTCTTTTCTGGTGATTATAACTTTCCTCAAAGTCCATGTTCCCTCCCATTTTCTGATTTATCACTGCTTCTGGAATGTTATTTATAACTTCTACCTTGAAGGTGACTGATAAATACCTATTCAATTCATCTGTCATTTTTTTATTTCTCTTCATTCATTCTGCAGTCTCACTTTCTGTACGACCAATTGTCACTAACATTTCCAATAGTCTTTTTTGCATAATGGCTATCAGATTGTAATAAAGTTTCGATGTACAATTTTGGTTCATCTGTTTTGTTTTGAATGTTACTTGTATTCAGACATGGAGCATTTTGTTCTTTCTATTTATTGTTTTTATATTAGAGTCTGACCTGTTGGCGGACTCATTGATTCATACTCTGTATTCCTTCCCATCACAGTTTCCCATTTCAGTACCTCTCTTTTTGGTTTTAACTTTATTTTATCGTGTCTTTCCCAAATTTTATCCCTGACCCATTCTACTCCCCAAGTTATGCAGTTGGCAAGAACATCGGCCCTGAGTGATTCAGATGGAGACTGTCCCAGCCATACAGATCCCACTTTGCACAGTACTGGTGCCCTGGTCCTACCAGCCAGAACCCATGCCAGTCTTTGAGCCATGCATTCACCTTTCTAACAGGTTTTGCCTGACCAGTTTTAAGGTGGCTGATGGAATAGGATGATGGCAATCGTAGACCATTCAGGCCCTGAGGCTTGTTTCACCATTCAATGAAACCATGATTGATCTGTGTCCTAATTCAATATACTTTCCTTTGGCCCATATCCCTTTGCTGAAAAAAATTAATCAGATTTAAAAATTAACTGATCTTTCACCCATTGCCACTGGAAGAAAGTTCAAAACATCTACCGCCTTGTGGGCACATGCATACATATTGAAATGCTTCCTAACTTTTCTCCTGAACAGCCTAGTCCTAATTTTTAGATAATGCCCCCTAGTTCTAGGATGACCAACCAGTGGAAATTGTTACTTTATCTACCCTGTCTTTTCCTGTTCATATCTTGAAGACTTTGATCAGATTGCTCCTTTACCACCAAATTGCTATATAAAACATTCCTAATTTGTATAATCTCTCCTTTTAACCCAAAGACCAAGCAACATCTTGTAAACCTACATATTTCCTCCAATGCCATATATCCTCCCTAAGGGCCCGACTTCGTTCTCTCACCAAGTGTAGTCGAACCAGGGTTTTGCATAACTACAGCATAACTTCTGCATCCCATACACTTCAGTCTTCTAGATACAAAGGCCAGCAAGTCCAGTAGCTGTCTTGATTATTTTCTGCACCTGTTCATGGCATTTCAAAGATTATGAGGCTGCTCTGTCTTGTCTGTGTCGTTTGTATCTATATGGCCCATAATGACTTGATCCTTCTCCTCCCCTACAGGTTTCCTTTTAGAGACTAAGCAAACATCCCAAACCCTGGCACTGGACAAGTAACACAACTGTCTAGATTCTATATTCTGCTGGGAATGGTCACAATCCACTTCAGTGAATGATTACACCTCCTAACATTCCTTCTTCCTGTATCAGGGTACCATAGTCAACTAACTTGACTGCAGTTTTTCAAATCAGAACTTCTAAAAATGTTTATTTCTCCCCAGCAACTCCCCATTTAGAATGACAGACAAGCAACTGGATGTGCCCATCCCATTTTCAGGGCCTTCACCTTTTCTTTATCCTTCTAGCTCTTAATGATTTACAGTGCAGGAAGCCACCATTTGACACAATGCACCTTACTGGCTTGTTAAAAGAGCATCATTATCTTGTGCTAGTTTCCGGTTTTTCTCCCAGATACTCGTAAATGCTTTATCCAAATAATCATCCAATAACCTCTCAAGTGCCTCAACTGAATGTGCCTCTACCACACTTCCATACGGTAACTTTTTGCAGGAAGTGTTTTTCCCTCACTTATCCTTGCTTCTTTTGCAGATCACTTTAAATCTATATTCAGTTCTCAATTTTACAAGCAGAAGCAGTTTCTCCCTTTCTACTGTATTCAGCCCAATCACTGATTTTGAAAACCTCCATCAGATCTCCTCTTAGCCTTCTTCTCTCCATAAGGCCATATGACATAAGAGTGGAAGTAAGGCCATTCGACCTATCGAGTCCATTCTCCCATTCAATCATGGCTGATGGGCATTTCAACGCCACTTACCCACACTCTCCCTGTATCTCTTAATTCCTTGCAAGATTAAGAATTTATCAAGCTCTGCCTTGAAGATATTTAACATCCCAGTCTCCACTGCATTCCATGGCAATGGATTCTACAGGTCCACTTAGGCTGAAGAAATCTCTCCTCATTTCTGTTTTAAATTGACCCCCTCTAATTCGAACACTGTGCCCACGAATCAGAGTATCCCTGCCTGATAGAAACAACTTCCCAGCATCCACTCTTTGTAAGCCATGCATTATCTTGTAAGTTTCTATTAGATCTCCCCTCAACGTTCTAAACTCTAAAGAATACAATCCCAGGATCCTCAGCCATTCATTGTATGTTAGGCCTACCATTCCAGGGATCATCCATGTGAATCTCTGCTGGAGATGCTCCAGTGCCAGTACGTCCTTCCCGAGGAGCTCTCAAAGGAGAGCAGCCCAATCTATCCATGTAACAAAAGTTCCTCATCTCTGGAACCATTCTAAAACACTGCACTCACTCCAATGTGTTCACACAAAGTTAAACTGACTGATTTGTAATTGCTAGGATTATCCGTACAAACGCTTGCAATGTTCCAGTCTTCTGGCACGTCCCATAATCTTTCATTTTTCTTTAGACTATGGCCACTGCTGCTGCAATTTCCACTCCCTTTCTTCAAATTCCTTGGATGCATCCAATCCCAATCTTGTCGATGTACATACAATCTGTTCAACATTTCTACCCCAATTTTGAACAGTTCTGGTGCTCAGGTTCCCTCCTTTGTCACCCTGGCTTGGGTATCATCTCTCTTTGATAAAAACAGATGCACAGAATTTATTTAACACCTCAGCCATGCTCCTTGCTTCCAGGTGTAAACCCCATTTTTAGGCCCAATCAACCGTACTGAGGAAGGAAGGAACAAGACAGAGCCATGATTGAGACACAAATTTGAGGGGCATTGACAGGGTAGACAGAAAGAAACTTTTCACTTTGGTGAGGAATCAATGACTGGGACAAGGATTTAAGATAAGGGACAAGAATTCCAGAGAGGATGCGAGGAAACATTTTTTTTATTCACAGGGTGGTAGAAATCTGGAGTTCATTTTCCATAGGATGGCAGGTGCACAAATCCTCTCAACATTTAAGTGGCATTTAGATGCACACTTGCAATACTACAGTATTTAAGGCTGTTGGCCAAGCGCTGGTAAATGGAATTAGAAAGGTTAGGTTCTTGGTTTTAACTGGTACAGACTCGGTGAGTCGAAGGGCCTTTTTCTGCACTGTCAATCTCTGTGACTTCATCAACCTTATTTTCTTTAAGAGCTCAATTGGACAGACAGGCAAATTTGGAAGAACAGTCA
>NC_057720.1:57977651-57983427 GCF_004010195.1 Chiloscyllium plagiosum
AAAAATCCGTATTCCCAATTCTTCTAAATTAAAAGGTAATTGGTTTCAAATATTTGCCCTCTCACCAAAACTCTTATGATCCAAAATAATTCCCAATATCACTCAAGGAGCATGCGTTCATCTGGTTTTAAAAAAATTGTGGGACAAGTTAAATCATTAAACCCTCATACACAGAACAAAACCCACATGCCGTTAGTTCTAAACCTAAACATTAAAATACATGACATCAAAAGATATAAAATATACTTGCATCACATTACAGATAAATAAATTCTTCTTAAAAGATGTGTTTCTGGTCCAAAGCTCAAATTGTGTAATAAACTTCAATTAATCAACTGTTCTTTAACATGTTTTAAAGTTTAAATGCAGTTAACTCATTGGTGTTTCGGTGAGGATAGCATGGGGTGGGGTCACAGGTAGGAGGAATGAGAGAACTTGAAGAAATGAAGAACTACATAGGAAACAAAAACAAATGTGTTGTACTTTTGATACATTCCTCAGAGATGTTTCCTTCTTAGTATTCCAGACTAAATTTTCAAATTCGTAACTGGGAGATTTGCTGTCACACATGTCTACCTGGTTGTTCTGCATTGAGCTTTCTGGTGCAGAGCTTAATAAAAATGGCTAACTTTTAAAACCCTCATGTGACACTGATATAAGAATTCATTCAAATGTTTTATGTCAACTGTCAAGCCAAATCATGATTTTTGTAGAGGAAGAGCCAAAAGAATATTTAAAAGTATTATTTCAAACAACACAGCACTGCAAGTTCAATACACTCCTTACCAAAATTCTGCTCAATTGAAACATTACCTACACTGCAGGTCTAAATAAACAATAGCCCAAAAAAAGAAAGTAGAAATGACCATTCTCCAAAATCAGCCCTTCGGATCACAAAAAAACATACTAAAATTCATTTCTCACATTTAAATTAATCTCATCTTACCAGTTCCTTTGTTCTTATCCACATAGCAGTATTTCAATTCATAGTCTTTAAGAAGCTCATGTATCTCCTGAATCATGAAACAGAATCAAGTATTAGCCATCAAATCAGGAATATTCTAATGCATAAACAAAAGGATGATTAATTTCCACTAAACACCAAAACTCCAAGAGCTCAGATAAATAACAGCAATTTGCTGGGGCTAGTCAGAAGTTCAGATTTGGACTATATATATGTGGTCATAAAAATACATCAGAATAAAAACAGTGTAATCAAACTCTTAATAGAATCTGCATGCTTATAAAACACTGTACTGATCAGAAACACCAATTTCAATGGATTTTATAACATTAATATTTTAATCAATTTAATGTAAACAATCTTTCAATAAAATATAATGATTCTGAGATCATTAAGGATCTTAGAAACAGCACAAGACAACATCTTATTCATGTTCACAATGATTACAGCAATAGCGACTTATATTTAAAATGTCTTTAATGAAGAAAATCCAAGCTGTTCCAGAGGAACAATAAAACAAAACACTTTGCACAGGAAAGAGCTTTGGAGGTAAATAAACATCATTTTGTTGTTTAATTGAAAATAAGGCTAGAATGTTTAACCTACATACAGAATTCACAACATGCCTTCCTGAACCAGTATATACCAGTGCTTATACCTACATGTCTCTTCCCAACCCTATCCTCTCATCCTAGATAATGTAGTTACTTAGCTTCCCCTCAAGTGCATTTCTGTTCTTTTCATGAACTACTCTCGTCTGAGAAGCTCGGCATTAAAAAATTGCAACTGTTATGGAGAATTATACAGTTAGGTGCTAATTTTTACAACTGAAAGATCAGGAAACACTTACTCGTCTCTGGGAATGCTGCCTGACCCATGTTCTGGTAGCATTTTTTACTTTTATTTACATATCAATTTTTGTTTGATAATACCCCTACAAAGTACCACACGACATTTTACTATGTTATGGGCCAATAATAATTGGATTGTATCAATAGGGAATTTTAACTTTTCAAACAAAACCTTGGACTGCCACACGGTTAAGAGCTTGGATGGAGGGAAATTTGTTAAACGTGTACAATAAAATCTTATTTAGTATGGCAACATACCTAATTAGAAAAGGAGCAAAACCTTCGAGAAATAAGGCAGGGCAAGTAATTGAGGTGTCAGTGAGGGAGTACATGGGGACCAATGATCATAATTCTATTAGTTTTAAAATAGTTATGGAAAGGGATGGACTTGAGCTAAAAGCTGAAGCTCTAAATTGCAGGAAGGCCATTTTGACAGTATTAGGCAAGAACTTTCAAATGGGTTCAGAAAAGATTGACAAGGATGTTGCCAGGCTTGAGCTAAAGGAAAAGACTGAATAGACTGGAACTTATTTCCCTGGAGATTCGGTGGCTGAGGGATGACCTAATACAGGTTTTTTTAAATCATAGGGTAAATAACTAAGGTCTTTCTCCCCACAGCTTTTTTAGGGGGAGTGGGGAAAGACTCCAAAACTAGATGGCATAGGTTTAAGGTGAAAGGGAGTAATTTAAAAGGGACCTAAGAGTCAACGTTTTCCACACAGAAGGTGGTGTGTGTATGGAATGAGCTGTCAGAGGCTGGTACAATGACAACATTTAAAAGGCACCTGGGTGGGTATATGAATAGAAAGGGTTTAGAGGAATATGGGCCAAGTGCTGGCAAATGGGACTAGATTAGGCTAGGAAACCTGTTGGCATGGACGAGTTGGAATGGAGGGTCTGTTTCCATGCTGTACGCCTCTATTACTCTAACTCCTATCCTCAATGATCTGAGCAATGTAGGAAAGTATGCTAAATGCCTTCTTTACCACCCTGTCTACCAGCAATGCAACTTTCAAAGAACTTCGTACCTGAACCTGTAAGTCTCTGCTTATTCATTTTATCAAAATGCAACTCTGCACATATGTCAAAATTAAACTCCATCTGCTAATCCTTAGCCCATTGGCCCAATTGATCAAGATCCCTTTGTAATCTTAGATAACCTTCTCCACTGTCGACCATATAGCCAATTTTCATGTCATTTGCAAACTTACTGACCATGCTTTTTGAAATTCCTGTCCAAATCACTTGTATAAATGACAAACAAGATTGGACCCAGCACTGATCCTTGTTTTTTTTCCCCCAGAAAATGACAGCCTTCTCAACTCCGTCTTCCATTTCAAATGTCTCAGTACTTTATCATCCAGTCTCTGTTCTCATACTTAAATTACAGCGTTTAAATTGCTTCTCAATTCTTCCTACCAAAATTCACGATTTCATATATTTATATTAAACGGTATCTGCATAAATCCATCATTTCACCAGCGGCTTGGAGGTTAGGAATCCTGTAGTAATTCATCTGGTACAACTCAGAAGCATGATGGAACACTCACTTTTCTGGATAAGTACAGCTCCTACAACATTCAACGGACTTATCAACAGACAAGGAAAAAAAAGCCATTTTGCTTACAACCCAATCCATTGCCATTAGCATTCATATGCTCCACATTGGCACAATTGCAACAATTGTGTACCAGCCACAAAATGTATTGCAGCAATTTGACAAAGGTGATTCAACAGCACTTTCCAAACCTGCGATTGTCACCACCTTAAAAGGAGCAGGAGAATTCTAGGAACATCACCAGCTTCCAAGTCTCACAATTTTATAACTGGGAAATATACTGACACACTTTCACTATCACTGGGGTCAAAATCCTGGAATGCGTTCCCTAACAGGACTGTGGGCATACCAGATACAGTGTAACGCTTCAATTTGGCAACTCACTATCGCCTGCTAAAGGACAATTAGGGATGGGAAACAAAGTCTAGCCTTGCCAAGGATAAATTCATTGATGGGATGAGTGTTAAGAAGCAGCACGTAATTAGTAATGCAAATAGAACATATGGCTGTCAATTTAACAGACACTGATTGGTTAGGAGGTCAATTTTAGTCCATGCACCCAGAGGGGCTTTTCTATTGGAATATTGTTAATGTGATATGTGTCCATCCGAATGTGCAGATGAGGTCAAAGTTTAACATGTAATCCGCAAGTCCGTCTGGACAGCATTCAATTAGGAACTGAACCTAGAACCTTCTGACTTAGAGATAAAAGTACTACTGCTTGAACCACAGCTGACGTGTAGTGATTAAACATAACTGATTTAAACTAATGAAGTCCAACCTTGGCATCTGTAACTTTGAACTTAGCAGTTAGTTTTATGAACCAAATTTTACATTTCAAAAAGCACTTCCCAGCTCTATTATGTATTTACAGAGGAACCACGATTATCCGAAGGACACGGGCAGGGAGTATTTAGTTCGATTAATTCAACGCCAGATAATCGATGCCGACTAACAGTCAGCCATGCATTAGGACCTTGCGATCTAGTTTGGATGATCCGAAGTTTGGTTTGTCAAATGCCAGATAATCGAGGTTCCTCTGTACATCTCGATCAACCAACCAATCCACAACTGTCAGGGTCAATTTTGAAGACAACTATATCAATATTTGGGAGTTCAATTTAAAATTGGGGATGGGGAGGGATCTTGTGGTGCAGTGCTAGCATCTCTACCTCTGGGCTAGAAGACTCAGGTTCAAGCCCCTTCTGCTGCAGAGGTGTGTAATAGTATGGCTGAACAGGCTGATAAAATATCTTTAAATTTCAGGTAAATGACTTTGTTTTGCCTTGGATACAAAAACGGCAATGGACATATTCTTTTGTCAGTTGACTGCAGAAGCAACAAGAATACCCAAAGGAGTTCAGTAGAACTGAGAAACTATTTACCATTGCAAAAAAGCCCTTATGAAAAATATTGCTCGATATGGATGCTTTTACAAGCCACAGCTTAAGAACTAAACCATTAGCCATAAAAGTAGGGTTTCTACACGCAGAGGGATTAGTTTTGGGATTCCTGGGCTTATGAAGGGCTTATGTCCGAAATGTCAATTCTCCTGCTCCTCAGATGCTGCCTGACCTGCTGTGCTTTTCCAACAGCACAGTTTCTACATGCGCAGCATAACTAGCCTAAGGGATTTTGGACACATTCAAGTTTACTTCTCTCACTGGAAAATGACTGAAGACTGATTTTAATATTAAAATTGAGGCGTGGTTAACATTGCACTTAACTGCAATGTTCCCATATTAGGGAGCAGTTGTTATCTGAAGGTCCAATACTTGACATAATGATTATACACCTTGGAGTCAGAAGATCATTGATCTTAGCACTGTTCAAGAGGCTTAAACAAACAGTCTCAGCCGAAATATATGAATAATTACTTTGGAACTGCTGCACTGCTTTTGGCTGAGAAAAAAAAAGACTCATTCCTGATCTCTTCTTGAGCAGATGCAAAAGATTCCAAGTCAGAATTAGAGGAAGAGCAGCAGATTTTTCCCAGAAGCCTGGTTAACATTTATTTAATAAACAAAGAGGATCATACCACAGAAAGTTGTGAAGGCCAAGTCACTGAATATGCTCGAGAATGGAATAGATAGATTGAGAAGCTGGAAACAGGAGTAAGATGTTGAGACAGAAAATAGTATAACCATACATGTTAAACGGTGGAGCAGGCTTGATGAACCAAATGCCTATTCCGAGTCATAGAGATGTACAGCATGGAAACAGACCCTTCGGTCCAATCCGTCCATGCCGACCAGATATCCCAACCCAATCTAGTCCCACCTGCCAGCACCCGGCCCATATCCCTCCAAACCCTTCCTATTCATATACCCATCCAAATGCCTCTTAAATGTTGCCAGCCTCCTCCACATCCTCTGGCAGCTCATTCCATACACATACCACCCT
>NC_057720.1:57983732-57988662 GCF_004010195.1 Chiloscyllium plagiosum
CATTTATCTGAATTAAACTCCATCTGCCACTTCTCAGCCCATTGGCCCATCTGGTCCAGATCCTGTTGTAATCTGAGGTAACCCTCTTCGCTGTCCACTACACCTCCAATTTTGGTGTCATCTGCAAACTTACTAACTGTACCTCTTATGCTCGCACCCAAATCATTTATATAAATGACAAAACGTAGAGGGCCCAGCACCGATCCTTGTGGCACTCCACTGGTCACAGGCCTCCAGTCTAAAAAAACAACCCTCCACCACCACCCTCTGTCTTCTACCTATGAGCCAGTTCTGTATCCAAATGGCTAGTTCTCCCTGTATTCCATGAGATCTAAACTTGCTAATCAGTCTCCCATGAGGAGCCTTGTCGAGCACCTCACTGAAGTCCATATAGAACACATCTACTGCTCTGCCCCCATCAATCTTCTTTGTTACTTCTTTAAAAAACTCAATCAAGTTTGAGAGACATGATTTCCCATGCACAAAGCCATGTTGACTATCTCGAATCAGTCCTTGCTTTTCCAGATACACGTACATCCTGTCCCTCAGGATTCCCTCCAACACCTTGCCCACCACAGAGGTCAGGCTTACCGGTCTATAGTTCCCTGGTTTGTCTTTACCGCCCTTCTTAAACAGTGGCACGTTTGCCAACCTCCAGTCTTCCGGCACCTCACCTGTGACGATCGACGATACAAAGATCTCAGCAAGAGGCCCAGCAATCACTTCTGTAGCTTCCCACAGAGTTCTCGGGTACACCGAAGCCATTCTAGAACCCAGGTAATGTGGCTTGACTAAATGCACGGTATTAACTAATTCTGAAGCCAGAAGCTTTGAAATATCAAGACACAAGCAGTTTGGTCCAGTATATTTGTCAACTTTAATATTGTAATAGTTTCTTCAAGTTCATTATTTCTTTGTTGCCAACTATTCCCAGAATGAATTTTGTCTTTTACAATGAAGATAGATAAAATAATTCCAATTTGTTCTGACTCTGAGGGACTGACCATTAATCTTTTCCTTTACACATCTCCATACAATTTTTATATATATCTTGAACAAATCAGTTTTCAGTCTCTTGCTAGCTTGCTTGGTATTCCTCTATCATTTTTTTGTCCATTCTTACCTTAACTCTGAAATCTTCCCAATCCATTCGATGGCTCTTCCTTCAACCTCGTATTACCTTTAACTTCTGCTAGCTATTACTGGACTATTTTACCTTTTCACTCCCTTCCTTTCTTAAAGAAATGCACATTTATTGCAAATTACAGTCTCAACTTCCTACTTGCCAATCCTCTTGAAGACTCTCCTTAAAATTCACCTCTATCAATTGTTCATGATCCCTCAATATTGTGCACACTACTTAAGTGACAACTGTTAACTAATGTCGAGGTCATAGACAAGATGGAGTACATATTTTTCAGAGGCCCTTCTCCATACAGCTACCCCAACCCAGCCTCACTAACCTAGAAACAAGAGATTATATTTGATTTAGAATTAGAATCCCTACAGCATTGAAACAAGCCCTTCGGCCCAACAAGTCAACGCCGACCCTCTGAAGAGTAACCAACCCAGATCTTATTGTTAGCCCTGACTAATGCACCTAACACTATGGGCAATTTAGCATGGCCAATTCACTTGACCAGCACATCTTTGTATTGTGGGAGAAAACCAGAGCACCAGAGGAAACCCATGCAAACATGGGGAGAATGTGCAAACTCCCCACAGACAGTCGTTAAGAGTCTGGATCAAACCCGGGTCCCTGGCACTGTGAAGCAGCAATGCTAACGATTGAGCCACCTTGCTGCCCCTATCTTGAAGATGAATCTGAGTTTTATATGTGTTAACGTTTTAACTTTCCTCTTTCTGTCCTGTTACAGCTCCAACACACTGACCTGTACCTTTTACTATTAGCTGTAGCAATAATTCAATAGAAGTCCAGAATTTTTAAAAAAGCTAGCCTAATGACAAAGATGTAACCACTGTTTATTGTCATAAAAATCTCATCTGCCTCAATCATGTTTCTTTTGGAAGGACTGCTGGAATCTCACATAAGCCAGATACGTAGTTGACTTTTAACTGGATTCAACAGGAATCAGGATTCAATAAACCCTGGTTTTGCCAATGTCATACATATCCCCTGAATTTTAAAATATCCTAACTTCAAATGTTCAGTAAACTTGATGTATAGTTTTTAGTTGTTTCATGATAAATTTGGAGATGAAGAGATATCAAGAAAGTACCATTTAGTAGTATAAGGCTCATCTTTGTTCATTTTGAAGGCTGATATTCCAAAGTAGTTCGCACAAAAGGTCACATTTCAGTTCACCAGTTGAGAAGTGCTACGACAGCAAACTTTGCACAGAGCAAAGGGGCACATACAAGTGTGCACAAATGACAAAGAAACTGCCTTTATAACCTGCCTTATATGATGTCTGCACATCTTGAATAACGTTAAGGCAAATATAAACACTAATAACATTTCAAAAATGCTTCAACGTAGGAAACTGGGCAAGAAAAACAAGCACAGCAAAATCCCACAAATGCAACTCAAAGATTATATGTTTTTTGTGATACTGATTGAGGTAAAAATTTTGGCCAGGACACCACTGAAAACCTCTCTGCTCTTCTCAAAAGTAACGACATAGGGAAGGAAAAGGTTGAGAGTCTGAAGGAAGATTACAGAGAGTTAGGCAGAAATTTAAAAAGGAGGTCCTCGAGAGTAGTAATATCTGGATTACTCCCAGTGCTACGGGCCAGTGAGGGCAGGAATAGGAGGATAGAGAAGATAAATGCATGGCAGAGGAGCTGGTATATGGGAGAAGGACTCATTTTTGGATCAGTGAAATCTCTTTTGGGGTAGAAGCGATCGGTACAAGAAGGGTGGATTGCACCTAAATTGGAAGGGGACTTTGCTGGAGCTGCTCAGGAGGATTTAAACTAGTAAGGTGGGAGGGGTGGGACCCAGGGAGATAGTGAGGAAAGAGGTCAATCTGAGACTGATACAGTTGCAAACAGAAGCAAGTCAAGCAGTCGAAACAGGCAGGGACAAGGTAGGACTAATAAATTAAACTGCATTTATTTCAATGCAAGGGCCCGAACAGGGAAGGCAGATGAACTCAGGGCATGGTTAAGAACATGGGACTGGGATATCATAGCAATTACGGAAACATGGCTCAGGGATGGGCAGGACTGGCAGCTTAATGTTTCAGGATACAAACACTACAGGAAGGATAGAAAGGGAGGCAAGAGACGTTTTTGATAAGGGATAGCATTACAGCTGTGCTGAGGGAGGATATTCCTGGAAATCCAGGGAAGTTAGTTGGGTGGAACTGAGAAATACGAAAGGTATGCTCACCTTATTGGGATTGTATTATAGACCCCCTAATAGTCAGAAGGGGATTGAGAAACAAACTTGGAAGGAGATTTCAGCTATCTGCAAGAATAGGGTGACTATGGTAGGGGATTTTAACTTTCCAAGGATAGACTGGGACTGCCATAATGTTAAAGGTTTAGATGGAGAAGAATTTGTTAAGTGCGTACAAGACAATTTTCTGATTCAGTATGTGGATGTACCTACTAGAGAAGGTGCAAAACTTGACCTACTCTTGGGAAATAAGGCAGGGCAGGTGACTGAGGTGTCAGTGGGGAAGCACTTGGGGCCAGCGACCATAATTCTATTCATTCTAAAATAGTGATGGAAAAGGATAGACCAGATCTAAAAACTGAAGTTCTAAATTAGAGAAAGGCCAATTTGACAGTATTAGGCAAGAACTTTCAAAAGCTGATTGGGGGCAAATGTTTGCAGGTAAAGGTATGGCTGGAAAATGGGAAGCCTTCTCAAATGAGATAACGAGAATCCAGAGCAAGTATATTCCTGTCAGGGTGAAAGGAAAGGCTGGTAGGTATAGGGAATGTGGATAGCTAAAGAAATTGAGGATTTGGTTAAGAAAAGGAAAGCATATGTCAGGTATAGACAGGATAGATCAAGTAAATCCTTAGAAGAGTATAAAGGCAGTAGGAGTATACTTAAGAGGGAAATCAGGAGGGCAAAAAAAGGGGACACGAGATAGCGTTGGTAAATAGAATTAAGGAGAATCCAAAGGGTTTTTACAAATATATTAAAGGACAAAAAAGGGTAACCAGGTAGAAAATAAGGCCCCTCAAAGATCAACAAGGCAGCCTTAGTGTGGAGCCACAGAAAATGGGGGAGATACTAAATGAATATTTTGCATCAGTATCTACTGTGGAAAAGAATATGGAAGATATAGACAGTAGGGAAATAGATGGTGACACCTTGCAAAATGTCCAGTTTACAGAGGAGGAAGTGCTGGATGTCTTGAAACACAAAGGTGGATAAATCCACAGGAAGCTAGGGAAGTGATTGCTGGGCCTCTTGCTGAGATATTTGTATCATCGATAGTCACAGCTGAGGTGCCGGAAGGTTGGAGGTTGGCAAAGGTGGTGCCACTGTTTAAGAAAGGTGGTAAGGATAAGCCAGGGATTATAGACCAGTGATTCTGACGTAGGATGGTGGGCAAGTTGTTGGAGGGAATTCTGAGGGACAGGATGTACATGTATTTGGAAAGGCAAGGTCTGATTAGGGATAGTAGACATGGCTTTGTGCGTGGGAAATCATGTCTCTCAAACTTGATTCAGTTTTTTGGAAGTAACAAAGAGGATTGATGAGGACAGAGCTGTAGATGTGATCCACATCGACTTCAGTAAGGCGTTCGACAAGGTTCCCCATGGGAGACTGATTAGCAAGGTTAGATCTCATGGAACTAGCCATTTGGATACAGAACTGCCTCAAAGGGAGAAGACAGAGAGTGGTGGTGGAAGGTTGTTTTTCAGACTGGAGGCCTGTGACCAGTGGAATGCCACAGGGATCGGTGCTGGGCCCTCTACGTTTTGTCATTTACATACATGATTT
>NC_057720.1:57988681-57992883 GCF_004010195.1 Chiloscyllium plagiosum
TGAACAAAGAGACCTTGGAGTGCAGGTTCATAGCTCCTTGAAAGTGGAGTCGCAGATAGATAGAAAGAAGGCATTTGGTATGCTTTCCTTTATTGGTCAGACTATTGAGTACAGGAGTTGGGATGCCATGCTGTGGCTGTACAGGACATTGGTTAGGCCACTGTTGGAATATTGTGTGTAATTCTGGTTCCTTCCTCTTGGAAAGATGTTGTGAAACTTGAAAGGGTTCAGAAAAGATTTACAAGGAACTTTCCAAGGTTGGAGGATTTGAGCTATAGGAAGAGGCTTAACAGGCTAGGGCTGTTTTCCCTGGAGCATCGGAGGCTGAAGGGTGACCTTATGGAGGTTTACAAAATTATGAGGGGCATGGAAAGGTTAATAGACAAAGTCTTTTCCCTAGGGGTCAGGGAGTCCACAACTAGAAGGCATAGGATTAGGGTGAGATATAAAAGAGACAGAGGATGGTAGGTGTATGGAATGAGCTGCCAGAGAAAGTGGTGGAGGCTGGCATAATTGCAACATTTAAGAGGTATTTGGATAGGAATATGAATAGGAAGGGTTTGGAGGGATATGGGTCGGGTGCTGGCAGGTGGGACCAGATTGGGTTGGGATATCTGGTCGGCATGGATGGGTTGAACCGAAGGGTCTGCTTCTATGCTGTACATCTCTATGACTCTAGTGGCTTGGATTCTTTCACATCCACCCAAGCAGGCAGATGAAGCCCCTGTTTAACATCTCATCCAAAAGACGATGCATCCAGCAGTACAGAACTCCATCAGTACTGCAGTGTCAGCCTTGAACTTTATGCTGAAGTCCACTATAAATCGGTTATTCCTGGATTCCTGTGACTGTGGCTCTGCAATAGATGCAATGTAACAAAAAGATAGCTTGATGCGTAGAAATGACCAAATTGAAAGGCCTAAAAACTGGAATATTTTATAGATTGCAATACAGATGTCAAAACTGCTAGAAAGGCTCCTTATGCAACGTTTTACAGGTTACTGATGCATTCCAACCAAAGAAATGGGTATTAGGAGAAGGATATTTAACTTGAGCTTGTTCTACCAAACTTGTAACATTGATTAGATTTCCCATTCACCAAGTCACACTTGCCACATGCACCCCAATACCTTTAGCTATCAAAAATCTGTCAATTTCAGATTTAACTTTGCAGTTACTGCACCAAAGCCATTAAAGAAGTTTCTGTATGTGCACTTGACATATTGGTGGAGGGGGTTAGCAAAAGTGTGTTTCTTAATTTCACTACTGAATGACTGGCTGCAACATATGACTAAACGTTCTCATCCTCGGTCAGGAGTTTTAGCAACCACTCAGTCCACTGGGTCCAAGAATGGAAGCACACTAGAACCAAAAATAGCTCAGCCGACATGGTTTCTCTGACTTCATTGCAATTCAGAGCCAATTTACAGAGGCTGGTTGGAATTCTGCGGAATTGGGACAGCAGCTGACAGGGCTACAATGCTGCAAGCAGCAAGTAATCAATAAGCATAATGAGGGCCAATTAAAGCTCATCCAAAGAGACTGAAAATTTTCAGTAAGCCTTCAGATTTCTACAGAGATAAGTTTAAGTGGGGGAGCAGCCTCCTGGCAGGACCACAGTTCGTTATTCTAACTAGGCCAAGAGGCCATCCTTGACTAGATCCCACAAGTCAAAAGTGCGGTGCTGGAAAAGCACAGCAGGTCAGTCAGCATCCGAGGAGCAGGAGAATCAATGTTTCGGGCAAAAACCCTTCATCAGGATCCCGCAAGTCATCCTGTAGAAAGATTAATCCAACAATATGTTCAGTGGCGGCCTGGTTGTGAAAGCCATTTTTAGTTTTAAAAAATTGGAACAAAGCTGCCTCCAAATTGAAGCACACTCTCCCTTATTTACGTTCTACTGCAGAATGCTGCTTTCAAGCTCAAGTTTTGAGCCGAACTTCCTCTATTCGACAGCAAGGCTGCTCTTAAATCATTAATTGGGTATCCTGGAGAAAATCAAACAAGTAACCAGCTGCCACACAGTACATGCTTCTAATCCACATTTCATTGGCAGCAGGACTCAGAACATGAAGGAAACATATTAGTTGTAGACTCCTTAACTAGTGGAAATGAATTCTATCCACCTTCATTCTGTTCCCCACCAAACCAAAAACTCAAACATACAAATAGAAAGCAGAAATCATGAGCAATGCTTCGCCCAGAGGCCCACTGAAGATGTTACCTAGTGGAGTGACGAAACGTCTGGAAATGAAGCTTCCAGCTCAGCAAGCAAACCTACATCCAGAACCTCAACCTGAGCTACAAATCTTCTCAAAACTCACTGTTCCCCTCCTTATTTTAAACTTTGATCAAATAACCCCTCATTCTAAATTCCAGAGAAATGCAATCCTAACTTGAATAATATATGTAATTTAACGTTTAGATATCATTTTGATAAATCTATCCTGTACTTCCTCCAAAGCCAGTACATACTTCAGGAATAGCTTCCGGAGCTGGATGGAATGCTCCAGATGCAAGCTAACAAGATTGTATGTGGCCGAATTAAAATTTTCAAACACCATGTCAGCACTTTATCCCTCTAGACAGAGTAGATAGCATTCCATTACACAGTACTTGCACAGAAATTGCTGCTCGAGGTTTGAGGATGGCTCACCAGACCTGAAATGTTGACTGATTTCTTTCCACAGATGCTGCCAGACCTGAGAGGCTTTTCCAGTATAAAAGTTGAACAGATCTGGCAGCATCTGTGAAGAAAAACCAGAACTCTGAGCAAGGGTCACCAGACCCAAAATGATGCTGCTGAGCTTTTCCAGTAATTTTTGTTTTTGTTCCTGATTGACAATAGCCACAGTTCTTTCTGTTTCCATTATCCTTTGACTGTTTACTCTGTACATCGATTGTATCTTTAATAATCAAATGGATCCAATTTTCTCAGGTCTGTTCTTCCTCTCTTAATTCAGACATGGTAATTACATAGAGGGGAGGCAATGGCCTAGTGGTATTATTGCTGGACTGTTAATCCGCAGAGGCAAAAAAGTGAGGACTGCAGATGCTGGAAACCAGACTTTAGATCAGAGTAGTACTGGAAAAACACAGCAAGCCAGGCAACATCCAAGGAGCAGGAAAATCGACATTTTGGGCAAAAGCCCTTCGTTAGGAAGAGGCAGGAGATCTTTCCACCCTGGAAGCTTCTTGCCTCTATTCCTGATGAAGGGCTTTTGCCCGAAACGTTGATTTTCCTGCTCCGCTTTTCCAGCATCACTCTGTTAATCCACAGACCCAGGTATGATCTGGGTTCAAATCCTGCCATGGCAGATGGTGGAATTGGAATTAAATGAAAACAAAATCTGGAACTAAAAGTCTAACGATGACCATGAATACATTGTTGTTAAAACTCATCTGGTTCACTCTTGTCCCTTAGGGAAGGAGACTGCCATCCTCACCTGGTCTAGCAATGTGGTTGACTCTTAACTGCCTCTGGGCTATTAGGTATGGTCAATAAATGCGAATGCCCAGTGACATCCCACCAATGAATTAGAAAACAAGGAAACCCTAGTTCTAATGTAGCCAGGTACAAAACCATAATGCAATACTCATTATGAATTTTCTTTGTTTGATTACATTTTTTTCAGGCAGTGATATTGCAAGTACTTCAACTTGATTGGTTTGTGTTCAATAAGTAAACGTACGATGCTTTAAAAATGAGCATGACAATATCCAGCACCGAACAATAGAGATTCTTCCGGTTTAAAAAAATAGCATAAACCAAAAAGAAAGAAAGCAACCAGGCTCTCACTTCCACAAACTGCTTTTAAAAAATCCCAATCGTAAGCAAAAAGACTATTAAAATGTGAAGAGGTGGGAAGGGAGAAAATGCGGAAGTGGTAGAACGAAAGAATTATTATTTTGCGGAAATGCAATTGTGCAGCCGAAAATAAGAATTTCCTTAAGTGTGCTTTGTAAACGTAGAAAAGTTCAGCCCTCTTGGTATCGCTGTGGGTGGAGTTTGTTCCATAAAGCCATGCAGCGCTTGGCAGCCCGACAAAAGATAAGGCGACACGTTGCCCACCAGCATTTAAGACTTTTAAAATCACACCTTACTGTTGATTTAGACTTCCACATTTTTTTTGCAGTGAATGCGGGTCAGAAAAAATGTCAAATCAGTGGCATTGAAAGTAACTAATTTCGGGGGATCGAAC
>NC_057720.1:57995155-58009305 GCF_004010195.1 Chiloscyllium plagiosum
AGGGGAGAGGGGAGGGGGAGGGGAGAGGGGAGAGGGGAGGGGAGAGGGGAGAGGGGAGGGGGAGGGGGAGATGGTGGACGAGATGGTGGAGGAGGAGGAGATGGTGGTGGTGGGGAAGTTGCTCCTGCTGCTGGAAAGTTGTCCATGAGGCAAGTTGCTGCCCG
The DNA here is from genome assembly GCF_004010195.1 of Chiloscyllium plagiosum. Taxonomy (NCBI): domain Eukaryota; kingdom Metazoa; phylum Chordata; class Chondrichthyes; order Orectolobiformes; family Hemiscylliidae; genus Chiloscyllium; species Chiloscyllium plagiosum. The sequence goes on from NC_057720.1 coordinate 57,995,320, forward strand.
CAGGTGAGCGAACAGGAGGCCAACATTCGTCAAAACACCGTTTTCACAGCCAGGAATCGGCATTTTAAAGTTACTCCCGCCAAAAGGCGAGCCTCAGCCGCAAGGCCCAGGGCTCCCCTCTCCCTCCCCCTCCGGGGACAGACCGGTACCTGGCTGCTGCTGCTGCTGCTGTCTGTCCGCAGGTTCTTCACCAGGATTTTCCGCCTGTTGCTCAGCTCCTCGCGGGTCCTCTGCAGCCGCCGCTCGATCTCCTCAGGCTCCACAGCTGGCAGCAACTGTTCTTCCCCTAGGCCCCGCCGTGGAAAGGCAGAGGCGGCCGCCGCTACTGTTGTTGTCGTCGTCGTTGCCGTTGCTGCCGCCGTCGCCGCCTGCGGATACGGGAGCGCCGCCATTTTGAAGCAGCAGCCGTTACGAACCAAAGCGGCCGCGAGCCCGAAGCCAGAGAAAGAAAAAGGGGCAGTGACACTGCCCCCTCTCAGCTCGGCGCCGGTACTGCACTCCCCCCGACACCGCCTCTTCAGCTCGGCGCCGGTCCTGCACTCCCGCAGACACCGCCTCCTCAGCCCGGGACAGGTATTACAATCACGCAGACACCACCTCCTCAGCCCGAGACAGGTATTGCAATCCCGCAGACACCGCCTCTTCAGCCAGGGACAGGTACTGCAATCCCGCAGACACCGCCTCCTCAGGCCGGCGGTGGTACTGCAATCCCGCAGACACCGCCTCCTTAACCCGGTTGTAGTTCATCACGTTTATTTGGAAGCAAATTGTGGAGAATAAAATTGCAAGACGCAGAATTCATAGCAAGTGTTTAGTGTGATGTAAATGAAATTATATATTGAAAAAGACATGGATTGTTTGTTAAGGCTCTCATCTTTTAGAATGACCATGTTGGTTTCAGTTCTTTCACATGTAAATGGCAATTTGTTTTTTAAAAGTTACATTCAAAAGTGAATTTTAACAATTGGTGTCATGTCGGCCCAGATAATGTATTGAAGGTGTGAGGTGCCCTGTGTGAGGCTGTCTGTGGTCAGACTGATTCTAATCCAAAGAATGGATTTACAGAATCTTATATGGATTCATGCAGTTTTTGAGCAAGGTAAAATGTAATTCTGCAAGTATAAATTCACCCCACAAACTTATATTTGTATGTGTACACGTGGGTGTCTGTGAGTGTGTGTGAGTGTAAAGGGGTATACGTCTGTGAGAGGATGTGTGGAAATGTATGTGTGAACATATGAGAGAGGGTCTGCATGTGTGTGTTTGTGTGTATAGTGCAATGGGGTCACCCGAAGTGTGACATGAACCCAAGGTCCCGGTTGAGGCCATCCCCATGGGTACTGTGAGAAATGAAGCTCACTCACTTCAATAATTTCAGTCTGAGACGAGATCTGAAGCAATCAGTATGTTTATTATACGCTTGCAAGCGTGGTGCCTGAAATAAGGCACACAGAGTTTAGCAAGTACATATCTTATACAGGATTCACTACTCCAATTGGGGTTTGTTTTTTGTTTTTGCAGAAGTGGGAAACAGATGCTTATAACTACTGCTTGTACAAGAATATCTAGCTTAACCTACATCCTCACAGCACCTTATCTATTTGTCGGTAACATCTACCATTGTTTGCAGGCACATTTCATTCTTGTATGCACATTTTAGCTAATACAAAAACAATTATATATTTCCTTCACATTGTTTTCATTCTTGTTGACTCAGCTCTTGGTTAAAACAATTATACACTGGTGTTAGTGCATTTACCTTGCATAAGTAATTATGATTGCAGAAGTAACACTACTTTACCTATATCCCACAGTACTGAACTTGGCTATCAGCCTCTGCTCAGCCACTTTTCTCTGGTGCCTTTCCCGAAATCTGCCTTGGAGGACAGTCACCCAATGGTCCGATGTCGAATGTCCCGGACTGCTGAAGTGTTCTCCAACTGGGAGGGAACACTCCTTTCTGTTGATTGTTGTGCATTAACGTTCACTTGAGAATGTAACTTTTAAAAAAAAGTTTTGCAATTTACACATGAAAGAACTGAAACCAACATGGTCATTCTAAAAGATGAGAGACTTAACAAACAATCCAGATTTTTTCAATATATAATTTCACACATCACACTGTAAACTTTTGCTATAAATTCTGTGTCTTACAATCTTATTCTGCACAAACAGCTGATGAAGGAGCAGCGCTCTGAAAGCTAGTGCTTCCAAATAAACCTGTTGGACTTTCACCTGGTGTTGTGTGATTTTTAATTTTGTACACCCGAGTCCAACATCCTTAGCCTGGGACCGGTACTGCAATCCCGCTGACTCCACTCTCTGCAGGCCGGGGACAAATACTGCAACTCTGGTGGAAAAGAACTAACAATGATGGAAATCTGAAACAAAAACATAAATCACTGGAAAAACTCAACAGGACGAGCAGCATCTGTGGAGAGAAATCAGAATAAACATTTCTGAACCAGTTCTGAGGAAGAATTGGAAGAAGGCTAATTTTGACAGTACAGGTATTTTGTCAAGAACTTTCAAAAGCTGATTAGGGGCAGATGTTCGCAGGTAAAGGGACAGCTGGAAAATGGGAAGCCTTCAAAAATTAGATAAGGAGAGTTGAGAGACAGTATATTCATGTTAGGTTGAATGGAATGGCTGGTAGGTGTAGGGAATGCTGGATGACTAGAGAAATTGAGGTTTTGGTTAAGAAGGAAGCATATGTCAGGTATAGGCAGCAGAGAACAGGTGAATCCTTGGAAGAGTATAAAGGCATTAGGAGTATACTTAGGAGAGAAATCAGGAGGGCAAAAGGGGACGTGAGATAGCTTTGGCAAATAGGGTTAAGGAGAATCCAAAGGGATTTTATAAAGACATTTAGGACAAAAGGGTAACTAGGGAGAGAATAGGGCCTCTACAAAGATCAGCAAGGCAGCCTTTGTGTGGTGCCACAGGAGATGGGGGAGATACTAAACAAGTAATTTGTATCAGTGTTTACTGGGAGAGAATAGGGCCTCTCAAAGATCAGCAAGGCAGCCTTTGAGTGGTGCCACAGGAGATGGGGGAGATACTAAACAAGTAATTTGTATCAGTGTTTACTGTGGAGAAGGACATGGAAGATAAAGATTATGTGGAATTGATGGTGACATCTTTAAGAATGTCTATAAATCAGAGGAAGAGGTGCTGAATGTCTTAAAAGGCATAAAAGTGAATATATCCATAGGACCTGATGAGGTGTACACAAGAACTCTGGGCCCCTTGCTGAGATATTTGGATCATCGATGGTCAAAGATGAGGTCCCGAAAGACTGGAGGTGGTAAGGAAAAGCCAGGGAACTATAGACCAGTGAGCCTGACATTGGTGGTGGGCATGTTGTTGGAGGGAATCCTGAGGGACAGGATGTACATGTATTTGGAAAGGCAAGGCCTGATTTGGGATAGTTAGCATGGCTTTGTGCATGGGAAATCATGTCTCACAAACTTGATGGAGTTTTTTGAAGAAGTAACAAAGAGGATTGATGAGGGCAGAGCGGTAGACATGACCTATAAGGACTTCAGTGAGGCGTTCAACAAGGTTCCTCATGGGAGACTGGTTGGCAAACTTAGACCTCATGGAATACAGGGAGAATTAATCATTTGGATACAGAACTGGCTCAAAGGTAGAAGACAGAGGGTGGTGGTGGAGGGTTGCTTTTCAGACTGGAGACCTATGACCAGTGGAGTGCCACAAGGACTGGTGCTGGCTCCACTGCGTTTTGCCATTTATATAAATGATTTGGATGTGAATGTGGGAGGCATAGTTTGTAAGTTTGCAAATGACGCCAAAATTGGAAGTACAGTGGACAGCGAAGAAGGTTACCTCAGAGTAAAACGGGATCTTGATCAGACGGGCTAATGGGCTGAGGAGTGGCAGATGGAGTTTAATTTAGATAAATGTGAGGTGCTGCATTTTGGAAAATCAAATCAGAGCAGGACTTATACGCTAATGGTAAGGTCCTGAGCAGTGTTGCCGAACAAAGTGGGCAGCACGGTGGCACAGTGGTTAGCACTGCTGCCTCACAGCGCCTGAGACCCGGGTTCAATTCCCGCCTCAGGCGACTGACTGTGTGGAGTTTGCACGTTCTCCCCGTGTCTGCGTGGGTTTCCTCCGGGTGCTCCGGTTTCCTCCCACAGTCCAAAAGATGTGCAGGGTCAGGTGAATTGGCCATGCTAAATTGCCCCTAGTGTTAGGTAAGGGGTAAATGTAGGGGTATGGGTGGGTTTCGCTTCGGCGGGTCGGTGTGGACTTGTTGGGCCGAAGGGCCTGTTTCCACACTGTAATGTAATGTAATGTAATAATGTAATGTAAAGAGACCTTTCCTTTATTGATCAGACCATTGAGAATAGGAATTGAGATGTCATATTGCAGCTGTACAGGATATTGGTTAGACCACTTTTGGAATATTGCATTCAACTCTGGTCTCCTTCCTATCGGAAGGATATTGCGAAACTTGAACAGGTTCAAAAAAGATTTACAAAGATGTTGCCAGAGTTGGAGGATTTGAGCTATTGGAAAGAGGATGAATGGGCTGAGACTGCTTTCTCAGGACCAACAGAGTCTGACCTTTATAGAGGTTTATAAAATCATGAGGGACATGGATAGGATAAATAGACAAAATCTTTGTTTAGGGTGAGAGGGGAAACATGAAGATAGGTTTTCTTTGGTACGATGAACTAAACATGGTATAAAGCTGACTGAGGTTTTGAAAACCCTGATGAATATCCACCCGTTGATCTAGGCTATTCATTCACTGTGTTGAAGGGATTGAGAATGTGACATCTAAGCCAGCTGAGTAGCCCATCAAAATTCAAGCAGAGAACAAGGTAGCACTGATAAATTAAACTGCACTTGTTTCAATGCACGAGGCCTAACAGGGAAGGCAGATGAACTCTAGACATGGTTAGGAACATGGGACTGGGATATCGTAGCAATTACAGAAACAGGATTGGCAGCTTAATGTTCCAGGATACAGATGCTACAGGAAGGATAGAAAGGGAGGCAAGAGAGGAGGGAGTGTGGCGTTTTGATAAGGGATAGCATTACAGCTGTACTGAGGGAAGTTATTTGGGTGAAACTGAGAAATAAGAAAGAGAGGACCACTTTATTGGGATTGTATTATAGACCCCCTAATAGTCAGAGGGAAATTGAGCAACAAATTTGTAAGGAGATCTCAGGTATCTGTAAGAATCTGTAAGGTGGTTGTGGTAGGGGATTTTAACTTTCTAATCATAGACTGGGACTGCCATGGTAGGCGAAAGTGAGGACTGCAGATTCTGGAGATCAGAGTCAAGATTAGAGTGGTGCTGGAAAAGCACAGGAGGTCAGGCAGCATCCAAGGAACAGGAAAATTGACATTTCGGGCAAAAGCCCTTCATCAGGAATGAGGCAGGGAGCCTTCAGGGTGGAGAGATAAATGGGTGGGGGGATGGGGCTGGAGAGACAGTAGCTAAGAGTGCAATAGGTGGATGGAGGTGGGGATTAAGGTGATAGGTCGGAGAGGAGGGTGGAGTGGATTGGTGGGTAGGACAAGTCATGAGGATGGTGCTGAGCTGACAGGTTGGAACTGGGGTAAGGTGGGGGGAGGGAAAATAAGGAAACTGGTGAAGTCCACATTGATGACCTGGAGTTGAAGTGTTCCAAAGTGGAAGATGAGGCGTTCTTCCTCCAGGTGTCGGGTGGTGAGGGAGCGGTGGTGGAGGAGGCCCAGGACCTGCATGTTCTCGGCAGAGTGGGAGGGGGAGTTGAAATGTTGGGGTTGACTGGTGCGGGTGTCCTGGAGATGTTCCCTAAAGTGCTCTGTGAGAAGGCGTTCAGTCTCCCCAATGTAAAGGAGACCGCATCGGGAGCAACGAATATAATAAATGACATGTGTGGAAGTGCAGGTGAAACTTTGGATGTGGAAGGCTCCTTTGGGGCCTTGGATGGAGGTGAAGGGGGAGGTGTGGGCGCAGGTTTTGCAATTCCTACGGTGGCAAGGGAAGGTGCCAGGAGGGGAAGGTGGGTTGTTTGGGGGTGTGGACCTGACCAGGTAGTCATGGAGAGAACAGTCTTTGTGATTAGGGGTGGGGATGGAAATATATCCCTGGTGGTGGGGTCTGTTTGGAGGTGGCGGAAATGTCAGCGGATGAGGCTGTTTATGCAGAGGTTGGTGGGGTGGAAAGTGAGGACCGGGGGGTTCTGTCCTTGTTGCAGTTGGAGGGCTGGGGTTTGAGGGCAGAAGTGCAGGACGTGGATGAGATGCATTGGAAGGCATCTTCAACCACGTGGGAAGGGAAATTAGGGTCTTTAAAGAAGGGGGCCATCTGGTGTGTTCTATGATGGAACTGGTCCTCCTGGGAGCAGATACGGCAGTGGCGGAGGAATTGGGAATATAGGATGGCAATTTTGCAGGAGATAGGATGGAAAGAGGTGTAATCCAGATAGCTATTGGAGTCAGTGGGTTTGTAAAAAATGTCAGTGTTGAGTCGGTCATCATTGATGGAGATGGAGAGGTCCAGGAAGGCGAGGGAGGTGTCAGAGATGGTCCAGGTAAATTTAAGGTCAGGATGGAATGTGTTGGTGAAGTTGATGAACTGTTCAACCTCCTCACGGGAGCACGAGGTGGCGCCAATGCAGTTATCAATATCGCGGAGGAAGAGGTGGGGAGTGGTGCCGGTGTAACTACGGAAGATGGACTGTTCTACGTAGCCAACAGAGAGACAGGCATAGCTGGGGCCCATGCGGGTGCTCATGGCTACCCTTTTGGTCTGGAGGAAGTGGGAGGATTCGAAGGAGACATTGTTAAGGGTAAGGACCGGTTCAGCCAAACAAATTGGAGTGTCAGTGGAGGGTACTGGTGGGGATATCGGGAGAGGAAGAAATGGAGGGCTTGGAGGCGCTGGTCATGGCAGATGGAGGTGTAGAAGGATTGGATGTCCATGGTGAAGGTGAGGCATTGGGGGCCGGGGAAAGAGAAATCTTGGAGGAGGTGGAGGGCGTGGGTGGTGTCTCAAACATGTGGGGAGTTCCTGGACTGGGGGGGATAGGACAGTATTGAGGTAGGTGGAGATGAGTTCGATGAGGCAGGAGCAGGCTGAGACAGTGGGTCGGCTGGGGTGGTCAGGCTTGTGCATCTTGGGATGGAGGTAGAATCAGACGGTGCGGTGTTCCCGGACTATGAGGTTGGAAGCTGTGGGTGGGAGATCTCCTGAGGTGATGAGGTTGTGTATGGTCTCGGAGATTATGGTTTGGTTGATGGGGGGGTGAGGTCATGGTTGAGGGGGCAGTAGGAGGAGGTGTCTTTGAGTTGGCATCTGGCTTCAGCGGTGTAGACATCAGTCCAACAAATTATCACTGCACCCCCCATTATCCACTGGCTTGATGGTGAGGTTGGGAGTGGAGCAGAGGGAGTGGAGGACTGCGCGTTGTGAGGGTGAGAGGTTGGTGTGGGGGAGGGGGAAGACAGGTTGAGGCGCTTAATATCTTGGCGGCAGTTGGAAATGAAGAGATCAAGGGCGGGTAATAGACCAGCATGGGCTGTCCAGGTGGATGGAGATGTTGGAGGCAGGTGAAGAGGTCCTCCCAAGGTGGGCGGGACTCCTGATTGAAAAAGTAAGCTCAGAGGCAGAGGCGGCAGAAGAAGTGTTCGATGTCACGATGCGTATTGAATTCATTGATGCATGGATGGAGGGGGATGAGGACTTTGCTGAGGACTGATCATTCGTCCTCAGTGAGGGGGAGGTCTTGGGGGTGGTGAAAACCTTGTAGAGGTGTGGAGCTGGGAGTGGGGGCAGAGCCTGTAATTGAAGTGGGAGTGGTGGTAGGGAGGAAGGGGGCATGAGATAGCTTTGGCAAATAGAGTTAAGGAGAATCCAAAGGGTTTTTACAAATGCATTCAGGACAAAAGGGAAACTAGGGGGACAATAGGGTCCCGATGAAGGGCTCTTGCCCGAAGCATCGGCTTTCCTGCTCTTCGGATGCTGCCTGACCTGCTGTGCTTTTCCAGCACCACTCTAATCTTGACTCTTATCTCCAACATCTGCAGTCCTCACTTTCGCCTAGAGAATAGGGGCCCTCAAAAATCAGCAAGGCGGCCTTTTTGTGGAGCTGCAGAAAATGGGGGAGATACTAAATGAGTATTTTGCATCAGTATTTACTGTGGAAAAGGACATGGAAGATATAGAATGTAGGGAAATAGATGGTAACATCTTGAAAGATGTCCATATTACAGAGGAAGAAGTGCTGGATGTCTTGAAACACATAAAGGTGGATAAATCCACAGGACCTGGACATGTGTGCCCTAGAACTCTGTGGGAAGCTTGAGAAGTGATTGCTGGTGCTCTTAGAGATATTTGTATTATCCTTAGTCACAGGTGAGGTGCTGGAAGACTGGAGGTTGGCTAACGTGGTGCTACTGTTTAAGAAGGATGGTAAGGACAAGCCAGGGAATATAGACCAGTGAGCCTGACATCGGTGGTGGGCAAGTTGTTGGAGGGAATCCTGAGGGACGGGATGTACATGCATTTGGAAAGGCAAGGACTGATTAGGGATAGTCAACATGGCTTTGTGCATGGGAAATCATGTCTCAAAAACTTGATTGAGTTTTTTGAAGAAGTAACAAAGAGGATTGATGAGGGCAGAAAAGTAGACATGATCTATATGGACTTCAGTAAGGCATTCGACAAGGTTCCCCATGGGAGACTGGTTAGCAAGGTTAGATCTCACGGAATACAGGGAGAACTAACCATTTGGATACAGAACTGGCTCAAAGGTAGAAGACAGAGGATGGTGGTGGAGTGTTGTTTTTCAGACTGGAGGCCTGTGACCAGTGGAGTGCCACAAGGATCAGTGCTGGGTCCACTATTTTTCATCATTTTATATAAATTATTTGGATGTGAGGTATAGCTAATAAATTTGCAGATGACACCGAAATTGGAGGTGTAGTGGACAGGGAAGAAGGGTATCTCAGATTACAATGGAATCTTGATCAGATGGGCCAATGGGCTGAGAAGTGGCAGATGAAGTTTAATTTAGATAAATGTGAGGTGCTGCATTATTGGAAAGCAAATCTTAGCAGGACTTATACACTTAATGGTAAGGTCCTAGAGAGTGTTGCTGAACAAAGAGACCTTGGAGTGCAGGTTCATAGCTCCTTGAAAGTGGAGTTGCAGGTAGATAGGATAGTGAAGAAGGCATTTGGTATGCTTCCTTTATTGGTCAGTGTATTGAGTACAGGAGTTGGGAGGTCATGTTGCGGCTGTACAGGATATTGGTTAGGCCACCGTTGGAATATTGCGTGTAATTCTGGTCTCCTTCCTATTGGAAAAATGTTCTGAAACTTGAAAAGGTTCAGTAAAGATTTACAAGGATGTTGTCAAGGTTGGAGGATTTGAGCTATAGGAAGAGGTTGAATAGGCTAGGGTTGTTTTCCCTGGAGCGTCGGAGGCTGAGGGGTGACCTGATAGAGGTTTATAAAATCATGAGGGGCATGGATAGCATAAATAGACAAAGTCTTTTCCCTGGGGTGGGGGAGTCCAGAACTAGATGGCATAGGTTTTGGATGAGTGGGGAAAGATATAAAAGAGACCTAAGGGCAAATTTTCATGTGGAGGGTGGCACATGTATAGAATGAGCTGCCAGAGGAAGGTGGTGGAGGCTGGTGAAGGTGGTGGATTGTAACATTTAAAAAGCATCTGGACAGGTATATGAATAGCAAGGGTTTGGAGGGATATGGGCCAGGTGCTGGCAGATGGGACTAGATTAGGTTGGGATATCTGGTCAGCATGGACGGGTTGGACCGAAGGGTCTGTTTCTGTGCTGTACATCTCTGTGACTCTAAATGTATCCAAGAAGAATAACATGTTGTGTAAGCTCACAACAAAAACAAATGGCTGGAAAAGCTCCTTAGGTCTGTCAGCATCTGTGAAGAGACATCAGAGTTAACTTTTTGGTTTGGGTGAAATAACTGGTAATGACGGAATTTGAACTCAGTGAATATTCTTCCCATTTAGTGCAGGGGAGACCATGCCTAAGTTGAAATAACAAACTGTTCATTTTCAGAGAAAACATGTCAGTGATATTTAGCAGTGAATTATGTGGCAAATCAATTCTGTTTATTTAAGTTTATAGCACAACTGTGTTTCACGTGTGTATTGTTCATGTCGCAATTATCTATAAGGGGCAAAATAGTGCCACAAATGGAATAAAGTAAAGGAAAAAAAAATTTGCACACTTCAGACCAAACACAATGTAGAACATGATATAGATTAATAACACTGCTACCAATCTGTTTATCTTGTCTTGCCTAAAACCATGGTCAGTTACTGGACTGTCTCTTACATTCAAGCTCTATCAATATGCTTACAAATGAACATTGGAATGACATTTGGTCTAATGCACTTTTAGAGAATTTCAATAGACAGTGTGTTAGATCTTAACTGTCCACTGTGTCTATGTTGCTGATATCCCCAATTTGGTATTTGTTGTGCCTTTGTCTCAGGTATATAAGTAATGCTGATAGTACACAACTTACACAACATTACTAAAAGGAGAGAGAAGGTCAAAGCTGTTCATCTTGCACTGATCAATACTAGGACATAAAAACCACATTTGGATAAAACAAGACACCAAATTATATGGAATGCAAACAGAGTGCTGGTTAGCACGTTATGACATGAAAATGCAACAATAGTTAACTGTCAATCTTAGTTCTCAGGTTAGCAGATAGATTTTGATTGTTCAGGATGTGCCATGTGTACATATGTAGCAGAGATTGGCAGTGGCTGTGAATCCTTGGCTTTCCCATGAAAAGTATGCAACGTATGTATGAATTCTTTTAACCTGTGTAAAACAGGATTCCTTGTATTAGCATAAGTTATTCCTAGCATGTGCGACTGAATCACACTGTGAGCCCAATTGATAATCTTAATTTGGTTTCCAGTGTAATTCTTGGTAAAATCCAGATTATTACATAAATTATATCCAAAAACAGAAACGTCTTGAATGGTGGACATGCTGTTCTGAGGTGTGTTAACACAGGCTGATATGATCAGCCAACTGCAAATGTTTGTTGTTGTTTGATGGTCTTTCAGTCATTGTGACCTCTGGCCTACATATCTGAATTACACTGGCACTGAAACTCATGTACCATAGATGTAAGTTTGCTCACTGAGCTGGAAGGTTTAGTTTCAGACCTTTCGGCCAGAGCTTCATCCAGAGGCTCACTAGTGATGCTACCTAGTATGGTGACAAAACGTCTGAAACCAAACCTTCCAGCTCAGTAAGCAAACCTACATCCAGAACCTCAACCTGAGCTATAAATCTTCTCAAAACTCATTAACTTATGTACCATATTACTCAGATGAGACAGATAGCTGCATTCAGCAAAAAGTTACCAAGTCTGCTCAAGGTTTATGCACTGCTGGAGAGGGATATGCATGTTAATGCCTTGAAATATTTACAAGTTATTTTGAATTCAATGATGGAGAAATTAAGAGTCTGTTTAAAAGTTGGGGCTAAAAAAGTAGAGATGGAGGAAGTACTGGCTCATCACTTGAATATTATTGACCCACAGTAATGTATTAAAAGACAAGTAACCAAATTGTAACTGGGAAAAGCAATTTACTCTGAAGGAGAATGATTAACATGGATATGGAGCAAGAGCTACCAGGATTCTGGGTAATCCAAGATGGAGGATGGGAAAAAATTGTGGCTGTAGGAGCTGCTCTTTTTTTTTTAGGTATTTTAGGTGTTGGAGGTGATTTCTTCAAATTCCTAGAGCAGTAATTACTGTTTTATAAGCTGTTGCATTGTTTTGGAACTTTGGGGAAAAAAGATACAAACAACGGCACTTTAAAAAGAAGGAAGAGAACAAAGGCAGAGACCAGATCGTCAGTGAGTGAGAGGGAGAGATAGAAAGAATAAGAAAAAGAAACCTACACTGTTGTCTGACACAGCAGTCAATCTGCACAGCTACTGCCTTTGCTGTCTGAGTTAAAGTGTTTCTGGACATTGGAATCCATCTAAGGAAAATGAACAAACAGCGAAATTCACAACTGACCCTAAAGGAACCTGCGTGGGAGAGCTCAAAGCACAGGAGCAGATAAGTGCATGGTTTTTAAGAGTAATCATGCTCTCTTTTTTAATAGTGAATTGAGTGGATTCTTTTTGGTTTATGTTTTATTGAGATCTGTCTGTTGATTAAAGTTTTAAAATATAAAACCTAGATACTAAATTAGCCTAGAGCAGTGTGTTTTTTAGAGCAACAAGACTGTGCTCTTTTCTGTAGATTGTTAAGGGGACCTTTAGTAAAGTGATGTGCTCTTCCTATTAGATGTGGGAGATGATTATATCTGCAATAAGTGTCTTTGGATTGCATGAATCAGTTGGAGCAGCCGTTAGATGCAATAAGGAATTTATAGAAGCTTGTGGGTGTGATGGATGGCAGTTATAGGAAGGGAGAAAAAATACAGGTACAGTCAAGTAGATGGCCTACTGCCAGGAAAGATAAGAGAGGGGAAGCAGGTAGTACAGAAGTCTTCTGGGGCTATCCCCATCTCAAACAAGTATGCTGTTGTGGGGGTGATGGACTCTCAGAGGAATGTAGCACGAACAGACAAGTTTCTGGTAATGAGACTGGCTCTAATAGAACAAGAGGTACATAAGGTTCCAAGCGATCAATTGTAATAGGGGACCCTCTAGTGAGAGGCAGAGACAGACATTTCTGTGGCCGACAGCGAGAAATCAGAATGGTGTGTTGCCTTCCTGGTGCCAGGGTCAAGGGTATCCTGGAGAGAGTGCAGAATACTCTCAAACGGGAGTGGGGCTAGCAGGAGGTCATTGTACACATTGGAATTAACGACATAGGAAGGAAAAAGAATGAGATTCTGAAGGGAGAACATAGGAAGTTAGGCAGAAATTTAAAAAGGAGATCCTTGAGGGTAGTAAAATCTGGATTGCTCCCGGTGCTACGAGCTAGTGAGAATAGGAATAGGAGGACAGAGCAGATGAATGCATGGCTGAGGAGCTGGTGCAAGGAGAAGGGTTCACATTTTTGGATCACTGGAATTTTTCCTTGGGTACAAGTGACTTGTATAAGAAAGGCAGATTGCACCTGAATGGAAGGGGACTAATATACTAGCAGGGAGATTTGCTAGAGCTGCTTGGGAGGATTTAAACTAGTGAGGTGGGGCACAGGGGGGTGGGACCCAGGGAGATAGTCAGGAAAAAGATTAGTCTGAAAAGGAGCAATTCAACCAGTCAGGGCAGGTAGGAGCACAGCAAAGAATAAGGTAAACTAAACTGCATTTATTTCAATGTAAGAGGCCTAACAGGGAAGGCAGATGAACTTTGTCATGGTTAGAAACATGGGACTGTGATATCATAGCAGTTACAGAGACTGGCAGCTTAATGTTCCAGGATACAAATGCTATAGGAAGGGTGGTCAGGGGGCAACAGAGAAAGAAGAGTAGCATTTTTGATTCGGGATAACATTTACTTAGGGAGGATATTTCTCGGAATATGTTCAGGGAAGTTACTTGAGTAAAACTGAGAAAAAGAGAGGGATGATTATCGTGTTGGGATTGTACTACAGACCCTCCCAGTAGTCAGCGGGAAATTGAGAAACAAATTTGTAAGGACATTTCAGATATCTGTTAGAATAATACGGTGGTTATGGTAGAGGATTTTAACTTTCCAAACATAGACTGGGACTGCCATAGTGTTAAGGGTTTAGATGGTGAGGAATTTGTTAAGTGTGTCCAAGAAAATTTTCTGATTTGTCAGATCCACACCCCCCACCAACCGAACCTCCACTCCTAGCACCTTCCCCTGCAACCGCAAAAAATGCAAAACTTGCGCCCACACCTCCCCCCTCACTTCCCTCCAAGGCCCCAAGGGATCCTTCAATATCCATCAGAAATTCACCTGCACCTCCACACACATCATTTACTGCATCCGCTGCACCCGATGTGGCCTCCT
>NC_057720.1:58009380-58070509 GCF_004010195.1 Chiloscyllium plagiosum
CACCGCCTTCTTGACCTGCAATCTTCTTCCCGACCTCTCCGCCCCCACCCCCTCTCCGACCTATCACCCTCACCTTAACCTCCTTCCACCTATCACATTTCCCACGCCCCTCCCCAAGTCCCTCCTCCGTACCTTTTACCTTAGCCTGCTTGGCACACCCTCCTCATTCCTGAAGAAGGGCTTATGCCCGAAACATCGATTCTCCTTCTCCTTTGATGCTGCCTGACCTGCTGCGCTTTTCCAGCAACACATTTTTTAAGCTCTGATCCCCAGCATCTGCAGTCCTCACTTTCTCCTACCTGATTTGTGGATGTACTTACCAGAGAAGGTACAAAACCTCGCCTACTCTTGGGAAATAAGGCAGGGCAAGTGTCAGTGGGATAGCACTTTTGGGCCAGCAAACATAATTCTATTCCTTTTTAAAAAGGGATGGAAAAGGATAGCTCGGATCTATAAGTTGAAGTTCTAAATTGGAGGAAGGCCAATTTTGACGGAATTAGGCAAGAACTTTTAAAAGTTGATTGGGTTCAGGGGATTCAAGATGGTGGCAACCCAGTAGGTCTGAGTCTGCTGAGCTCTACCCAGAACCCAGGCAAAGTGGGGTACCTACCCTCCCCTCACTTTTTAAACCACTAAAAATAGCTTTTTTTTCCTAGCAGCTACAGTCATTCTGATACATTTTAAAATGACCAAAAGTAAAGGACCACGGAATTCACCAACAGGCAGGGACCCCTCCACAGCAATCAAGGTTGTCAGAAAAATATTTGGTTGCTGGGCCTTCCCAAACGGGAGGATGAAGGCCGGCTTGTTGACTTTTTGGAGCAATGGCTCCCACAACTGCTGAAGCTGGAATCTGAATTAGGCCGGGTGCGGGTTGAGCAGGCCCACCAGGTTGCTGTGCGCAGGCCCAGGTTGAACCAGCGCCCACGCCCGGTCCCAGTGCGACTCCAGAACTACATAGAAACACAAATGTTTCCGGAGGCCTCCAGAGTTCTGGGGAAGGACCCCCAAGCCATGGTATACAAGGGATGCAAAATAATGCTGTTTCAGGACTTTTCTCCAGTTGAGGTACACAAGAGGAAGGCATTTGACGAGGTAAAGAAGTTTCTAAGAGATTTAAATATTCAGTATTCCATGTGCTACCTGGCAAAGCTGCGTTTCAGCTATGGAGGGTCTGTGTATAACTTCGGATCACCGGAACGAGTAAAAGAAGTTTTGGATGCTCTCAAATAGACTGATGGACTTGAACTATATGGACAATGACTTTACTTTATTCCCTTTTTTTCTTGTCCTCCTCCCCCTTTCTCTTTTCCATCCTTCCTTGGGGGTGGGGGGGTTCTTTCTTTTAACTCTTTTCTATAACTGGCTTGGTTTATCCGGTTGTTGGGGGATGTTTCTGGGGGTTTTTTTCCTTAATATTTGCTGGGATTGTAATTTTATATATTTTATTTTATGTTGCTGTTTTGAATGCCTAGATAATAATATGGAGGGGGCGGGTTGGTTGCCCACTTCTAATTCTTGTATTATAAGACATTGGCATTTGTTTATCTTACTTTGTAATGTCTGGCCCGAGGACATGGCTCTAGCTGGGAGGTGTTACGGTGGGGTTACTGGAAGGTAGGAGTGCCCCCTGTGGACAAGGGGTAAAGTCTCCTTTTAATTATGTCATATGTTTTTTTGAGGAGTAGTTCTTAGTTGTTTTGATTTAGTTGTTTTAAAGGTTGTATTTTTAAATTTATGTGAATTGTTTATGGTCTCTACTCAATGCTTTTTGAGTGGGATTCTTCCTCCTGGGGAGGTCTCGGACTTTCTTGAATGATCATGGCTATTCATTATTTAAATGGTGCACCTGGAATGTCAAGGGGAGCCACTCACCAATTAAAGGAAAAAGATATTATCAAGTCTTAAAAAAGAGAGGGTTGATGTAGCCCTTTTACAGGAGACACATCTACTTGATAAGGAGCATTCAAAACTGCAGCAGGGAGGATTTGGTCAGGTGTTCTTTTCATCTTTTAGCTCAAAAAGTAGGGGAGTGGCCATTCTTATCCGGAAGAATGCTAAGCCAGATAAAAGATGAGTCCGGATGGTATATATTACTTAAAGCCCCACTATATGGAGAGGAGCAAGGGATATTGAATATATATTGCCCCCCGACACATCCTTTTAAATTTGCAACAGATGCACTCTCCAAGTTGATGGCTCTCGGGGTATGTCACAAAATTATAGGGGGAGATTTTAATTGTATTATCGACCCCGAGGTGGACAGGATACGTAGGAGCTCTGCAGGTATGTCTCTGAGATCTAGGCAGTTGGCTGATCTGAATAGGGAGTTGGGACTAGTAGATGTGGGGAGGTGTTTTCACCCTGAGGGTAGAGATTTTATTTTTTATTCTAACCCACACAAGTGTCATACCAGAATCGATATTTTTATTTGTCCCCTCGACCTTTCTGAATTCGATATGGTCTTATAAAATAGGGAATATAGCTATTTCCGACCACACAGCAATGTATATGGAGGTCAAGACTAGTGATGACAAGATGGGTTCCCGACATTGGTGTATGGACTCTTTCCTATTGAAGGATAGTAAGTTCATAGAATATTTCTTGCAGGAATTTAAAACTTTCTGGAGTATCAATTCAGGTATGGTCAGTAACCCTTCGGTGATGTGGGAGACTACTAAGGCATATGCGCGCGGCTTGGTTATTTCATATTCTGCGATCCAGAAAAGACAAAAGGGAGAACAACGGTGTCTGCTTGAGGCTCACCTGAAGGTAGCTGAGACAGCGTATGTTGATAGGCCCTCCATTACTAAATCACAGCAGATTACAGCCCTCAGGGCTACTTTGAATACCGCACTTACTCAAACAGCAAAGATGGAGATACTATTTGTCTAGCATACCTTGCCAGAAAGAAAAAGGCTCCTCAATCCATTACATCTATTAGAGAGGGTGCTGATACCGTGACTTATGATCCTAAAAAGATCAATGCAGCCTTTAGAAAATTCTCTTTCAAGTTGTATAAGTCGGAAGGCTGTGAGGATAGAGCAAGGAAGATGGAGTCTTTTTTTAAAAATCTGTCCCTCTCGGGTTTAACCTCGGAGAAGGTGTCGCTTTTGAATACCTCCCTCCACACACCCCCCTCCCCCGACAACCCAGGAAGTCCAGGAGGCGTTGAGGCAGCTTCAGAGTGGTAAAGCGCCTGGACCAGATAGATTTCAGGCTGAGTTCTATAAAAAATTTATAGAAAAATTGGACGTACCACTAATAGATATGTATAATTATTCATATAGTCAGGGTAGCCTCCCGCCCTCCCTGAGAGAAGCAAATATCTCTCTCATTCTTGAGAAAGGAAAAGCCCCAGATGACTGTACTTCGTACAGACCTATATCCTTATTGAATGTGGACTTTAAAATTCTCTCAAAAGTGTTGGCATTAAGACTGGAGAGACTTTTACCATTTATTATGAAAGAGGATCAGACGGAGTTTATCAAGGGTCCCAGATCTACGAATAAGATTAGAAGAGTGTTAAACATGCCACAAGTCTGCCAGCAGGGAGCAATACCGGGATTAGTCGTCTCCCTAGATCCAGAGAAGGCATTCACTCGGGTAGAATGGCCTTTTTTTTAATACTATGGAGTGGTTTGGCATTGGATAGATCTTTACCAAGTGGGTCGCAGTATTATACAACGATCCTAAACCAGCAGTGATTACCAACGGCATAAGATCAGGTAGCTTTTGTGTTGGCAGAGGTTGTCGTCAAGGTTGCCCTCTCTCACCACTACTATTTACACTAGTGATTGAAATGCTGGTGGAAGCTATCCGAATTGACCCTAATATAACGGCCCCGGAGGTAGCATACAGGTCAGCATAAAATCACTCTTTATGAAAACGGCGTCCTTCTTTTCTTAAATGACCCATCGATATCTGTGCCTCACTTAATTCAAGTGGTTAACGTATTTGGTATGTTCTCAGGTTACAAAATTAACTTTATGAAATCAGAGACCATGCCGCTCGGAGGTCTTATCAGCATATCCAATTTTCCGGATGGATCCTGCTTCTCCTTTCGGTGGTCATTGGGAGGTTTTCTCTATTTAGATATTTTTATTTTCCTGGTATTTGGTCAGCCACACAAAGTTAATTGTACACACTGTTTAGAGAAAATAAGGCAGGACCTCCAATGCTGGGAAGATCTCCTGATATCCTGGCTAGGCATCTCTTGGTTAGGAGATCGGTTTGATGGGGAGGTCATGATGTCCTTCGAACAGTTGTGTCAGAAGTTCAGGTTGCCTCGCAAGGACCTTTATCGATATTTTCAAGTACAAGACCTCATACAAAAAAAGACCACATTGATGACTAATCCATACAAATCAGATATGAAAAGGAGCATGCTTCGGCTGATGGGTGCACCCTCTTGCTCGGTAATAAGGTATCGAAGGACATGGAACGGTTATATAAAACCTGGAATCAAGAATTAGGGATGGAAATCTCCTTAGAGATGTGGGAGGATATCTGTGAAAATGCTAGGAAGATCTCTATCAGTAATAAAACTCAGGCTATTCAATTGAAGATACTTCATAGGGCTCATATGGCACAAGAGCAGCTTGCAAAGTTCAAGGCAGGAGCATCCCAATGTGCCCCAAATACAAAATAGAAGTTGATACTCTCACTCATTGTTTGTGGACATGCCATAAGATTCGTAGATATTGGGACAGTGTAGCGAATGCCTTGGCAAAGATTTTGGGAATGGAGATTGGGTTGGACCCACTGTCTCTCCTTTTGGGCTTTTCAAATTTTCCTTCTCTAGATGCATACGGGAAAAAAACTATTTACTATCCTCTCCTTTTGTGCGAGGAAAAACATTTTAGTGAGTTGGTTATGGAAAAGTCCCCAGGACTTTCGAATTGGCATAGGATAATTATGGAATATATTCCCCTGGACTTCCTCACGAATATGGTACACCAAAAAACAGAATTATTTTATAGAAAATGGCAGTCCATTTTGAACTGCACACATACTGTTTAGGGCTTTTGTTTAGCCATGAGGATGACGTTTGTTAGTTGGGGGGCCCCTGGGAGGAAGAATGCGTTTAAATACAGATTTGGTTATGACAATTTTATTTTGAATGCGTATTTATTTATTTATTTGTTTTTAGTAACATACGATATGGTGTTTTAAGAGTCTTCTTACTTATATCTTATTTTGTGTTTTGGTAGTTTGTGGAGTAGATTAGTAGTTAGTTTTCTTAATTTTATATTTGTGCTGTTATTATACTGTAAAGTGGATACACTATTTTGTAAAAAAAACTCAAATTTCTTCTTTTCAATAAAAATATTTACAAAAAAAAAGCTGATTGGGTTCAGGTGTTTGTAGGTAAAGGGATGGCTGGAAAATGGGAAGCCTTAAAAAATGAGATAACAAGCGTCCAGAGAAAGTATGTTCCTGTTAGGGCAAAAGGAAAGGCTGGTAGTTGAAGGGAATGCTGGATGACTAAAGAAATTATGGTTTTGGTTAAGAAAAAGAAGGAAGCATATGTCAGGTATAGACAGCAGAGATCATGTGAATCTCTAAAAGAGTATAAAGGCAGTAGGATTATACTTAGGAGGGAAATCAGGAGGTTAAAAAGGGGACATGAGATAGCTTTGGCAAATAGGGTAAGGAAAAGCCAAAGGGATTTTATAAATACATTAAGGACAAAAGGGTAACTAGGAAGAGAATAGGGCCCCTCAAAGATCAGCAAGGTGGCCTTTGTGTGGAGCTGCAGGAGATGGGAGAGAAACTAAATGAGTATTTTGCATCCGTGTTTACTATGGAGAAGGACATGGAAGATAAAGAATGTAGGGAAATAAATGGTGACATCTTTAAAAAATGCCCATATTCCAGAGGAGGATGTGCTGGATGTCTTAAAACACAAACATGGATATATCTACAGGACCTGATCAGGTGTACCCTAGAACTCAATGGAAAGCTAGGGAAGTGATTGCTGGGCCCCTTGCTAAGATATTTAGATCATCAATCGTCACAGGTGAGGTGCAGAATGATTGGACATTGACCAATTAGATTAGATTACAATGTGGAAACAGGCCCTTCAGCCCAACGAGTCCACACCGACCCGCCGAAGCGAAACCCACCCATACCCCTACATTTACCCCTTACCTAACACTACGGGCAATTTAGTATGGCCAATTCACCTGACCCTGCACATCTTTGGACTGTGGGAGGAAACCGGAGCACCCGGAGGAAACCCACGCAGACACGGGGAGAACGTGCAAACTCCACACAGTCAGTCGCCTGAGGCAGGAATTGAACCCGGGTCTCTGGCGCTGTGAGGCAGCAGTGCTAACCACTGTGCCACCGTCTTATATACTTTATGGTAATGTCCTGGGGAGTGTTGATGAATAAAGAGACCTTGGCGTGCAGGTTCATAGTTCCATGAAAATGAAGTCTCAGGTCGATAGGATATTGAAGGTGTTTGGTATGCTTGCCTTTATTGGTCAGAGATTGAGTACAGGAGTTGGGAGGTCATGTTGCCACTGTACAGGATATTGGTTAGGCCACTTTTGGAATATTGCATGCAATTCTGGTCTCCTTCCTATCAGAAGGATGTTGTGAAACTTGAAAGGGTTCAGAAAAGATTTGCAAAGATGTTGCCAGGGTCGGAGGCTTGAGCTATAGGGAGAGGCTGAATAGACTGGGACTGCTTTCCCTGGAGCATCGGAAACTGAGGGATGACCTTATAGAGGCTTATAAAATCATGAGGGGCATGGATAGGATAAATAGACAAGGTCTTTTCTCTGGGTTGGGGGGGGGTGGAGTCCAGAACTCGAGGGCATAGGTTTAGGGTGAGAGGGGAAAAATTTAAAAGGAACCTAAGAGGCAATGTTTTCATGCAAAGGGTAGTGTGTGTATGGAATGAGCTGCCAGAGGATACAGTGGAGGCTGGTACAATTACGACATTTAAAAGGCGTCTGGGTGGGTATATGAATAGGAAGCCATTTGGAGGGACATGGGCCAAATGCTAGCAAATGGAACTAGATTAGTTCAGGATATCTGGTTGACATAGACGAGTTGGACTTAAGGGTCTGTTTCTGTGCTGTACATCTCTATGACTGTGATACCACTCAAATTCACATAACTGGAACTCAATTACATCGCAAGAATTCAACAACATTAATCAGAAGATTAGATTACTTACTTACAGTGTGGAATCAGGCCCTTCAGCCCAACAACACACCGACCCGCCGAAGCACAATCCACCCAGATCCATTCCCCTACTTTACCCCTTCACCTAACATTACGGGCAATTTAGCATGGCCAGTTCACCTAACCTCACATTTTTGGACTGTGGGAGGAAACCGGAACACCCGGAGGAAATCCACGCAGACACGGGGAGAATGTGCAAACTCCACACAGCCAGTCGCCTGAGGCAGGAATTGAACCCAGGTCTCTGGCACTGTGAGGCAGCAGTGCTAACACTGTACTACTGTGCCGCCTGAAAAAGCTCAAAAAAGGCAAAAATCATGAACATGAGAAAGGGAAGTGCATAATTGCAAAGAGAAGAAATAAAGACAGAAGATTAGAACTGGAAATGTTAGGAAAAAAATGGGGAAAGAAACCCTTGAACATGAGAAAGAAAGGGACGAGAGAAAAGTTGCATTCGATAATGCAAAGCTTTGATTACCTGAACAGAGAATGATTGGAAAACTTGATGATGACTTAAATTTAATTTCAGTTTTGGTTTAACAATGACCATTCACCTAATATTTAAAGATCCAGAAGGAAGAAGCTGAAATGTATTTTTTATCTTTTGAAAAAGTATTACAGAACAGCCAAAGGAAAGTTGAACAATTTTATTGCAGGGCTCGATTTTGACGAAGACTTTAAAAGTGTGTTCATCTCTTTCAGACATAATGTCAAGATCATGATAAGTGAACGCTGCTGTTCTCACTGTCTGAGTTACTGCTAGAGGTTTACAGGCAGGAATTTAAAAATTTAGGGAGAAATAGAGTCACACTTTTGTGGAATTTGCTTGAGGAAATGAAATAGTATTTGATCGATAGTTTGCATCTCCAAATTTTAAAACCTTGAAGTGGCAATGCTATTAGAAGAGTTTAAAAGTCTTCTACTCTTTGGGAATAAGGTTTCACATGGAGAACCTACAGTCTCCAAGGTGCGAGGGGCTGCAATCATGGTTGACAATTATAAGTTGTCTCATAAGCATTTTAGTATCAGGCCATTGTTTGCAAAACAGAAACTTATGAGACAGGAGATCAGATCAAAGTGGGTGGAGCACTGCTGCCTCATAGTGCCAGGGACTTGTGTTCAATTCTAGTCTCGGTCAACTGTCTGTATGGAGTTTGCATGTTCTCCCTGTGTCTGCGTAGGTTTCCTCCAGGTGCTCTAACTTCCTCCCACATTGCAAAGATATTCAGGTTGGTGGATTGGCCAAGCTAAATCACCTGTGCTGTCCAGGGACGTGCAGGCTGGGTGAATTAGCCATGGGAAATGTGAGGTTATGGGGATAAGGTTGGGATGCCCTTCAATGCAGACTTCATGGGCCAAACTGCCTATTTCCACACTGTAGGAATTTTAATGGACTGGGGGAGAAAACAAATCCTCCTCAGAATAATCACAGAGATGGTCTGGAAGTGAATTTTGACATCTGGGTACTGGCATGTTAACACCTTTTAGGAAAGAGCTTAGAAAAAGGCTGAATGCTAGAAACTGAAAAGAAGTAAAATTGTGACGAATTCCAGATCCTCTTCAGAGCCCCTCTTTGAGTGGATACAAACAATGACAAGGTTTACCTATTCACCACTAGAGGGGGACAGAATGTAGGAATTAATTCAAGTCTTTTTGTTTAAAAGCAAGCCTTAGGGTGAAATTTCCTAAAATTGCCTAGCTTCATGGAGGGTTTCTTTCTGTAAGCTCATGAGTTATCTCATGCAATTCTCCACTGCACACCTCATGACCTATGTACCATGCCTCCATCGTGCTACTCTCACATTTTCTCGTGCTCAGCAACAGCAAACATGCTCAATGCTGCTGGTGCTTAGCAGCATTCCTGCCAGTGCTGCTGTATTTAAACCCCTATTATGTAGCAGGTTAAATGCTGCAAGTCAGCAATAGCTCCTCACAGTTGTAGCATGTGAAGAAGTGCCAGACACTGCCAGCCTGGTCTGAACAGCTGCTGTAAGCATCTGAGAAAGCACATTCAGTGAGCACTAAGAGAAATGCACCATGTTCCAAAGCTTGAGATTGGTGCATGTCCCTGTCAGGAGTATAGCAATGAATGATGTTGGTGATCTCCATGTGCAGAATTGAAGTGGTGAACTCTTTTCTAAGTGAGGGTGGTGCTGGGTCAATGCCAGATTTATTGGACGGAGAGTGCAGGCTGTTGCTGCCTGCGGACCATATCCTGATACATTTGGAAAGGCAGGTCACCATTCAGATTTTTCACGTCGGGAACTGGAGCTATCTAGTTTCTGTCTGCTGTCTGGGCAATAGCAATCTGCATTGAATTGAGGTGAGATGTAATGATGAAGTGTTGATGCATGAAATAGATCCCTCAGTGCTCACTCATGAATTTCTCATCTAGCCGTGAAGCTTATGAGCAATTTTGGAATTTTTTTTCTTGACATCGAGAATCTCATATTCCATTCTTGCTGTATTTTCCCAGCTATCTCACCACTGGCCACATTGTTCAGAGCCACAGAAAATTCCACCCAAGCAAGTCTTAAAACCACGGCATGGTTCAATTGCTGAGTGTGGCAGGGGACAGGAACTCTCCCTGAAATATGCTAAATAAATATGTAGTGTTAGGAGCTGTTTACCCATTCTGTTGGATAGAGTTAGTTTAAAATGTGGTTTAGTTGTCAGTCTTGTAATTCTGGGGCTTACGCCTAATTTGTCCATTCATAGTACAGAATTTTTAATAGGGAAATAATGTGGTTGGCGAAAATGTCTTGCCATTTCCAGTGGTCCTGGTTGAGGCTGCAGAAGTTGAAATTGTGCTAACAAAATTGAGGGAAGTACAAAACTTCATGACTTGCTCTAATTCTGCTGTGAAAATAACTATTCTAACTAAAGATCTGTCAATAAAGTCAGAAATTCAAACTGCTGATGCTAATGGAAATTGGAGATGAGGTAAAGCTATCTGAAAGTAAGATGTGATAAGAAATAGCACAGTACTCAACACCTAATGATGAAACAAGCTGCCCTCCCATCTGTCCAAACCAAACTTTCGGTCCGTTATGTGGATGACATCTTTGTCATCACAAAACGGAACAAATTAGAGGAAACATACAACACCATCAACAATATCCTGATAGGCATAAAATCCACAAAAGCGGAAAAGGACAACAGACTCCCATTCCGAGACGTGACCGTTGAATGTACAGTTAACGGAGAGCTTCAAACCAGCACCTACAGAAAAACAAACACAGACCAAATACTTAACTTCAGAAGCAATCACCCCAACACCCACAAACAGGTGCATCGAGACATTATTTCAACGAGCTACATCACACTGCAGCACCCAAGAACTACAAACAGCAGAAGAAAAATACCTATATAAAGTTTTCAAGAAAAATCGATATCCAATAAACACAACTTGCCGATTCCTCAGAAACAAATCCAAACAAGCAGACACAACTCAACCAAAAACTATAGCTACATTACCTTACATCAAAGACATATCAGAAATGACTTCCAGACTACTCAGACCCCTTGGCATCATGGTACACAAACCTACCAACACACTGAAACAGTAACTAATGAGCCTAAAGGATCCATTAGGTACAACAAGCAAAACTAATGTCATTTACAAGATACCATGCAAGAAACAAGAATTGTAAAAAGCACTGAATCAGACAAACAAGCAGTAAACTTGCCACCAGAATATGAACACCAACTAGCCACCAAAAGACATGACCCACTATCACTAGTTTCTATTCAGACTAAGATGGACACCATTTTGACTGGGATAATACACATATCCTAGGACAAGCGAAACAAAAACACGCACGAAAATTCCTAGAGGCATGGCATTCCAACTGGAACTCCATCAATAAAACACATCGATTTAGATCCAATCTACCTTCCCTTGAAAAAAAAAGAAATGACATCATCACCTTAAGAAACCAAGACCTATAAATAGAGAGGTGGGACATTCCACCAGCGCTTCACTGGAGACTCTCACTGATGATGTTACCGAGTCATGGTGACAAAACATCTGAAAACAAACCTTCCAGCTCAGCAAGCTAACTTACATACATATCATCAACCTGAGCTACAATTCTTTTTTAAAAATTGCTAATGGAAAGAACTACTGAAAAACAGAGTGACCTGGCTGCATCCAGTACTGGATTGTGGAACTGCAAACAAAATTAAACTTCAAAATGAAGCAGTGATTAATCACATTCGCTAGAAAAGAATGAGACAAAGTTGTCCTGAGTGGAAAGACAGGAAGAAAAAAAGTTTAAAGAGTTTGTGAGCTGACCAGAAAGGAGTAAATCACATTTTAAAACTGATCATTGATATAATTTTACCAAAAATTCTTAAAACAGCAAAAACAGAATTTATTTCACAGAACAAACTGCTTGCACCAAAGTGGGCAGAGAGAAAGTTACATCTCTGGGAAAGTAAAACTGCTAGATTAACTCACGGAAACAGTGATCCCAAGTTTACACAGGTGGTGCGCAATTGTGATGTTTGGTTGTTAGACTTTCCTCACAAAGCTTGGAAATTTGAATACAAACATGTGGTGGAATATTAGGATCAAAGTGAAACCCCTAATAATGATTTGGTGTCTGATTTTAAAGAAGAAAAAAAATGCAGAATCCAGAGGATAAGAAGAGCTGTGACATAATTACAGTTCATGGCTGCCAGCACACACAATCTAATTGTCAAAGAACAACATTGCTGGTAATCCAGCGTTAAGTGAATCAAACAAATTACAAAGCTTTTGGGACCATCACAAATACTATACTTGGGTCCAGATTTGAACAAGTAAATATGAATTTTTCACAGCAACAGGAATCATTGAAAACCATGGTACAGTCTCTTAATCAAGGATGTGGGGATACTGAACATTCAAAGCAAAATGATAAAGGAAGTATTTTGAAATGAATAGGTAGGTTGAAAGCAAGTGAAATGCATGTTTAATGGATGGGAAGAGATGTTGGATAATTCTCTACTTTCTCTCACCTCTCAACTGACAAGAATTATTTTTGAGAAGGAGTTTTAAAAAATATTTTTGAGTGCTGTAACCTTAAGCAGGCTTTTTTATTAGTTTAAATCAAAGGAAAAGATGAATGATTATTTTCACATCACCCAAAATAAAAATGCACTGAAATCCACTGCTGAAACATGAGTGCGCATACACGCACACAGATTATTTGTAGAGATGTAGTACACACTTAGATTACTGAAAGAGTAACAGGTAACAGGTCGTTTTGCTAGTCTTTACATCAAGGTGTGAAATGTGGCAGGCCTGCAGGATCTTCTCTTGCTTTCTTGAAGACAAATAGTGGTTGGAGGTTTCTGCCTGTATCAGATGATATTGTGGCTGAGCTTCTGAAATGAAAACATTCTTGCAGAAGAAATGAATTAGCCCCTTTTCACTACTCAATAAGGTGGTCTTTATGTTGCAGGCTTCTTTTCTTTTTGCAGGGGGAGCTTTTCCTGAGATGTATTTTGCAAACTACACTGTTGGTCGTTACTGTGGATTTATGGCACAGTTACAAAACTTGTTCAGGGACAGAGGAACTATGTAAGTCCTTGGTGTAAGGCTATTACATAGGGGAGTCCAAAACTAGAGGGCATAGGTTTAGGGTGAAAGGGCAAAAGTATAAAAGGAATGTAAGGGGCAACGTTTTCATGTAGAGGTTGGTGCGTGTATGGAATGAGCTGTCAAGTGTAGGTGGTGGAGGCTGGTACATTTATAACTTTTAAAAGACATTTGGATTGGTACACGAATAGGAAAGGTTTAGAGGAATATGAGCCAAGTGCTGGCAAATCGGCCAAATTAACTTAGGATATCTGGTCGGTATGGACGAGTTGGACAGAAAGGTCTGTTTCCAAGCTGTACGACTCTATGGTGCATAAGTTGCTGAGTATTGTAGTGATTTTTAAATATGAGCGAAGGAGGAAAAGGAAGATTGGCTGATTTAGTCCTTCTTGTAATACTGTTTTGGCAAGAATTTGGCAACTCCCCTAACTCCTGCCCTCCCTTGTAGTATTCCTCTCTTACCGGTAATTGCAAGTTTCAACCAATATCCAGAAAGCTCCAGTCACACCATTCAGGCAAGGGAAGCATGAATATACCCTATCACAAATGCACAAAAATGGTGTTAGCCCAATTCATTAGTCATGGGCGTTTCTATTTTCTTGTAGTCTGTTCTGCATGGTTTGGTGAACTTAACATCAGATAAAGTGACAATTTTGATGGAAAACTATAAGATAAAGTAAATCAATTTTTTCTCTTGTAAATATCACATATAAAC
The DNA here is from genome assembly GCF_004010195.1 of Chiloscyllium plagiosum. NCBI lineage: Eukaryota > Metazoa > Chordata > Chondrichthyes > Orectolobiformes > Hemiscylliidae > Chiloscyllium > Chiloscyllium plagiosum. Next base: position 58,022,883 of record NC_057720.1, read on the forward strand.
TGCATCTGTGGCATGTCACAACTCAAAGTGATAATGTAGAGGAAAATGATGAGCTTATATGACAATGTATTCAGTGAATATATTGCTCGATTCACATATTTCCACCACTTAACACAAAACAATCAAAACATTCTTCTATTCACTTGACAGATGGGAACACAACAATAAACCAACAAGTTCTAGGGAACGCTCAATCAAGTTATTCCATTTCTGGACAAGCCCAACAATCTGTAACTGCTGCCATAAAATGAACTAAGTCATCATTTTATCTCTTGAATTTGTTCCCAGCCATCACTTTCTCCTCCACTCAGTTGAGCCATAAATGCCATTTATGAGAATTTTTTAAACATGCTGAAATTACTACAGTAACATTTTATGGTGCCTTTAACAGAGTAAAGCATCTCTAGGCACTTCACAGAAATGTTATAAAGCATCAATCCACATAATAAAATATTAGGGTTGATTAATGAGTTGGGTTTAATGATGTCTTGAAGGAAGGGAGATAGAGAGATTTTGGGAGGGACTTCAGTAGCTCAGGCAGCTGAAGCCACAACCATCAATTGGAGTAATTAAAGTTACAGATGTTCAAGAGGTCTGAATGAGATGAGTTCAGATATTGCAGCAGGTTACATGACTAGAGAAGATTAAGAATTATTGTGAGTTGAGATCATAGAGAGATGTGAAAGCAAGGATAAAAATTTCAAAATCAAGGTATTTCTTAAGTAGAAGCCAGTTTAGTTCAATGACATAGGAACAACAGGTGATTGGTACTGAATAAGGAGACAGGCTTTTGAATTACCTCAACTTACAGAGGGTAGAATATCGGAGGCCAGCCCCAAATATGTTGAATAGTCAGGTCTGGAGATAACAAAAGATGAAGGCTTCAGCAGTAGTTAAACTGAGCCAGAGGCAAAGCTCACAATATGGAAACAATACAAGGGATCTCAGCCCTTTGGATCCTCTTTGATGTGGGAACTCCAGAATCTCTCTTGTATCCTGTCTAGACAATCATTTGGACAAAAATGTTTGCATTGGAAAAGCCACTGAATGCAGTTTAGTGTACAGATTGCTGAGATTTGGATGAGTACTAACTTACTGAGGGTTGAAAACAGGAGGCTGGCCATTGAAGCATTGGAATCCTGTCGAAAAGTAACATGAGGATAAAGCTAGAAATGTTTGCTGTAAGTTTCTTCTGCACAGGGCTTCTCTTTCGCTGAGAAGTTCAGGATCAGATTTGGACATTTTACTCAGGCTCAGTGGTTTATAATTCCCATTGAAAATGTATCAATTTTCATTCTGCTTCTGTTAAAATGAAATCAGATGAAACTTTCCAAAGTAGTACAGCACTAGCAACTGAAATCGAAGGGTTTGCTGTTTTTCAAGCAGCTGACACGGTACAAACCACCAAAATTGTGGCCTAATGGCATGGCTTTGGTTAAGCTTTTCATTGGTTGTCAGCTTCTCTTCATCTTGGCTCAATTACAGTCACAAATTGCTTAAGCCCCTAAATGTCCAGATTACAGAGGAGGAAGTGCTGGATGTCTTGAAACTCATAAAAGTGGATAAATCCCCAGGACCTAATCAGGTGTACCCTAGAACTCTGTGGGAAGCTAGAGAAGTGATTGCTGGGCCTCTTGCTGAGATATTTGTATCATCCATAGTCACAGGTGAGGTGCCGGAAGACTAGAAGATGGCTCACGTGGTGCCACCGTTTAAGAAGAGTGGTAAGGACAAGCCAGGGAACTATAGACCAGCGAGCCTGATGTCAGTGGTGGGCAAGTTGTTGGAGGGAATCCTGAGGGACAGGATGTACATGTATTTGGAAAGGCAAAGTCTGATTAGGGATAATCGACATGGCTTTGTGCATGGGAAATCATGTCTCACAAACTGGATTGAGTTTTTTGAGGAAGTAACAAAGAGGATTGATGAGGGCAGAGCAATAGATGTGATCTATATTGACTTCAGTAAGGCATTCGACAAGGTTACCCATGGGAGACTGATTAGCAAGGTTAGATCTCATGGAATACAGGAAGAACTCGCCATTTGGATACAGAACTGGCTCAAAAGGTAGCAGATAGAGGGTGGTGGTAGAGTGTTGTTTTTCAGACTGGAGGCCTGTGACCAGTGGAGTGTCACATGGATCGGTGCTGGGTCCTCTACTTTTTGTCATTTATATAAATGATTTGGGTGCGAGCATAAGAGGTACAGTTAGTAAGTTTGCAGATGACACCAAAATTTGAGGTGTAGTGGACAGCAAAGAGGGTTACCTCAGATTACAACAGGATCTTGACCAGATGGGCCAATGGGCTGAGAAGTGGCAGATGGAGTTTAATTCAGATAAATGTGAGATGCTGCATTTTGGGAAAACAAATCTTAGAAGGACTAAGAGGTCCCATGCAGTGTTGCTGAACAAAGAGACCTTGGAGTGCAGGTTCATAGCTCTTTGAAAGTGGAGTCGCAGATAGATAAGATAGTGAAGAAGGCGGTTTTTATGCTTTCCTTTATTGATCAGGGTATTGAGTACAGGGGGTTGGGAGGTCATGTTGAGGCTGTACAGGACATTGGTTAGGCCACTGTTGGAATATTGCGTGCAATTGTGGTCTCCTTCCTATCGGAAAGATGTTGTGAAACCTGAAAGGGTTCAGACAAGATTTACAAGGATGTTGCCAGGGTTGGAGGATTTGAGCTATAGGGAGAGACTGAACAGGCTGGGGCTGTTTTCCCTGAAGCGTCGGAGGCTGAGGGGTGACCTTATAGAGGTTTACAAAATTATGAGGGTCATGGATAGGGTAAATAGACAAAGTCTTTTCCCTGGGGTCAGGGAGTCCCGAACTGGAGGGCATAGGTTTAGGGTGTGAGGGGAATGGTATAAAAGAGACCTATGGGGCAACGTTTTCACGCAGAGGGTGGTACATGTATGGAATGAGCTGCCAGAGAAAGTGGTGAAGGCTGGTACAATTGCAACATTTAAAAGGCATTTGGATGGGTATATGAATAGGAAGGGTTTGGAGGGATATGAGCCAGGTGTTGGCAGGTGGGACTAGCTTGGGTTGGGATATCTGGTCGGCATGGACGGATTGGACCAAAGGGTCGGTGTCCATGCTGTACATCTCTATGACTCTGAGCAAAATGTACCTTTGAGCCCAAGCTTACACTCAGTAAATTTGCCTTACATGGGTGAGATAATGGAACTACTGTTACTGGAACGGTAATTTATGGCTCCTGAGATCAAAATTAACCATGGTGATTTGAACAAATTTAAAAGAAATTTATTAAAATATTGCCTTATCAGAAAACTTTACGACTGTTGAATGAAATCAACTGACACACAAATGATATTTGGAAAACATCCATCTTTACCCAGCATGACTCACTTCTGACTCCACCTATAGAGTCATAGAGATGTACTCTACACCAAAATGGTGGACTCTTTGTCGTGGCTTATTGAGACATTCAATTATGTTAAAATACTTGCAATAGTTCAAGAAACAACCTATTATCAGTTTCTCAGGGGAGGAAAATAGGACAGTTAAAAGTGCCCACTGTGCCAATCATGTGGTTAGTACAAGAATTATTGCTCTTTAGAAAACCATGAATCATTGTAGGAAATTTTTATACTCTCTAAGGTGAGCTTATTCTGTGTGGAAATTAGAACTTGTGCTGCCTGCACATGTATTAAATCTGGTGCGATGATGCAGATTGTGAACATGTCATTATTATGCCGGTTTGCCATAATAGGAGACAGTGAGGTCTGCAGATGCTGGAGATCAGAGTTGAGAGTGTGTTGCTGAAAAATCACAGCAGGTCAGGCAGCATCCGAGGAGCAGGAGAGTTGACGTTCAGGCTGGAGCATGAAGAACAGCTGATCACAATATATGTTGGGTGTCTAGAGAGGCAGAGAAGAGTGGGCAGGCTGCTTTTTCACTGACTCTAGTAAAGCGGAGTGCAGAAAATCCTGCCCTGGATGCTATGTAAATGCATGTTGGCAGTGTTGTGGTGTGATTAGCTCCAATGTTCTAGATATTCTCCACCATTCTCTTAAAATCAATATGGGAACTACAGCATCTTTGAATGATCAGGTCCTGGGGCTGCATAGAGATGCACCGATTTGACAGCATAGATGCTTTCAGTATAGGTACCAAAGAAAAATTAGGAATCAAACTAATTAAAAGAAATTCATAAAAATACAGCAATGGTACAAATAAGTAACACCAAACTAAAAATGAGTACTGTATTTTGGGATGGAGGCAAAAGCAAGATCGGTATAAAGCACAAGTAACTGGAAATTAAGATGATTTGGAGCACAGGATGATTTTCCTTGTGTTGCCAAAATTTCATGACCAATATTTTGCCCCTGCTAAATCCCAGGTGAAATCAGTTAGTTTAGATCAGATCAATGGGTGGCATGGTACTACTGCCTCACAGCACCAGGGACCTGGGATCAATTCCAGCTTCAGGTGACTGTGTGGAGTTTGCACATTCTCCCTGTATCTGCGTGGCTTTCTTCAGAGTGCTCTAGTTTCCTCCGAGTCCAAAGATATGCAGATTAAGTGGATTGGCTCTGCTAAATTGCCTGTAATATGCAATTCTAATGGGTTAGCCTTGGGTAGTGGGGTAGAGGTACGGGATGCTCTCGAGAGTAGGTATGGACTCAAGGGGCTGAATGGCCTGCTTCCACACTGTAGGAATTCTGATTCCAGAACAGAACCAAAAGTTCTTCTGGTTGGTCAGTTCATCACCGTGCAATAGACCACAAGGTATAGAAGCAAAATTTGGCCTTTCGAGTCTACCCCACCATTCGATCATGGCTGATATATCTCCCAACCCAATTCTCCTGTCTTTTCCCCTTATTCATCAAAAACCTATCTATTTCTATCTTAATTACACTTGACTTGACTCCCACAGCTTCTGCTATAATGAGTTCCACAGATTCACCACCTTCTGGCTGAAGAAATTCCTCATCTCAGTTCTAAAGGATTATCCCTTCAGTCTGAGGCTATGCCTTCAGATCCTCGTCTCTCCAACCCGTAGAAATATCATCTCCACGTCCACTCTATCCAGTATCTAAGTTTCAGTCAGATACCCCCTCATCCTTCTAAATTTAATCAACTCCAGACCCAGAGTCCTCAACCGCTCCTCACATGACAGGCCCTTCATCCCCAGGATCATTCTATTAAAACTCAAGCCAGCACATCCTTTCTTAAATGTGGGGCCCAAAACAGCTCACAATATTCCAAATGTGGTCTGACTAGAGCCTTTTACAGCTTCAGCAGCATATCTCTCCAATTGTATTCTAGCCCTCTCAAAATGAACGCCAACAGTGCATTTGCCTTCCTGTCAACTGAATCTGCAGGTTAACCCTGAGAAACTCCTGAACTAGGCCTCCCAAGTCCCTTTGTTCTTCAGATTTCCATGGGCTTTCCCCATTTAGATGATAATCTAAACCTAGCCCCACCCCTCCCATTTATCTCTTCACCCCACGAGGCTCCCAGCCTCATTCCTAATGAAGGGCTTTTGCCAAAAATGTTGATTTTCCTGTTCTTTGGATGCTGCCTAACTTGCTTTTCCAGCACCACTCTAATTTTGACTCTAATCTCCAACATCTGCAGTACTCACTTCTGCATAGCTAAGGAAGCAGAGTTTACGACAGTAATGTCATTGATGTGGTGTACATGGACTTTCAAAATACATTTTGATACAGAGTTGTGAAACAGAGTCACAGAAAACAGTGATGTTCATCAGGCTGGAGAGGCAGCTTATAGTGGAGTTTCCCAAGATTAGTGATGGAACTGTTGGTTAACTTGACATATATTAAAGAAGGGCACAATTTCAAAATGTGCAGCAAAATGGAACTTGGAAACATTGTGAACTGTGAGGAGATAGTGCAGACCTTCTAAATGTATTCATAGAGTTGGTGGACAGGCATACAGGTAGCAGGTAAAGTTCAATATGGAGAAATGTTAAGTAGTTCAACTTGGTAGGAAGAACATAGAGACACAATACAAGGGACACAACTCATAAGTGGTGCAGGGACAGATGAACCTGAATGTTACCTGCATGAGTCACCAAAGGTAGCAAGACAGATTGAGAAGTGGTTAATAAAGTCATGCAGCATCTTAGTTTTTTTTTCACTAGAGCTAGAGTACAAGAGCTTGGCGATAATGTTGAACTTATACAAGACACTAGTTTGGCCTCAGTATTGTGTTCAGTCTGGATGCTGCATCTTAGGAAGGATTCAAGGGTATTGGAGAGAGAGCAGTAAAAAGATTCATGAGGATCACTCCCGGAAGAAAGATCTTCAATTATGGGATTACACTGGAGAAGTCAGGGCTGTTTTCCTTGCAGAAGAGAAACTGTTCCCACTTCTGAAAAGATTGTAAAAGCAGAAAGAGAGTACAGATTTAGAGTACAAGCAATAGAGAAAACATCTTGCCCCAGTAAATTAAGATCTAGAGTGCACTGGTCAAGAATGTGGTGGAGGCAGGTTCAATTCAGGCATTTAGAAAAGAATTAGATTGTTATTTGAAAAGCAAAAATGAGAAAAGTTACAGGGAGAAAGCAGATTTATGGCAATAAGTGAAATGCCCTTTGGAGAGGCAGTGCAGACATGATGGACCGTAATAGCCTCTTTCTGCATTATAATAATGGTATTATGCGATATGGGAAAAGGCCAGATACGATTTAAATGACTAGAAAATAATGCTCAATGTCCTACTTCTGTTCTCTAACTTCTTAGTGATCTGAATGAAGAGAATTTCCATAGTTCAATCCAGGCAATTTTCTGGTTCAAATACCAGGTCACAAGTTAAAATGGATTGTTCTTCTGGCTAAAGATGGGTTGAACAATTAAATCCACACATGCAGGTCAGTTATCAACTTCAGTCTTGACTGCATGTCAATGCAAGGAACTATGTCTAAAGTATGGCGAAAAACATAAACAAGCAGCACGCCAATTTTTCAATGAGTTTCTAGGACAGAACTGCTAGTCCTGGGAACCCAAGACAATATTTCAGGCCCCCTTTGAAATAGTTTTGTAAAAAAATCTAGTACCTAGTGCAGGAATGGTAGAGGAGAGAAGACACCCGAGTAGGAAGGAACTGCACACTTAACTCTTTGATGTAGTGAAGTAAAGAGAAAATGTTATAAATGTGATTTTCATTATTTAAAATACTCGGCCATCAACCACAGATGCAGTGTGACAGCAAAAAGCTACGGTCCTTGATCTGAATGGAACATCTCTCTAAGACAAAGAAACATACCAGAAGTAAGTATTTTAGAATTCAGCAGTTTAGTGAACATCACTGGGATATACTTGCAAGCATGTTATATATTTCCTTAAGCAATCTGACGAAGTTAAAGGGTCAAAGACTTTGCAATAAATGTTTGGCAAAGTGGTTTACAACTATCAGCATAACACGTTACTAGTAGTGATCACATCATAGTATCAGAAACTTGTAAACAAAAGAGTGCCAAATACTTTTACATGTATTCCTTTAATTTTAGGACTGAACTATATCATTCACAATGAGTAAACTCTATTTTCTAAGATTTTAATTGTTTAATATGAATTTACAGTTAAAAACGCATGAATACAAATAATTATCACTTTAAATTTTAGCAACTGTAACCATAAAAATAAAAAATTTAATTTCACAATTTCATAAACTTTAAGGGAGATCCATATGGAGAGTGTGTACTGTATTTTTGAGTTACCTCCCCTTCCCTAAACTTCATGTAATCATCAGCAGCATTTTTTTTATATTAAGTGTAAAATCACATCTGACTGAAAGAGAAAAGACCACTAAAGAAGTTAACCTATACAGAACACACAATTACTTTAATTTAAAAAAACTCATTTGCAGCATTGATTGTTCTTCGGGTCATGCTTGCCTATGATCAACTTTACCTCAGAGCTGTGAAGTCGATTGAAAATTCTTGATATTTCAAAACATTCCACTTCACCACAAATATTTAACACTAACATTCTGAATCTCATTGGAGACTGATCTCGTAATATTGTCGTTTTGTAATGGCAGCTTATAGACATCCTATAGCTCTTTACTTCGAACAGTAGTACTCAAACCGATCACCCAATGGCTACTTGTGCCATGCCTTTGTCCTCACCTGTTATCCTGAGTAGAAATCATGCATGTACCCCGAGGGCTCCATTCTCAACTTTCCCAGATGCGAGTGTGGACCATGCTGGGATTTGGTTCTACTCTCCCACTTCTACTTTTTAAGAAGATGGCTTGGGAATTCTGTAACAGGCAGGCCTATCCCAGGTTCTATCCAAGCAGAAGCCTTATTAAAATTAAAACAACTGGCCCAATGATGTATTTTCCTTGTTGTGGAAAAGCAGCTCCCCTCTATCAAGTTCCCATAGTGGTGTGATTGAAATCAGGGTCCCTCTGCACGGGGGAAAATTTGCATGTCTGCATCTCTTGATATCTTTAAGTCACCCTGAAGCAAGACACTGGTTAAGATTGTGACCTTAAACAAACAAGTTAGTAATACCTCTATTCTGAAAAATTTATGGAGCTCATGCGACCATGCCTTTATAAATTTCACTTTCTTCAAGGTTCAGGTATAATTTGTAATTACTTCCTATGCAGCTTTATTCAATCTTCATTGATATGCTCTTCTGTATTATCACCGATAGGATCAAATCAATGTTCTAGTCAGTTATTTTTAAACAAAATTGTTTCCTATGGTGGGTTTCTGTTAAGAAGTTCAATAATAAATAGTAGAAAAATAATCCTTTATTTAAAAAATCTGAGATGTGCTGTTAACACTTTTACAATTCCCATTGAGTTGCTTTGATGGTTTTTGGCGTTCCTTAGACATCCAGGAAAAGTTTTCACCATCTGACTCGAAGACTAATGATGCAAAAAGAGTGCTTGTAATTTTGCAGTTGTAGTTTCTGGTGAATGGGGAGCACAAGTGGTTCAGCATTCTGCATCTACTGTGTGGACTGTAACTGCTGCTTGTAGGTGATGGCTGTGGTGGAGAGACGGATGGTGGTGTAGGCGGTAATGGTGAAACTTATGACTCAGCAAAGCAGCAGTCTGAGGTGGAGTGTCCAACTCTAAATCTTCTTCATGGTTCCCGACATCCACCCCAGCTGTTAACGGGTCATTATTGCATGGTGGATTCTCACTGTCCTCCTGAGGGCTCATGGTACTATATCCTGCCAATAAGTGCAAATTTACAAAATTACTTCTTTTGAAGCATGTCATTCATCTGCATCCATTTCAATTTACTAAAATTGCAATTATGTTGTTTTATTTCAATAACCAACAAACTCTCTTTTTATTTATAAACTGCTTAACTGTAAATCATCTCTAATCTCTACCTCACTCTACAAACACCACAGTGAGTGGTAAGTCCTTCTTTGAAAGTTTTAGGGTTCAGAAGTAATAACCTGTACAACTAAATGTTGCAGCAAGGGAACTGGTACAACATTGTCCATTTACCTGTATAATGAACATCAGCAGGCTTATTGATCACTGAAGCCATCAAAGCTCTAGTGCACTTTCCAACAGGGATCACAGGAAAGGGAAGCCAACTGTCGTGCATTTTAATAGAATTAAGAGAACTGGGCACAGATCGGGGTATACTCAACAGTCTTTGTGGCTCAGTACCACGTTGGTACTACGTTCCCTAATTCCCACCACTTCTCATCCACCTTGAGAAACACAATCTTTGCAGAATTTACTCAACAGCTGGTTGTGTCCATTTCTGGATCCAACATTGCTTTGATCAAATGTGTGCCTGCTAGCACTACTTTCCAAACTGGTCATATGCACACCGGCTGTTCACTCGAGGGTAGCTGTGGTAAGGACCTGAAACCTTGGGCACTCTTCAAGACTATTTCAATTTGGTTAAAATAAACTGGCTTGAGCTGTCAGGCCACTACCCTGGTGTAAGTCCCTCCATACAGGGTGACCCATTAAACTCCCTGTTGCTCTGGTTGAGCATCTGCCTACAAAGGCTACAAAGCAAAGTCGAACAGAATTGTGGGCAACAATACATTCCTACCTGAGGAGCTCAATGTATTATATGCTGGCTTTGAACAGAAGATCAGTGAAACGTCACCGATCCCAATAGCCTTGGATGCACCTGTATTCTGCACTGCTGCAAACATGAGAACGGCCTTCTTGAAAGTGAACCCACGGAAATCGACTGACCAGGACAAGCTGACTGAAGTACTCGCAGACATCTTTAACCTCGCCTTACTATGATCTGAAGTGCCCACTTGATTCAAGTGGTCCACTATCATCTTGGTGCCAAAGAAAAATCATGCAGCATGCTGCAATGACTACCACTTGGTGGCTCTGACCTCCATAGTTAAGTGCTTTGAGAGGTTAGTCATGGCTCACATCATCTCCAACCTACCAAATTGCCTTGGTCCTTGCAATTTACCTACTGGTGCAACAGGTCTACGGCAAACACCCTGGCCTTGGCCCTACACTCATCCCTGAAACATCTGGATAACAACGGATACCTACATCAGGCGTCTCCTTATTGACTACAGCTCCACCTTCAACATTATAATTCCAACCAAACTCATCTCTAAATTTTGAGACCTAGGTCTTGGCTCTCTGTAACTGGATCCTGGACTTCCAGACCCATAGACCACAATCAGTAAGAATAGGCAACACTACCTACTCCACCATAATCCACAATACTAGTGTCCCACAAGGCTACATACTCAGCCCCCTATTATACTTGTTATACACTCATGACTGCGTGGTCAAACTCCATTTACAGGTTTGCTGACAACACCAGTGTTGTTGTTATTATTTGAGATCTGATCTACAAGACAGAATACAGGAAAGCGATTGAGTGCTGAGTGGTGTGGTGTAAAAAACAGCAATCTCTCTATCAAGAGGAGGAGCTGGTCATTGACTTCAGGAAGATGGGTGGAGGGCATGCCCCTGTCTGCATCAATGGTGCTGAGATGGAGATGGTCGAGAGTGTCAAGTTCCTGGGAGTGATGATCACCAACACTCTGTCCTGGTCCACGCAGGTCAATGTGACTGTCAAGAAAGCATAACCTTGCCTCTACTTCCTCATGAGGCTAAGCAAATCTGGCATTTCCTCAATAACAACCACAATTTTTATAGATGTACCACAGAAAGCATCCTATCTCGATGCATCACAGTGCAGTATGGCAATTGCTCATCCCAAGACACCAAGAAACTATAGAGTTGTGAACACAGCCTGGTCCAGCATGCAAACCAGCCTTCCATCCATTAACTCCATTTATACTTACCGCTGCCTCTGGAAAGCAACCAAAGACCTCTCCCACCCTGGTTATACTCTCATCCATCAGGCAGGAGGTATAAAAGTCTGAGTATACGTACGAAACACAGTTGTTGCCAGACCTGCTGAGTTTCTCCAGCAATTTCCTGTTTTTTTTTTGTTTTGGTAAGTTCACATTCTTGGCATCCTTTTTTTGACCCCAAACTGAGATTCTGAGTCAATTCTTCACATGACCATGCATTTCTTACCGCCTGGATCACCTATCTTCACTCAATCCATTTGCTGTTCTCTCTTAATCACCCCTTTATTACATGCAAACTTATGATTTTAAACTTGTTCCAGTGCCTCCCACCCAACTCTCCATAAACTTAAGATCCTCCAAAGCTCAGTTGACTAAATCTGAACTCACACCAAATCCCAGTCATTTACCACCTGTGTTTGCTGACCCACCCTGACTTCCAATTCCCATGCATCTCAGTTTCAGATGCTCTTTGTTAAATTTATACCCCTTTATGGCTCTATCCCTACTTGCCAGCCCTGTACATTTCCAAAAAGTTTGCATTTCTTCGAATAGTCTTTAGTTTATTCTTCATTTCTTTCACTCCTGGTGGTTGTGTCTGCAGCTGTCTACAATCCAAGATTTAGAATTCTTTCTTTACATGTCTAGGTCACTTTGCCTTTGCCTTCCTGCTTAAAACCTTCTGCTTTGACAAAGCTTTTGATCACCTTTGGCTTAGTCAGGTTTTGTCCACTTTTGCGGCTACACTACTATTGTAAAAACCTTTTAAGCACAAGCTGTTGTTGGCACACTTAGCTCTCTTGGTGGCTCAGTATGTATTGTGTTGTGATATATACAGTCACACAGACCAGAAGGCCCAACACTGCACTGGAGTCATTAGTCTTTTAGGTAAGGAAAATGAGAGTCCTGAAGTTGAAGAATTATAGCTGTCAAATGCATAAAAACTAACACCAGCAGAATATGGGCTCAAATTCACCAAAATCATTGTAAACTGCTCATTAAATAAACCACCTAAATTGTGCATTTCCTACTTAAATCAGCAAAACAATTACCAAGTCTCTCTTCTCTAACTCAAACAATATCTCAAAATATTTGTATATTTTAAGCATAGGTTTCTTAAACATTCGTTAAAAAACTAGCTTAGAAATCTAAAAGCTGTCAAACTCATGCTATTACAACAGCTCCTATTCAAGGGGACTCTGGACAGTGTTGCTGCATTATATAAACAAAAGTCTCCACAGTGTATTTTTAGCAAAGTATTACCAAAAAAATGGTGAGGTGTTAAAATAAAGAAACAGCAGTACAAGAGATGTTTATCTCTCATGGATTTTTCTGGAGGTCTTTTTCATGCGTTTGAAGATAATTTATTTCCAGTTTTGACTGGAGTTCAACATCAATCATAGCACATACAGATGGACCTCTTCCCTTCAGACAGAAGCAGGATCATTTTTAACTCCTGAAATGTTCAACACCATCAAGAAATGAATGAGCTTTTATTTTCTCTGTCAAGTGAAATATAAGGTCACTGATCTTACCGTGATCGCTCTCTGTTCCTGATCTTCCCCAGTAGCGGCGCCTGCGTTCTGGACTATGTGCATGTCGTTCTATCACAGCCGCTATAAATCTTGTGTTACTGACTATTCAAAATAAATAAAATATTATGAAGTGCAGGCAATTACTTTCTCTCCTCAACATATATTTCTAAATAAGAAAAGCTTAAATTTCAAACTTATATGCTGTTTGGAGTTGAGGAGGGGGGAGGGAAGGAAGAACAAAATAAAATGAACTGGCAAATGTGACTGTAGGAGGAACCAAACCAGAAATTGTTGGAAAAGTTCAGCAAGTCTGGCAGCATCTGTGAAATCAGAGTTAACGTTTCAGGTTCAGTGACCCTTCTTCAGAACTGTTCTGAGGAAAGGTCACTGGATCCGAAACATTAACTCTGACTTCTCTCCACAGATGCTGCCAGACCTGCTGAACTTTTCCAGTAATTTCTGATTTTGTTTCTGATTTCCAGCATCCACAGTTCTTTCGGTTTTTATTTAGTATTGATTGGAGGTGGTGATGGTCAGGCATTCACTCACCAGATTCTAAGGCAGTGGATACTTCCACTCAGTGCAGTTCCAGCCCCAGCAGCCAGTGCCCCTGAAGGCAAAGGACAGTGGCACATAATGCATCAAAGATTCAGCAACCAGCACAGTGGCAACACAAGGCCTTGATTCTAATAAAAGGGGAGGAATAGAACTATACATTCAGACTAATCTTTCTTTACTCATTTTCTTTGCAGCTTTCCTCCATTTATCCCCATCACTTGTTTATCAAACTGCATTTTCTGTATTTCATTCCTTTTCTTATACAGTTATTCAACATTGCAGTTTTTCTTTTAGGGATTACTTTTAAAAGTTAGATTTTCAAAGATGGGAGGAAGTACTATATAGATAAAGATTGAAAGAACTCTGGATTCTGTAAGTCATAAATAAAAATAGAAATTGCTGGAAAAGCTCAGCAGCTCTGGCAGTATCTGCAGAAAGAAATTAGAGTTAACGTTTCAGGTCGAGTGACCCTTCCTTAGGACTATATAGGTTCTGTATTTCAGTAATTATTGGCTTAAAAATGTTTATTGGCTTTAAAAGATGGCTGTTTTAAAGTCATTTATCTGGGGCTTTAGTTTAAGCAGCACTGATTTTGAGAAATCAAAACATAAATATTGGCCCAAATTTCACAGTCAGTGACACAAGTGATGTTCACTGTCCAACAGATGTCACAGCAAATAGTGAGCCCTGTGTGGCAACTATTAGAGATTACTTTAAAGCAGTGACATCTACAAGAGATCAAGCATCTATGTGGACAGAGTCATGGAGACAAATGTATGCCTCTCCATCCAATAAGACTGAAAAATATGCAGGGTCTAAACCAAGAAATGTATGCTAGAATATTTAATACAATGCAAAATTGTGCCAAAACGTGAAACAACAAGAGAGGAAAAATAGGATTAAGCAAAAGAGATGAGATTGAAAGGAAAATTAATAAAATTAATTTTACATATGTTAAACATTAAAAACAGGAACAAGATTCCGTATTTTTAAAAGCAAATTTTCTGCGTCAGAAAAATTGCTTGGTAGTAAGAATTAAAGCAGTATTAAAACTTCATTACAATTGAACAAAAAATTCCAAACATTTTCTGATATGTTTGTGTACATGAATACTGTGTCCCTCAGCAGAGCGAGATTTTTGGGGCATGAGGGTAAATCAGACAGCAAATGCCTGATTTCTGGATTTAACTGCACCCATATGGATGTTGCAGACTGATTTACTACTTAATACAGGTGAGCAGTGATAGCTGTGATTCACTATTATTATTGCAAACCTGGGCCAATCAGGACAGAGTTTCCAGCTGATATCTAGCTAGAAATAGAGCTCAATTGCACCAACACGACCATTAGCACAGCGGAGATCAGATAATATATCACTAGCCAGAACTGAGTCTGCTCAGTTCCATGCAAGAGTACTTAATTTCTCTTTGTGACTGTACCTAAACTATTTTATCATGGAAAACCCAAACAGATATCTGTTCCTATCAGGCACAGGCCCTAGCGTGATTGGCTCCCCCCTCATGGTTGCCTTGGCTTTCTCTTAGATTCTCGGCTGAATAAAACTAAACCAGCTCTGATTAGGCACACAACCTTGGATCTGTCTGCTCTTTAGATTCAGTATCCAAATGGGTAGGACAGTCTTCAGAAGCACTGAGCAGTGCTCTTTCATTTTGTGACTGAATTTTCTTTCCATCTTCTGCACAACACAATCACAAAGATTGTGGTGCAGGAGACCATTCAGTCCTCTGTATCGGCACTCACTCTCAAATGAGCATCATGACTTACAGCCCTTTTCCTGGCTTTTCCCCATACCCTTGCACATTGGATAATTATTTGGATAGAAGCAATGTCTTTTTGAATGCCTCAATTGATTCTCCCTCCACCACACTTCAAGGCACTGCATTCCACACCCTAACCACTCGTGAAAATATTTTTTTCTCACATCACATTTGCTTCTTTTGCAAATCATTTTAAATCTGTGCCCCTTATTCTTGATCCTTTTACAGCTTCTCCCTATCGACTGAAAGCAACACCCTCACCATGTTGAAAATTCAATCTGATCTAATAAAGGGAAAAGGAAACTTGCTCTTGATGTCCTTTCAAAGGGAATTCAGAACCACTATGATCTGTGACTGAGGCATTTTCACTGAAAATAAAAGATTTTAAGAAATCATAATTTTCTCTTTTTCCCACAACAGTTATTAACACTTACTGATGCCTCGGTCTTCGTGACTGTCTTCATCCCTCTCGTCTCGATCATTTTCTAGGTTGGACATTCGCACAGACATCTCTTTATTTTAAGAAAGAGAATTCAGATGAAATTACTATTTTTGAGTATATTTTCATGCAACATTTTCCTATCGATATTTTACTTCTATTTACAAGGAGGACTTCTTTCAGCGAGCAAATTGTTTTGCCACATTAAATGCATTCTGGGAGCTGTGCTCAATCTAAAGAGCATTAGAGATATCATAACACAAACAATGAAATGGAAGAATTCATGGGAATTAGTTCAAGCGAATAACCAGGCAATCTTATTGCTACACTAACTGACAGAGCTGCTTTCCCATTGTCCTGACCTTACTAACAGTCAGCTCATAAATTTCTTGCTCCAGATGATTCAGTGGCTTACCAGGTAGTTCTATTACTATCAGGGAACAACTGAATTCCAACATTCCTTAACGATGATGGATGGAACACTGTACTGAGTTGCACAAGCTAAGAAAAGAGCCTGCTCCTCCTTTTCTAGCAAAAATCATTTCATCCATAATATCAAACATTCCTAACTGAAGTTTATATTTGTCAAGCTATATTCTCTAGAGGTTGCTACTTCCTGTATCTTATCGTAAACGCTTTTTCTTCAAAATTCTGGAACGGTCAGTTATTGTCCTTACCTTGTGCAGCGAGAGGGGACATGTGCTGGTGGCTTCTCCGATGGATCTGGTGTCGGTAAGCATACACAGCCAGAACAAGGACCATGATGCACCCCATGATCCCACCAGCCACAGGTCCAACTGGGGCACTTTTGATCATATTCAGTGCTATGACCTCATCTCCTATAATCAGAAAAGTGATAAGTTATGAACAGATTATTTGACTCAATATCAGTAATAAAAGCATACATTCACATAGCCGCTTCGAAATAACACTCCACTGAGCTTGAATCCAGAACTGGTAGTCCATTTCCGCAGAGAAAATGTCACCTTTTGTTCCATGAAGGTGAAACAATGCTCGGGGCATCCAAGGAGAAGCGACATCCCACAACATTAATGCTTTGTCCAGATTAGCAAAAAGGGATGGAGATGGACTTGGAGAACTACAACCTGAAGAATGCAGTCAGGCTTCCAAGCTTTCACTGTGGCTGGAGGAATACTGAGCTGAGCCCTGACTGGCAGATGTCAACAGTGCTGTTCCCTTGGCTGCCAATAAGATTTGATAATTGCTGTTCAGGTTCATGGGGCTATAATTTTAAACTAGGCTCAGGAGCCAGATGTTTTCAGATCATTTCCAAAACACAGCCCACACCGAATCAGTATCAATGGTGGAATTTGACTCAAAAATGCAAAGGCGTTATGGGCGGCACGGTGGCACAGTGGTTAGCACTGCTGCCTCACAGCGCCAGAGACCCGGGTTCAATCCCCGCCTCAGGCGACTGACTGTGTGGAGTTTGCACGTTCTCCCCGTGTCTGCGTGGGTTTCCTCCGGGTGCTCTGGTTTCCTCCCACAGTCCAAAGATGTGCAGGTCAGGTGAATTGGCCATGCTAAATTGCCTGTAGTGTTAGGTATGGGGTAAATGTAGGGGTATGGGTGGGTTGCGCTTCGGTGGGTCGGTGTGGACTTGCTGGGCCGAAGGGCCTGTTTCCACACTGTAATGTAATCTAATCTAATCTAATCGAGCCAGAGGCACATTCAATGCCAAGGTGGAGGTGCCAAGTGCTCTATGGAGACAGGAGCTTTCCTGAAGCAGGAGTTTCAATGGAAAATGGCAGCCATCTCTTTGCTTGCTGTTGCCTTGAGGAATGGAGCAGTAAGGGAAGCACAGGACCAAAGCCTCAAAGCCAACTCAAGTTGTACTTATTTCACTCTGCTGAAAAAAATGAGAGCTTTGTGTCACTATGGGAGTGTCTCAATTTGACTACACTTTTATTTCAAGATTTTAAAATCAGCAATTGCAATAAATGACAGCTCCTTTGACAGAGTTAGGGTTAGGATTGCCTGACTGCTGTGCAGTAAGGTGTCACAGACTGGGCACCTTTCCATTTCTTACCTCTGAAAAGTTGATTACATCCCTCCCCAGCCCTTCAACAACCTCTTCAATTAGCCTGCTCAAGGGTTGTCAGCTCCCTCCAACCCCATCCTCCCTTTAAAACATGTCAGGAAAGTGTTGGAAAGCTGACACTGGAGGCCTCTGAGACACTGTTTTCAAAGTGCACCCACATTCATCCTTGCCCTCATGGGAAGGGAAAATGCAGCTCATTTTAACTGTAACACAGGAGGGTGGCTGGTGATTGTGGAACAATTGCTATTAAGGACAAATAATAACAAAGGAAATTGAAATCACCAATGTTAAACAAGCTTAAATAAAAAGAACAGTTCATTTGTTGCATATTAAACATAATAAAGCAAGGTACAGTGTACCTGGTCACTAGACTGCAAACATTATAAACTAGACTACAGCCTGTCCTGGAGATTAATTGTAGAAAATGGTAATTTGTTGCTGTGCTTATTGCTAGATCAATGTTTAGGGGATTTTAGCATTTGAGCTTTCTCTTGACATGCAATATTCAGGCTAGCTGACGGCAGTGGGCAGGAGCGATCATCAAATTTATAATTTCTTTCCTTCCATGAGTCAGGCACAGGAAGTGAGAGATTTTATAGGGCAGAGCTACATGCTAGAATGTCCAAATTGGTTGGGTGGCAAAGTGCATATCCACCATATAAAATGGAATATATGACTAGGCGGATCACAAGATCCCAACAAGGTTATACACACCGGGGCAGCACAGTGGCTCAGTGGTTAGCACTGCTGCCTCACAGCACCAGGAACCCGGGATTGATTCCACCCTCAGGCGACTGCCTGTGTGGAATTTCCACATTCTCCTCGTGTCTGCGTGGGTTTCCCCCGGGTGCTCCGGTTTCCTCCCACAATCCAAAGATGTGCAGGCTAGGTGAATTGGCCATGCTAAATTGCCCATAGTGTTCAGGGATTTCTAGGTTAGGGGAAAATATAGAATAATGGGGCATGGGTTTGGGTGGGATACTCTTTGGAGGCGGTGTGGACTTGTTGGGCCGAAGGGTCTGTTTCCACACGGTAGGGATTCTAAAAGAAATTCCATCACACTTTAGTCAGATGGGCTAAGTGGATTTATGTTTGCTCCTGCTTGGAAGATATTGAAAGACTGTACTTTTCCAGCACACGACTGTGGTATTCCATTCACGTAAGGTTTGGGTGTAAGTTTGGAGGAGGCAGATTCTAATGCCACAGTGCAGACAGGTGAGTTTGCATATCCAGGTGATGTTGTTGACATTGTATAGTGCCTGATAGATCTGTAATTTTGTTCAAAGGTTTGAATGGCTCTGCTTTCAATAAATCTTGGGAGCTTTTGAACAACTTCACCACTTGGATGTGAAATAATAGCTTAATCTTCCTGTATAGGGTGCCTAAACAGGAAACAACCTCCGCCAATTACCTGTCTTCAGAATTATAAGATTAAATTTAAATCCTGTGAGACTAGCAGTTGTACCAGCTCTACTCGCTGGGAAGAACAAAGGCTTCAGCAAAGATTAACAAGTTGTACATATGTCAACTGGGTTGTGATACACTCCAGACTGAAACGGCTTGCCAATTAATTAGAACTCAGCCTCGAGATCACAATAGCTAAGAAACTGAGATTTTAAAAATGTAGCCATACAAGTGAGTTAAGGAAAAGAAACAATAATGGATATGAAAACCACTTTCATGTTAAGAAAGGTGAAAAAAGTTTTAAAAGGCATGTTTAATTAATTTAACATTTTAATTACCTATTTTATTTGAAAGCAAGAATTTTTGCAAGCAAATGTGTGAAGCATATGTGTGTATTAAAATCAAAAAGGAGTCACTACTGCAATTTGATTCAACTGAATAAACTGTGACACTTTACTTTTAAACTACAGGAATTAGTTCAGGGACCTGTCCCATGGAAGTCACACTGGGATAACTGTTCTCCCATAAATGAAATGCTTGTTCTTTCAATGGACAGTCTAATTCTTAAAAAGGCAATCATCAATTATTATCTGAATGTTAGCATTCAGTGTTACATGCTTTTTAAAATATAGGAGAAAGTGAGGACTGCAGATGCTGGAGATCAGATTAAAAAGTGTGGTGCTGGAAAAGCGCAGCTGGCCAGGCAGCATTCGAATCGACATTTTGGGCAGAAGCCCTTCTTCAGGAATGAGGCTGGTGTGCCAAGCGGACTGAGATAAAAGGTAGGGAGGAGGGAATTTGGGGGAGGGGCGCTGGGAATACGATAGGTGGAAGGAGGTGAGGGTGATAGGGCGGGGAGGGGGTGGGGGGGGAGAGGTCGGGAAGAAGATTGTAGGTCAAGAGGGTGGTGCTGAATCCGGGGGTTGGGACTGAGATTTTGCACCTGCACTTCCACACCCCTCCCCCAAACTCCCCCACTCCCCCCAACCTTTTATCTCAGCCCGCTTGGCATACCAGCTTCATTCCTGAAGAAGGGCTTATGCCCGAAACATCAATTCTCCTGCTCCTTGGATGCTGCCTGGCCTGCAGCGCTTTTTATAATATATTCATATTGGCGTAGAATGAATTCCTACAGATTTGACTGGATACTTCAGAGATGGCATACAATTCACAAAATAAGTGAGTAATTGTGTTCTTTTTTTTTTACACCAGTTCACCATCCTTACATTTCATTGGGTTACGCTTACCCAGAGCAGGCAGGTCATCTATATATGGACTCTTGGCTCCCACAATACCTCCAAAGCATTCTTTCTGGGAAGCACAGTATGGTTCAGCCAAATGAGTTTTTCCATCACTATCCACCATACACCATTCACAATCTAAAACCCCAAAACAATCTCTGAAATACAAAGAAAGGGATCAGTCTTTATTAATTCTTCCTGAATAATGAGTTCAAAAACATTAAACTGCCCCGATATCTTACTTGAGTGAGCTTGACATAGGTGAGTACTTCTAAGCAGTTTGATGGTGGGAATATCATAGTTGAGCTAATTTTGTTCTCCTCCACTGTCAATGCATCTTCCACAAAAGTTCCCATGGGACCAGCAGAAGAATGAAACCATGCTAATTTCTCCCCATTTCATAGCCCAGGATTGCATTAACTCAATCTGGATGTAGTGGCAGCATTGCTCAACTGTATTTCTGCCTGAGGACAGTTAATGTCTTAATGAAGCGCAACAGCAACTTGGTTATTTTATAGCATCGTCATCAGCAGTTGCTCTTACTTTTGTAGGAACAATATAGATGAATATTCCATCAAATGCTACTGGTGCTATTTTTTGCTTTCACAAGGTTCAATAACTTATCCAAAATGAGACTCTATTTAAAACAAAAAAACCTTCACCAAAAGACAAAGTTAATTTAAAAAATTTTGATTATAATTCTATTTACTTGGAAAATAATTCCTGGATTTCAAATTATCTGGTGGTCAAGCATAAAACAACACATCCATTTTCTAACACCTTTTGTTAAAAAGAGAAAAATGATTGTCTCACACATCTCCAGGCTCAGGGATTCAGACATTGTAACATTACCCGCTCGATGTCCTTTGGCTGCATCTGGTGTTAATGCACTGAGGGAGGCTTTCCTGTAGACTGGGGTCAAAGGCAGCGAGGGTCAGTGGCTCCTGATGCACTTCACAACTAGGATTTCTATTTTAATTTTAAAAAAAATAACATTACTTACATAGGAGCATGTGCTGACATATTTACTTCAGAAAAATTACTCAGCATATCGTATTTCTCCAATCTCTCAAAGCATTGATTTCTTGCTAAGGATTTATTCTCAAATCTCAGTAGCTGCCTGGTATGTTGGTAGCCCATCCTATGACTCAAGTATATTACCAGGTCAACTACACAAAGAAAAATTGGGATATGTCTTGCCTGCTTTCTGCATTGGTCAAGTTGCCAGTACATTCATTCACCTCCAGGGGGCATTCACATGGGCACTCACACTCATTCTGTTCCATCCTGGACAAAACAAGACAACAGTTATTAACTGCAAATAAAAGTTCATTGCAAAAGAACAAAATTCTCAGGTTCTCAATTTTTATTTTTGAACAGACATATTATTGAAAAATCAATTGACAATGCACCTCTCCTTGGCTTTCCACCATTAAAAAGACCTGCTTCACATCCTGATCAAATGGCCAGCTTAGAGAGAGATCTCATTTAATGGGTACTATTTCTATAGTTATGACTCGATGTATCGGAGCACTCTAATCTTCTTAGAAGCTTTAAATGGTATAATATTCATTATTCCTCTTAGGAGTTCACGGAGTACCATTCATTTATTAAAGAGGGTAGTCTATAAGCAGATGAGATTTTAGCATTCAAATTAGGAAAGCCCAACAAATCAGAGTCTAGTAAGCAAGCAGAGTAGAACTGTAATGCAATTACATTTGAGCCACAATTTGCACAATTTAGAGTGGAGCTGGAATCCAGCAGGTTTCCATGTCATTGAGCACATGAAAGCATCCAGAGAGCAGAAATTAGGTGCACCTCCAGTCTACCAATGCCCAAAAGTAATTTTGAGTTGTGATTGTAGAAATTCCCTAAGACCCAATTATTCTTATTTCCATCAATCCAGTGGATATTGGAGAGCAGACACCAACCAGCTCTACTGTGGATGTTCATAGAACTCTTAAAAGTATGCATTTGTTGCCAGCATGTATGTCATAGCTGAAAACAATAGGAGGCATCACATAGATTTGTGTAATAGGACTTATTGAACACAAATTATAATTTATAAACTGCTATGGTTTGTGCAATGTTGTACCCTGTATCCAAACTGCTGCCTTCTATCAAGTAGCACATCACTGACCTGTGACAGTTCAGGCAAAGTCTGTCCACCATACTGCAGGCACAGAAAGCAAGTGCATCACATGTTTCGTTAACAATTCCAAGAAATGCATTGGTGCCAGGAATCCTGGTTAATCGGTACTTTGAACAATGGCTACCGTGGACAAGGTTGGTCAAATCACCCTATTAAAAGTAGTACAGAACAACATGAAGACACAAAAAGCTTACAACAGTCAATTAAATTCTTCCAATAGCACAATAGAAAGTTGAGCATCATTAATGTGGTGTTGTGCAATAACAATTGGATTGATTAACAACACAATAATGATTACAGCGTCGATTACAATACGATTGAATCATACGTCGAGTTTGAGGAGAAGACTGAGTCACAAAGCTTCGTACTTTAAATTTAGATAATGGCAACTGTGAAACCACATAAGCAGAGCTAGCTAAAGCAGACTGGCACATTAAGTTCAAGGGTAGGTCAATAGAGGAGCGGTGACAGACATTTAAAGGAGCTATTTCAGAATGAAGAGTCAAGATTAGAGTGTTGCTGGAAAAGCACAGCAGGTCAGGCAGCATCCAAGGAGCAGCAAAATCGATGTTTCGGGCAAAAGCCCGTCAAGGGGAGAATTTCTTCAAGGTCGGCACCCTTGCAAGAGGATTCGCAGTTAAGATTAAAATCAACTAGGCGGAAGTGGGTACTGCAGATACTGGAGACTAGACAAGATTAGAGTGTTGCTGGAAAAGCACAGCAGGTCAAGCAGCATCTAAGGAGGAGGAAAATTGACATTTCAGGCAAAAGCCCTTCATCATCATTCCTGATGAAGGGTTTTTGCCTGAAACGTTGATTTTCCTGCTCCTTGGATGCTGCCTGACCTGCTGTGCTTTTCCACCACCACTCTAATCCCGACTCTGATCAACATCTGCAGTCGTCACTTTCGTCTATTTCAGAATGCACACTAACTCTGAGAAAGAAAAATTCGAAGGAGGTGTAGGCGTCAAACACACATCCATGGTTAACAAAAAAGGTAAAGAAAGCATCAAACTTAAAAAAAAAGGCACATTTCACCCAATCAGTGGGTAGGATTTGCAATGCACAGCCTGCATGACAGGGTGTTGAATTTAGGTTCAATAATAGCTATCAAAATAGCAACTGGCACAGTGCAGGATGTGGGCAAGAACGGGGTAGAGAGACAAACTGGATTGCTTTTTGAAAGAATTATAGCAGACTGAATGGGCTGAACTGTATTAAGCTGTAATACAAAGAAGGCCTACAGGAGAAAACAAAAATTTGGCCGAGCCTACAACTGAGCTTTGACACTACCAGGAGTGATCGAGCAGCTCAACAATCTTCCCAGCAGCTCCTGAGGGCAGGACTTTCTCCCAAGTGAGGGGTGGAAAGCCCACTGCTTTGCAATCTTACCACTGCAGGATGCACTTACACGGTACAATTCAATTTCTGGCTGACTTTTCTAGACTTCATTGCCCACAAATCTGAGTTTCTGATCTAATTGGCATGACTGTAGGAAGAAAGCCTGTACGTCAGATGAGTAGGTTTCTTTTGCTCCATCATTCATTACTGTGGCGTGGGAATGAGATGAGAATAGTTAATTCAGGCACAGTTCTATGAAGCTTTAGGAGAGGAAATGAACAGTGGAAGTGAAAAGGAAGAGAAGGATTCAAAACATCCCTTTAATTAAGAGAGAAAACACTAGCTGCATTGCAAAATGAGTATTTTCAGGAACAAAAAAAGTCAGTAAATAACTTCAATTTGATAAATTTTAACAACTTTTTTAAAATTGCAGTTCTGTGCTGTGTGACTTATGATAGCAATCAAGTGGTAAAATCAGTCTAAAGAAAATGATTGCTCCACTTGGTCGTATTTTTAGCAGAGTTTAAAAGCTGACTTACTACAATGCTGGTGTTGAACTTATAGAATCGTTGCACAGTCCTATCACTGAAACTGTTGCAAAGATTTTTCTTCACAAAATTTGGATGGTTTAAGATGTCATTAGCCACAAGAGGTTCCTGACGTGAAAAATAATGGAAAAACAATTAGCTTGGACTTTGTCATAAAGTTGTACAGAGATGACTACAAATTCATATTTCTAACAGCAAGAAAAAGCTACTTGTTGGAATCACAACCCAGAGCATCTCACTCTCTTCAAGGGTCTGTCACTCAAGGAATTACCAAGCATTGTTTGCTTGAAAAGGTGCAGTAATTCATTGTAATGTTAAGAACCCAAACCAAACTACTGGCTTTTCAAGTGATTGTCTCCAGTTATCCACAGGGATATTCCTGGAACTGAGCTGCTTAAAACCACATAGCTTATTACATTACATTGGTATGGTTTTCACCATTTGTCCAATTAGGACCACTGTATCAGCTGGATCGGTTATTCAAAATAAAGTAAATGTGACCATGGAGGCACATGAACTAATTTCATTGTGGTGTTGATGACATACAACAGATAGATGTGCTTCGTGTGTAGATTTATTAAATTTACCATCAAAATGTGGGAGGAAATCTTTGCTTTAGAAGCAAATACTTGCACGCTCTGCTTCTAGTCTTATCGTTTTGTCAACAAACAAAGTTTTCAAGCAGACTGCATGTAAATAAGCACCAACGCCACAGGGTCAACCACTCTGTTTATTACTCATTTTTCAAATGTTCTATTCGGACGTGCAATTAGTCATTGTTGTAACTCAAATTAGCCACATTGGTTACAGGCTATTGTAGCAGATAACAGTGAATTAGAGAATTGAGTCATGGTGTTTTTGTTGTCACTGCAAAAAAACGTCAAGCCCAAGTGAACATTAGATTAGATTAGATTCCCTACAGTATGGAAACAGACCCTTCGGCCCAACAAGTCCACACCGACCCTCCGAAGAGTAACCCACCCAGACCCATTCCCAACCCCACACCTACCCCTGACTAACACACCTAGCATTATGGGCAATTTAGCACGGCCAATTCACCTGACCTGCACATCTTTGGACTGTGGGAGGAAACCGGAGCACCCAGAGGAAACTCACGCAGACACGGGGAGAATGCGCGAACTCCACGCAGACAGGTGCCCGAGGTGGGACTCGAACCTGGGTCCCTGGCGCTGTGAGCCTGCAGTGCTAACCACTGAGCCACCGTGCCGCCTAAACAGTAGGCTACTCTGGGACCATCTATTAGCCAGTCTAGATCAATCAACAACAATGACCTAAAACTACAGCCGGCTAATTCTGGGATTGAATTTTCAAGCTTACAGCACAGAATCCAATCAATTCCAAAATTCTACCTCCAACCATATTATTCTAAAGATAAAACGATACCAAACAAATCTCATTTCTCTCTTTTCCATAAGTGATTTACAGTTTAATAATAGTACTGACTGCTTTCTTTTTAAACAAGACAAAAACAGTGTCACCTAAAGATTACTAGAACAACATTGAGCCTAAGTCAGCCAACCTCTAAGGTGACCAAGTTCTGACTAGGTTCACTGGCAATTGATAGGATGTTGCACTGTATTAAAAATTAATTGCTCAAAAACTAAACACAGACTATAGTATTTTACTACCTTGTGGGTGATATGTTGTTGCTCCACTGGAGCATGGCCTTTGGGGTCGATCAGTGTTGGATGTGCCAAGAGGTAACCTTTATCCTCCATGATAAAGCACCTAATGAATAAAAGCCAAATGTACAGGAGAGCTTCCATCATTTAAAACAATTGAATTGGTAACATTTAAATCTAAAAGGCTTTTCTTTTTGCAAGTTCTGAACCATTAAAAAAAAAGAGACCGAGACAATTTTCATTTTAAAAAGTTACATTGAAGTGAAACATGAACAAAGCATTTGCCAGTCTGAAAAGGCAATATACAGCATCTACCATTGAACTGGAAATTAAAATTACATGCCTGGGGACCTAAATGGCACATTCAAACAAATAAAATGTCTTTGTCAAAAAATGTCTTTATCAATGCCAAATAAAGATCAATTACAAGTAACTATTTTAAGTAAATTTTTAAAAGGAAGTCGTGCCTTATTAAATTGCAGAACACCTGAGCTACCTGATTTTGTTGCCTCCATCTTGATTGCAGATGGGTAACAAATCCAAAAGAACCTTATAGAAGTATCGTAGAGTAAAGTCAACACCCATCACTGCTACAGCATGTCCTGGTGCTGAGAGCGATCTTTGGAGAAGGAAACAGTATTAATACTTTGACAGATTTAAGAACATAGAACATAACAGTGCTGGACAGGCCTTTCGATCCTCGATGTTGTGCCGTCCTGTCATACCAATCTGAAGCCCATCTAACTACACAATTCCATGTGTGTCCATATGATTGTCCAATGATGACTTTAATCTACCTAAAGTTGGCGAACCTACTACCGTTGCAGGCAAAGCATTCCATACCCTTACTACTCGGAGTAAAGAAACTACCTCTGACATCTGTCCAATATCTATCACCCCTCAATTTAAAGCTACGCCCCCTCGTGTTCGCCGTCACCATTCTTGGAAAAAGGCTCTCCCTGTCCACCCTATCTAATCCTCTGATTATCTTGTATGTCTCTATTAAGTCACCTCTCAACCTTCTTCCTTCTAACAAAAACAGCCTCAAGTCCCTCAGCCTTTTCTCGGAAGACCTTCCCTCCATACCAGACAACATCCTAGTAAATCTCCTCTGCACCCTTTCCAAAGCTTCCACATCCTTCTTATAATGCGGTAACCAGAACTGTACACAGTACTCCAAGTGCACCGCACCAGAGTTTTGTACAGCTGTAGCATAACCTCATGGTTCCGGAACTCGATCCCTCTATTAATTAAAGCTAAAACACTGTATGCCTTCTTAACAACCCTGTCAACCTGGGTGGCAACTTTTAAGGATCTGTGTACCTGGACACAGAGATCTCTTTGCTCATCTACACTACCAAGAATCTTAACATTAGCCCAGTACTTTGCATTCCGGTTACTCCGACCAAAGTGAATCACCTCACACTTGTCCACATTAAACTCCATTTCCCACCTCTCAGCCCAGCTCTGCAGCTTATCGGTGTCTCTCTGTAACCTATAACATCCTTTGTCACTATCCACAACTCCACCGACCTTAGTGTCGTCCGCAAATTTACTAACCCACCCTTCTAAGCCCTCATCCAGGTCGTTTATAAAAATGACGAACGGCAATGGACCCAACACCGACCCTTGCGGTACGCCGCTAGCAACTGGACTCCAGAATGAACATCTCCCATCAAACACCACCCTCTGTCTTCTTTCAGCAAGCCAATTACTGATCCAAACTGCTCTATCTCCCACAATCCCATTCCTCCGCATTTTGTACAATAACCTACTGTGGGGAACCTTATCGAACGCCTTGCTGAAATCCATATACACCACAGCAACTGGTTTACTCTCATCTCCCTGTTTGGTCACCTTCTCAAAGAACTCAAGGTTTGTGAGGCACGATCTACCCTTCACAAAACCTTGCTGACTATTCCTAATCAAATTATTATTTTCGAGATGATTATAAATCCTCTCTCTTATAACCTTTTCCAACACTTTACCAACAACCGCCATCAAACAAAGGCGCATCTTGGCTATTTTTGCCACATTTAATTTCCATTTAGCTCAAATTTCTGTCAGATTCAATACAAACCATTCTTAAGTAATTATTTGGAAATCTACATGCGATAAGAAATACTTTGCTCACAGCAAAAGACTAATGGTACTGCGATATCCAAGTTAAATGTAAAAAAAACAACAATAAATGGACCATCTGATGACATCAGAACTTGGTTCTCACTCATTGGATTAGTTTTATGGAGAAAATAAACGTATATCACTTTCCTGAAAATTATGTTTTAAAATAAAGCTTCTGGAAGGTTTTATTTTGTTGAGTTCAATGGTCTACTTCAACTTGTTTTGTTTAAACAAAAAAAAAGGTTTATTATTCATCTTTACAAAGACACTGCTCATCTGACAGATTGTATGGTATTAGTGCCATGATGGATATTTAAAATCTCAAGTTTACCTGGAAGAATGAATAGTGTGGCTGAGAGTCACCACATAACCAGCTCCTCCAACATCAAGGTATGGGCCAGTAAAGGTAATCAGAGCTGGGTTAGCCATTGCATGGAGATACCTAGAAATAACAGTACGATTGCACAAGCTAAAAAAACCTACTCAGTACAATATTTTATACTTGGAATTCATTTTTTAAAATTAAAATAGGGCTGCATTTTCTCTTAGTATGTAATTTCCACTATCCAGCCTTGAGCCATCCACGAATACTGCTCCCTGGGAAGTAAATGTTTCTTTTCCTGCATTTCTTCCCCTGCAGTGGGCTAAATTGTCTCAGTCCAAACTCTGTGCCAAAACAAATGTGACTGAGATAAGCAACAAAGACCTGGGTACCACATCCACACACTTTATTCATAGTACGATTGGTTTGACTATCAATATATTAACAAGATAAACTGAGGGGCACTATAACTAGCCTCAGGTGTTTCTGAGCAAAAATGTTAGTTCCCAGTTTCAGATTACTATTCACCAACCTACCCAGATGCAATCTGACCCTAACTCCTTACCACTCTCCTAACTCAACCCTGCCCATTTATACATCTACATTCCACCTATTCACTCATGCACCAATTCACTAGCATAATGAAAAGTTGTGGAAATGTCTGAAAGCTTTTCAGTGTGCTAGTGAACACTTGTCAAAATATGACAGCAAGGGCCATGAACTGAGAGCATTGCTTCTGCGCAGATTTCCCCCATCGATATCTCCGAGGTTTCCTATGTTGAGTTCTGCAGGATGTTCTACTGGAAGATTGGTCAGAAAAATCAGAGAAAGGCAAGTGGGTGATTTTTCATCTGATCAGAGCTGAAAAGAGAGATTTCAACACTACTCAGAATAATAGAGCTTGCTTGAGGTACCCTTACAACTAAATAGCTTGCCAACTTCCAGGGTCTAGGTTCACACTTAAAAGAATGACAATTTTGGGTGGGGTACCTGGACAGAATCATCCTGCAGAAGAATTTACACTTTAAAGGGTGAAAAATAACATTTTTAGTTGAGTTGGGGAATTGGTTAAGTGTGCAACTGAAGAAGGCGTGCAGAGTGGGTAAAGAAATATTGAGGAGGGTAATTTGTGAATTAAATAGTCCAATTATGAAAGGAAAATTTTCATACTCTCCAGTTACATAGATCACCTGAGTCATAGAAGAAACAAGGAACACATCCATGACATTCTTACATGGACAATATATGCAGCCAAAGAAATTGTTGAATTTAAAATCAAATAAACTTACTGCAACATCAACAAAAAGATACATTAGAACCACATAAACACAAAAACCTCATAAACCACTTTAGTCTAAGGACAGGCCAGGAAGACTTGAGGCAGGGCGTAGACTTTTTTTTTAATAAAGTGGCTTTGCTTTTGAGGCAATCTGGAAAACTCTTCCTGTGGATCCTGTAAAACTCACCACTGTCTCCTGGTGGGATCAAATGCTTTATCCATGAGAGAACCAGGGTAAATCCGGAGCACCCCATTGGGCGTTGCTATGTAACGTCGAACAATGTAACTGTTTAGGATACCAATTTCCATTTGTGACATCCATTCATCTGTTACGTGACTGGTAGCCATGACTTCATTTCGGACAGAGGACTACACACAGGCAGAAAAAAAACACACAAGGCTTCTTAAAGATATGCCTGAGAAGTTTCAAAGCTGTGAATCAATCCTGTTAAAACGCTTTTTAAACAGACTGTATAAAATTGTAAAGACAGTTCCCTCATATATTGAAAAAAAAGGACTCTGTGCAGATTTCAGTGTTCCAATTTATCCAGGCGAGAGAAATATAATTTGCCTAATTTCACACAAGTGCAGACCTGATCCGTTCCCCATTGAGGGTTTTTTTTTAATTGAGAAACCTAACAAAGGTCAAGGGTTAGGATGCAGGATACCACCAAGGTCAAAAAGAATTGGAGATTTAGTGTGATTAATCAAAAGCTATGATTAAGTCAGGCATGGGTTAGACTAAGGAGAAAAGAAAGACCTGGGAAAGTAAGGTGTACTTTGAGATCTTTGATAAGGTTAAACAATACTAGAAGGAACTACAATTTTAATGTAGTGATAATACAGGGAGAGTGAAGGCATGTGCAAATTTTATCCCAAAATGAATAAGAGGAGAAAGTCAGGGATGACACCTAAAATTCACATGCACGTATGATTCACACAAAATTGAGCGGATGTGTGAGCAAGTTCCTGAGAACAGGCAGGTAATTTCAAATATACTGTTCTAATTCAATACAACTATCCCACTCCTGATAATGAATGGAATCAAGAAGAAAAAAAAAGAGCTGAACTTCGATGCTATATCCATTCAGTAATTCAATCATAGATTGTTTTGTTTTGATTGTGTATGGACAGAATGTTTCTAACTCTATGACAATAGGTGATGATCTTGGCTGGTGCAATTTTATATGAAGAATTAAAAGCCAATAAAAAAAAAAGCATACCACACAACATCAAGCAGCATTTGCTCATGGTGGAAAACAATAATGACCAACCAAGGGTAAAAATTCCTAACCAGAATCAAAAACAAAAATTGCCTGAGAAGCTCAGCAGGTCTGGCAGCATCTGTGGAGAGAAACCAGAGTTACCTTTTCAGATCAAGTGACCCTTCTTCAGAATGCCTAACATTGGAAGCAAAAATTAATGGGACAAGAACAGAGCTGAGCAAGGTGGGACAATAAGATGGTTGGGAAGAACTGTAGATAAACAGTGAGCAAACTTCAAAGAGGAGATGATCTGTCACAATCAAACTGAATGAACAAATATTTTTGCTTTCATCTTTACTATAAGGGAGACAAAAAAAAACATTCCAGCAATACTAATAAATAAGCAATAAGGGGAAATCATGTTTGACTAAACTGCTGGAGATTTTGGAAAATGAAACAGAAAGAGTCGATGAAGATAATGCTGTTGATGTGATGGACATGGAATTTCAAAAGGCATTTTATATAGCATCACACAACAGACTTGAGCAAAGTTAAAACTAATGGAATAAAAAAGGGTCAGGAGTAGCATGATTTCAAAATTGGCTGAGTAAAATGAAATAGAGATTAATGCACTGGATCTTTTTCATGCTGGAGGAAGGTTTGTAATGGAGTTCTGCACAGGTTGGAATTAGGATCACTGATTTCCCTGACTAGAGAATTGCAAATACTATGTCAGGGGTTTCCAAATTGGGGGTCAAGAGCCCAAGTGAGGTCAGAAGCTAAAACGCTTGGGTTATGAGCTGTGAGGCCACAATGGCTGCCTTGGTCTTCTAACTAAGTTGCAGCAACTGTATATTTATAAAGGGGAAATTGTGTTTAAATTGCTGCAGTATTTTTCTGAAGAGGTAACAGAAAGGGCTGATGAGGTTAATACTGTTGATGTGGCATAAATGGACTTCTAAAAGGTGTTCGATACAGTGCCATATAAAAGACTTGTGGAAAAAGTCTGAGCTTGTGGAATAAAAGGGACAGTAGCATCAAGGAAACAAAGCTGGCTGAGTGATGGGAAACAGTTTAATAGTTAGTGGACATTTTTCAGGCAGTAGCAAGTTTTGAGATAACTAGGAGTTGCTACAGGGATGCTTTTCTGGATATGCATATTAATGATCTAGACCTTACTGTGCATGGGACAATTTCAAAAAGTGCAAATGATAAAATGATACATGCAAGTGGAAGTGTTGTAAACTGTGTAAATTTCACAGGATACAGACAATTTGGTGGAATGGGAGGACAAGTTCAGATGAAGTTCATTGCAGAGAAGTGTGAGATGATTAACTTTGGCAGAAAGAACATGGAGAGACAATATTAAATAAAACACACTACTCTAAAAGGTGTGCAGAGCAGAGAGTCCTGAGAGTACCTGTGTATAAGCGATTAAACAGGACAGCGCAAGTGGAGGAAGCAGATAACACAGTATTAAATATTATAAGCATTATTAAAAGGGCACAGAGTAAACGAGCAAGCAGGTTATGCTGAAATTGTATAAGGCACTAGTTAGACCTTAGTTGGAGTGTTGTGTACAATATTTGGTATCAAATATTAGCATAGATGTGAACGCACTGCAGAGATCACAGGACAGTTTATAGCAATGGTTCCACTCATGAGAAAATTCAATTCTGAAGAAGAGTGGGGAAGTTGGGATTTTTTTTTTTGGAGTTGAGAAAGTGAAGAATAGATTTGATAGAATCCTTCAAAATAATGAGGTATCTGGACAAAGTAAATCAGGAGACACTGTTTCCAATTGTAAAAGACACACAAATGAGAGGGTACAGATTTTAAGACATCTGCAGAAGAAGCAAATATAGAGGAAAAACTTCTATCGCCCATTGAGCGCTTAGATCTGGGATATACTGATTGGCAGTATGATGGAGGTAGGTTCAAAGAAGACATTAGATGACTATTTAAACAGAAATAATGTACATGATTACAGGAAAAAGACAAGGGAACAGCACAAAGGCATAATGCTCATTTGGAGAGGTTTTGCAGACAGAATAGGCTAAATGGCCTCTTTCTGTACTGTGACAAATCTGTAATGAGTTTTTTTTTTCTCTTTATATTTGTGCATTATAAGGAAGGTCATTAACTACTCTGACATCTGACTCATACCTTTAAAGGCTACCAAGAGAGTTTTTCTCAATTCACAGTAAAGTTGATTCATTGTTATTTTTAGGGTGAGAGTTACACATTGACTATTTACAAAATGGAAATAACTTAGAGACAAAATCCAATGGTTCTGCAAAGCACACATTTTACGTACAACTATAATTTGAAACAGGGCTGTCATCAGTTTGATACAATGCAAAGCAATGTCATAAACACAAACACTGCATTGCACTACAAGTAATCTTAATTTCCATTCCTGCTCATGGATATTAGAAATAAAATGCAGAATATAGTGCAGGGTACATTGCCTCCCTTTCACCTTTAGCTCTTGACAGACTTGATGCTCTATATGCCTTTGAGTTTATGATCAGTTAGAGGGGTCCAGTATTGATTACGAGAAGTTTGAGCTATCCCTTAACTTATAGGACTCAGGACAAACTATTCTGTTCCCACAATTCTCTCAAGTTAAATCGTACAGTTCTCAATCTTCACATACTATCTGATACTGAATTGAACTTTAAACCACAAAACATAGCTGGGCCTTCATTAAAAACCTGTCAATTAAGAGCATGTTACAATATTTGAAAATTTGAGGGTGTATTTTTAATGAAAAAACATACTTTGAGTCCAGGATTGGCAATAAGACGTGTGTTGTCACTCAGATAAGCAGTGTAGTGTTCCACCATGCGTTTGGTCTCTGCTTGACTCAGGTGCTCAAATGGAGATGAGAAGCTGCCTGCAGACAGCATGACCGTGGGACTTTCTGCAAGACAGGCAATCAGAACATGTATTAAATATTAATACCACAAACATAAGACTTATGGTAATCATGCCCTAAGAGACATCACTGCAATGTCAAGTTAATGAGGACACAACCTTTCCAATACTGAATGATACTTGATACTGGGGCCCTCATAATAAAGTAACGTTGAAACATAAAATGGTTCCCTTGATGAAAGGAATTACAATTGCATAGGGTAAAAAAAAAGCAACATACACCAGGGATGCTAATCAAGTTATCCAACATTAACAACAGACTTGATGAATGTGAAACATTTCATAATCTATTCTGTTCCCTAATACTTTTCTCTATCAGAAGATGCTGCCTAGTGTTAAGACACAGTCCCATGGGAGGTCCTTCCACATCTCATACTGTTTCTTGTGACAGCCCGGTAGTTTCTGCCAATACAATACTGGACAAGGGTTTTGTTTCCATTAGTCTAACAAATGCTTGTTAAATAAAGCATCAACATACATCATGACAATGGGGAGACAGGGTAGCACGTTATGCTGCTGTGCTCATGACCTACTATGTCATGACAGGGAGCGCAATGGGAAGGCAATAAGTTCTATACCTCTGTTTGAATAGAAAAATAAAACTTAGAGATGGATTTGAAGTTAACATTGAGCCTTTCTCATGTACCACTAATAGTAATTTCCGAATACAACAGGTGTAGATCTGGGTAAGTAACCAGCTGCCTTCTTGTTTAATGGTGACTCATGGTTGAGTGGACCTCAATGAGGAGCAGCAACGGAATAATCACAAGTTACAAATCCTCAAAGCATTTCTTGAAAATTAATGCACCTACCTAGTGTTGCCAATTGCTTAAAATGCAGGCAAGAGGCAGGCTGGCCCAGTAGATCCAATCTATGATAAAGAAGCTTACTGCTCGGTGCTGTGTTCAAATTTTTGAGGTGTTTTACCGGCACCTCAGGCTGTACCATCACTATACACAGAATAAAGGATGTGTCCTGGACCTGCACAGACAAGTAACAAATTTATTAACATTAATTTTTAATTATAATCTCATCAAGGTATAACTGTGCTATGGTTTTCAGTAATTATCATATAGTAAAACAGAGAAAGATATTTCACAGAATCATGAAGAATCATCTGTGCAATAAAATAAGCTACGAAATACATAAGTATCAATTAAACTAACACTTTGAAACCACCCAATTACCAGAAAATTGGAATAATTGGCAAGGTCATTCCAACCATGCACATTGGAAAGACAAGGATAGTTTAATTCCCATTGTGTTAAATTCTAAATGCTAGTCACAGGCAATGTGGAGTTACCACAGGGAGTAAACAGTTTCAAAAATAAAAAAATCAAAAGGAAAATTAGCCTCAGGGTCATTCTTGCAGACCTATGGCTGGATCTCAGCAGCATTGGCTGTAGGCCAAAAGCAGTTTAAGTCCCTGCTTTCCTATTGCTCGAGTTTCAAGAGTGCATTAACTGTAATCAAAAGTCAAGAGTTTTGACTGTAAATAAAAATAAATGCAAAGTCCTTTGAAATTATTGCATGTCTTATCTTGATAATGACACTGAGCACCAAAAAACATGGGCCCACCTACAATGGTGTTGCTTTACGTTAGAGGCAACTCTCAACATAGCCTGGGGCTTACAGTTCTCTGGGATTGAATGCACTTATATTACTAAGCACTTTCTGCTGCTTTACAACAAACAACTGTGCACAAGCAAATCTATTTCTAGCAGGAGAAAGTTTCTACAGGTCAGCGAGAGGAAAGCCTGCATCAAAGGTTTGTACATGCAGGAGAGAATCATTTTACCTTTGGACTGAAAATGAACAGTCAATTCATGGAGGCCATATTTATATTTGCTCTGGGATCTTTTTAAGGGCACTGGCACAGCTATTTCTTCAGGGGGGATTTGGTGCTTTGGAGATTAATAGCACTTATTTACCTTACAATTTTCTAATTGATAAATCAAATGCCTAGATATTATGCTGTATTAAGGTAAGTGCAGAAAAAATGGCAGAGATGGTTCTTTCTTCATTAAAGACGTTTGATATAAGGAATAAATTCTAGCTGCCAGGCTCAAAAATTCATAATTAACCTAATGACCTAAGAATAGCATAATAAATGTCATCAACCAATTCATGTGTTAAATATGAGTATTCACAATTTATTAAAACGTTTAGTTAGATCATATACAACTGCCTTATTCAAACTTGTAGCACAACGTTATTGAAGACATGAATAAATTATGTATTTTGATTAAACAAAGGTCTTTTGGTTTTAAAATACAAGCCCATGTCCTCCTAGATCAAGGAAAACACAAATTCAAGGATATGTCCAACAAAATGTAACGTACCAATTTCCAAGCATAGCTGACATTATAGGCCTCTTTGCTGGTTTCTCGCAACCGATTTATGTGCCAAGACAAGGAGGAGTTTACAGGCACAGTAATAACCTGACTGCCCAAGGGGAGGCTGTACAGAGATATGAATTATAAATGATTTACATGTTTACAATTCACATTTCTACAAATCTATTTTAGGATTACTGGCAAAACTCATAGTATGATGAAGAAATGTGTGAGAATAATCGGAATAGGACCTATGGATTAAACAAAATTTAAAATGGCTTTTTAAAATTGAAGTACTTGATCAAAATCAATATTATCACTTTAAAAATAAAAATGCCGGCTTGAGTAGAAATCAATCATCCTAATGCGATTAAAGGAGTCCCCGAGAGTGGCTCCCTTTATCATGGAGGTCACATTATCATATAACCACAGAACAGTTGTCGATTGTTGTAAAAACCTATTTGATTCATTCATGTCCAAAAATGCCACCAAAGTAAGCATTCATATCCATGTCAGCAGAAGTCTATTGATGTTCCTAAACTAGAATAGAATTATCTCTTTCCATTGAATTCACAAAAAAAAATCACTTCGGAGTGTACGTGGCTCCTCTCTGTCAACGATCTCAAAGTACTCAATTTCTGGCCACCTCAGGTAAGCAGCTCCTCGTCTGGATTGCTGACATTGAATAATATACTTAACCAAAGGAGCCATTCATAGAGCCAACGGCTCTAATTAACAATTGACTATACTCTCTCAACATTTTTATGCATTACCTGAGGATGTTCTGCCTGACAAGTTGAAATCTTGGAATATTTTCATAGTGTATGATATCAGTATGAAGTGGCGGTTCTGTTAACAGGTATGGTCTTGTTAAGGACGGATGCATCAGAGTGTAGCCTGAAAGGAAAAATAACTGAAATGTTTAATGGTGGTCTCGCAGACTGTGAATATGATGTTGACAAGAAAGAGTATTTATTGCTGTCCCAGTGTACACAGTCAGATGACGCTAATTATCTGGCAAACCAACAGCAGGTGAAATGAAGGATGGCCATTTCAAAGTAAGAAAATGACCCTAGCTCTTTACCACTTTTAAAAAATGACCTCATGTCACAGAGAAGTCTGTGATTTGCTGTGAAATTAAGTTTATTTTTACTTTATGACTGTTAAACACAAATTGGTTTCCGAGCAGGCAGATAATGTTGACAGTAACTCTAATATAATTAAAGGGATAATTACATCTCTCTCACCTTTATTATCAATTAAGAATGTGTAGGAGGCAGAAGAATCACGATAATAAGTTACATCCTCCAGAATGTAAGCCAAGTTCACATCCACTCCCACAATTCCCAGCAGCATGTTTCCAAAGTAGCAGGGCTTACTGACTGTCATGATCAATCCTGTTAATCAGAAAAATACATAAGTTGTCATGCTGAGTGATTATAAAATGATGGGTTTTTTTGTGGGCTGGTGAGTGAGGAATAGGTCTTGGTGTGGTGGAGAGGAGATTTCTCCAGGAAGATAGAAAATAGGTTCCAACTTGCTTTCAATACCTTGCTCAAATGGCCTTCCCTGGTAAATCTACACTGAGCGTCAGGAGTCAACTTATTCATGGAAGACATCACAGCTACGCTCAATAACAGACCATCAAAATTGATGTTTAATTGCAGTACTCAGATGAAAAATTAAGTTGTGTGTGTTTCGTCTTCAGGTTTGTTCATGCCTCTATTTGATAAACAGCAGTGGAGATGTCTTCACATCCTGACCTACACTTATCCTTAAATTATCTAAACAAATTATCTTGTGGTCTTTTATTTCATTTTTGTCCTTATTATGCACTAACCGATAGGCCTGGTTTTCTCATTAACAACAAAAAGCATGTTTCATGCTGGATGCTCAAAAGACTCTTTTTTTTACAAATGCAACTTCTTTTTCTTTATCTTATCTGGCAGGACTAAGTGAACTGCAATCACAATTGGGAACCATGAATTACTTTGTCACCTCTTAAACAATGATGAGACTCTCCCCAACTTGGATTCGGTTAGGGATGAGATTCAAATCAGAAGCTTTTGTCCTGCATGGCTCAGTATAATAATGGACTGAACTCCACTCAGTCATTTCGGTTCTAGGTGTTTCAACAGAAATCAGGTGCCAAGCTGTACCACTGTTTCACGGACAATGTGATTGGCATCGACACTGACGAAGGACCTTTCTGTTTCAAGCAAAGCTTCTGGCCATCCTGAACTTGCCTTAGCAGGCTACAAGGAGGCCCAGGAGAATGGTTAAGGAGAGAAAGCAGACAGTAAACATTATCCTAATGAAAAGAAAAATCAACACTCACCATCACCCATTTCATCAGTGTATGGGAGACTAAACACAGCCTCGTCTACCATTCGATTCGGAAGGTTTGTGTAAAACCGTCCCACTGTGGTCTCTAGGTTGCTCAACTGGTTCAATACCATCATTGTCCCTTTTATAACAGGAAGTGATGTGTGATCAGGAACTCCATATTTTGCTGAGTTCTGTTCTGCCAGATCTCGAAGAAATGCTAGCTCCTTCAAACCAGTTATCCCTTCTAAAACAGAAAGATTAATGAGGAGGTATTACCAGTAGTGAAATGTTAAGTGAGTTTGCTCTATTCCGTACATACTCATTCTGAAAACAAATAGAGAAGAAAATAATTGCATGACTGAACTCTCTCTCCTCCACATGAAATTATTTCCCACTCTTGCTGATGTTGGATACTGGGACTCTTCATCTTAGGAAACACCAATTCTCCACAATTTACCACCTCACAGTGTACAGCTGTGAAGGAGAATTCAATTCAGAGGTTATAAAAGAAATATATTCTGTCTAACAAATTATTTACATATAAAGCTTTGAAAATTCACTGCAAAATTCACTTGTATTAAATATGATTAATCAGCTGCCACCCACTTTTCCTTGACTTGATCCAGTTCCTTTAATCTTCTGGCTTGTTACTGAGGCAGTAATGATAATGTATATAGCAATGCCTGACAGCCTGAGGCACTCATTCTCTACACCAATGAGTTGGGCTTATCGCTAGCAATTGCTTTCTGTATGTTGTACTGAAGTCCCAGAGTGAAGCTGGATGGTCTGTTTTACATTCGTTCATGACATGTGGGTGCTGCTGGTGAGGTCAGTACTTATTGCCCATTCCTAATTGTTCCTGAATGGAGTGACTTGCTGGACCTATTTTCAGAGGGCCAGTTAAGAATCACAGTCACAGATCAGAGGGGAAAAGAAATAGAAGAAATTTACGTGGAAGCTGGCATAAAACAAAAACTGACAGCATATGCTGAGCACAAATGAGTATTTTTGAATAATTGCAACATTGAAATGCATACTTAAAACAAAATAGATTAAGGCAAACGCTATTGGGCTCAATCCTTGCAATGCTTGAGCACTTTCTCATCCAGCAGCATTGTGATTCCCCACTTTGGATTTTGTTCATCTTCTTGGATGTCAACTTTACCAATTAATAATCTGTATTTTCAACAGATTTTGTTTTTTAATAAAAAGAATGTTCCATTCAGTCTCAATGAAACAGTACCATTTTATATTAAGACTGTCACAATATTTACTTATTGTAGCTATTATGTTCTACATAATTATCCACCCAATTGTCTGTCTTTTTGTGTACAAACGAAACTAGATGTACATTCTGTAACTTGTGCTCAAGTAACGATCAATAAAGGTGTTTTTCCAAAAATACCCCAAAAGGATGGCAGATTTCCTTTACTGAAAGGCCAATAGTGAGCCACAAGGATTTTTACAACAGTCATTGATGGTTCCATTACTGAAACTAGCTTTATATTCCAAATTTATGACTAAATTTGAATTGGTGGGACTTAAACCCAGGAGCTGTAGCATTATTCGGGGCCTCTGGATTAATTGTCCAGTGGCAATACCACAACGCCACCACCTCCAGGTGCAAGCCTGGGAAAAATGTAAGGAAAGTGTGGGTCACTCAAACATCAGGAGCCGCTCTTGACCTCACCTGCTGAGTCCAAAGTAATGCAAAGCACTACATTTGGCAAAGACTTGGTTGCAGCAGTTGCCAGAAAAATGTTATATTTATACATGAGTCTGTCTTCGGGATCCACTGCAACATCGTTAGCCCTTAACTCTCACAAGCTATCCAAAAAACAGTTGAGCTTTCAGCTTGGGCTGCTTCACGAAAAGCAAAGCAAGTCCATACCGTGGTGGGTCTACACACATTGCATGTTTGGATCCAAACTTTCTCCAAGTTCCTCTGAGACTTTAGCCTGAAGCTGAAGAATTCAGTTTCTGAGTGTCAGCATGAGAAGGCACAGCTCAGGACTTGCTGAGGGAAGAGGCTGTACACTGCCAAGAGCAGCCATACACATTTGGTTCTCCTTTTCACACTGCTGCTACATAGGACTGTAAACTGAAAATGAGAAGCCACCTAACAGAAAAGCAGAAAGCATGCTAACTGTCTCCACTCACATATTAGAAACACAACATTGATCAGATAGACACACCAATTCTGTTAAGGTCCTTTGTGCAGTTTCTAGAACTTGCTCAAGATAAAAATCATTCTGAAAGGGCCTTGTTCAAATGAAGAAAATTACTTTCAGAGGAGCGGAAGATTTGTTTTTGGCCCCAGGATAGGCTTCTAGTTGCCAAGCTAAAGTAAATATGGTGCCATTGAAATATCTGCCAACAGAGTAGCCCAACATCTATGCAATATCTTTATGCTGACGGTCTGTCCTAACTATCGGCATTTTGGAAGTATCTTCAGCCTACTCCATTGGCAAGAAGGAATTCCACTCTTCCGTTTACCTCCGTGAATCACAAATTCAACTTCAGTTATGTTGAGATAGATAGGAGAAAACCATTGGAGGAGGACAGCAGGATAAAATCACCCTAGTCAGTAGGTAATGCTCAAGAATAAACATTGTTAAATATTTCTAAACATTTTATGCTCCAGGAAGCTGCTAGAAGCACCAGTAATACAGTTTCTCACCATTCATGAGGGCATATGTAAGGATCATCACAGAGTTGTTCAGATGCCCATTTTCCTCACTGATAACACTTAGTGTTGCCTTCTTTTCTTCTTCAGAGGAGTCCACTGAGGTGATGCCAGATGACAGGTAGATTATCACCATGTCAGTGGCTGTGATTTAAAGAAGAAAAACCTCAATTCAATTTACAATTACCCGCTTCCGTAATCTGATAGATGTCTTGCCAATAACTGTTTCAATTGCCTTCAATTATTGTTACAATGTTACAGGACCGATGGTTAAGTAACAAGTTGAGTGTTCACCACAAATGTACCAAACACAAAGTTGGAATGGTTTGATTGCCAGTCTATGCCAATCTAGCTGATTTAGTTGGGGCAGCTATAGGGCAGTACAATTGGTGTAAAGTCCATCATGTCATGGATAGATGGGAGCCTTGTGGTGCAGTGGTAGCATTCCTACCACCGGGCTACAGGACTTGAGTTCAAATCCCACCTGTCCAGAAATATGCCATGATATGCCTGAACAGGTCAGTTAACGATAATTATCACACCTGCATGCAGACTTAATCTTCTTCGGCTCTGCCCAACCATGTGCCCTAGACCCAACTTCACAGAAGTGTACTCTACCTGTAACATTCTCTTTTTTCATACCATCAAACTCTGTCATCTTTCTTACAAGACTGAAACTAATGCCAACTTACAAGCAACTTTGAAATGGTTTAAAAATGCAGAAAACCCATTTTATATCAGACCCTTCCAACTAGCCAATGTTCATCCTATCAGCCACAGTATGAGAAGAATCCATGACTCCAACGTAAAACCAGGAGCAAACTGATACCGCCCTCAGTACTACCTGACCAGTCTCAAAGGTGGTGTGAATTTGTTCTTCATTCACCCACAGATTTCAAAGACATTTTCTGGGATTGAGTAAAGACATTATAACTTACAAGATCTATACTCAATTTGTGGAAAGATATATTCTCTTCCAGTCTGTGTACGATCTGCAGCCAAGCCAAGAGAATTAATTATGTTATCTTCAAAAGTAAAACACAACCTTTCTTCGGGGAACACTGATTGCATTCATCTTATTGCACCTCACACAGAGAAACTGTCGTGCTTAGCGGCAAGGAAATGATTAGATATCATTCTCAGGACAGTTACACCACTCAGGGCTCATGAAGCCACAGGTTGCATTTTTCCCAACAATACTTTCACATTAAATTCAGTTATAGCATCATTTTCCTTATAGAAAGCTGGGTGGTGGGCAAGGATTTCATGGCTTAAATTACTCAAATTTAATTGACTCATCTTAATTCAAAGAAATTGGATTCTGACAGTAAACCATATATAAACACGAAAGAAAAGTAAGAATGTGAAAACAACTCGTTTAAAGCCAGGATTCACCATCATTTGGGTGTGCAGGAGTGAGCTCCCAGTTTGTAA
Source organism: Chiloscyllium plagiosum (assembly GCF_004010195.1). Classification (NCBI taxonomy): domain Eukaryota; kingdom Metazoa; phylum Chordata; class Chondrichthyes; order Orectolobiformes; family Hemiscylliidae; genus Chiloscyllium; species Chiloscyllium plagiosum. The sequence continues at coordinate 58,065,522 of NC_057720.1, forward strand.
GATCATTGGCTGTAGCTGGCAAACAACAAAGAAGGGATCTCCTTTAAACAGATAATGAACTAAACTCATGTACTGGAGCAAAGCTGGAAGCTTCGGGTTTCTCTAACTCAGTAGTTTCTTAGTGGGAGACCCCCTACTGAAAAGATTAACACATTATGACAGATTCTAATTTCTGAAAGGTAATGTTACGTCAGCCAGAAGGAAAATGACTGAATAATATGAGGATATTCTGGATCCTTCAAAGTCTGAAAGTCTCAGTCAAAAAACGATTCTTTTATTAAACCTAATTAATGTGCAAACAGATCAAATAAAGGAGGCTCACGCTTTGAGTGCAAACAGATCTGTTTGCACTCAAAGCGTGAGCCTCCTTTATTTGATAGCTCAGTATGACACTTGGACAGCAGGTTTTAGGGAGTAGAGATTGTGAATTTTAAAAATCCTGCTTCAGATTAAAAGGCATAAAAATCACACGCTGAGCACAAATTATTTGCTGAAAAAATACTCAATTTGGATACAGGCACTATCTAGAATGATATAAAGCACACACGCTTTATCATGCCAGGCTTGGTTGCAAGTCTCTGCTGAGCAATTGAGCTCAGCCAGGGCAGCTTTTGGAGCATTACAATAAACTCAGTGTCTTTTGGTGATGGGTGCAAGTTTACAGGCGGTGTTTCTAATTTTGCTTTCTGCCGAGTAATCCCTGTGGGACTGTGTCAAACAGCTTGCCAACAATCAAGCTCATATATGTGCAAAGTATTAACCACCCCTAGATCTATTCCATGGCTGTGTCACCTAGATAACAAAGGGTATAAAAATGATGGAAGGGGAGAGGTTTAAACATTAACAAGTATTCACAATAACTAATCCTTGTATCAGTGCTTCCCAAACTTTTTCTCACTGCGACCTTGTTTCAAAGCTTTTAAATTGAAGCAATCCCAGAGGGAGAGCACAGTGAGAGCTGAGAGAAGTTGGACAGGGGGTTACTATTCCATTTTGGAAGCTTCTCCCCACAACCAAGACAGAATTCCTCTGTCCTCTCCTGATATCGAAGCTTTCTCTCCACCAGTTTCTTACTTCCCGACTGTTTTGGTTGTTCTTCACCCTCCCACTCCTCACTACATTCCTGCCAGGCCCTCTCACTTGTCAAATGTGCAAATCGCTGTTTCCCCACACTGAGTGAGGGCTGTGGCAAGAGTTGTATGGTTATCGTTTTGCTGCCTTGAGCTTAATCTGCAAACATTCACCATGCTGCTGTTAGACACTTGTCTTTCATATGGCCTGCTTGCCTTCTCACAGAATCAGAGAATTGTTATGGCACAGAAGGCCATATGAAAGACAAGTGTCCAACAGCAGAGACAAAAAAGAAAAGCAAGGAAAGCTTTGGCCAGCAGTGAGCAGGATGGTATCTATGAGAATGGTTTCAGGGAAGAGAAACATCCATCATGAAGACAGATTGAAGTAGTTGGGGCTGCCCTCCTTGCACAGAAAAAGGCCCAGATGAGATTTGTTAGAGGTTTCCAAAAACTACGAGCAGCTGAATGGAGCAAATGGGGAGAAACTGCTCCCTCTTGTAAAACGAGAATGTAGATTTAAATTGATGCGCAAAAAAAGCAAGGATGATGCAAGAAAAAACAACTTTTTCCACATAAGCAGCTATGGAACACATTGCCTGCAAATATGGTCGAGGCAGGATCAATCAAGGCATTCAAAAGACAACTGGGTGATTATTTGGATAGAAATGGAGTGAAATGGTATATGGGGCATGACAGGAGATTGACACTAGGTGATCATGTCAGTGCAGGCACAATGGGCCGAATGGCCTTCAGTGCCATAATAATTGTGTTTCTGTGAGAAAGCAAGCAGACCATATGAAAGACAAGTGCCCAACAGCAACATGGCGAATGTTTGCAGATTAAGCTCAAGGCAGCAAAACGATGACCAGACAAACTCTTGCCACAGTGCATGCCGAGGAGTTATAAGTCTGTCAAAGCAACTCCCTGAAAGCATTCCTGGACTCAGGCTCATCTCAGTGGTGATCACCGCTTACTTGGAATAGAGTTAAAAATCACAACACCAGGTTATAGTCCAACAGGTTTAACTGGAAGCACACTAGCTTTCGGAGTGACGCTCCTTCATCAGGTGATAGTGGAGGGCTCGATCGTAACAGAATTTATAGCAAAAATTTTGTTATAAATTCTGTGTTACGATCGAGCCCTCCACTATCACCTGATGAAGGAGCGTCTCTCCGAAAGCTAGTGTGCTTCCAATTAAACCTGCTAGACTATAACCTGGTGTTGTGTGATTTTTAACTTTGTACACCCCAGTCCAACACCGGCATCTCCAAATCATGACTACTTGGAATAGGGGGAACAATTGATCCCACTGGGAGTTTTGACCCCCACAGTATGGGAACCCCAGCCTAACATTTTACAGTAACTTTGGAGCATGTTAATGACACAACCAAAACCCACATTTCTTTTTTAAATGATTGCATTTTCTTGTTGCACTCACGCGTTTGGACCCTGGTGTTGTTGTTTGTATTCTGAAGTAACTGAAAAGCTTTGTGAAACCCCAGTGCATGCTGGGTGGCACCATCCACTGCTTTAATGTTGCTAAGGAACGTGGCCATTTTTCTTTTTGTTTCACTGGTGGCTGGAGACAAGTATGTCTTGTAACACTGGTCTAGCGAGCATGTTCGGACTGTGTCAGCCACAGCCAGCACAGAAATCTAGGCACAAAAGAAAGAATAGTCATTTGGCAGTTTGGTAGTACAGAACAAGAACGTTTCTGGAAAAAAAACACATTCTGTCAAGCTTTTTGTCTTTCAAGGCAGCAAGATTTAAAGCTTCAACTAAACGTGCCATTTTCAGCAAAGCAAAAGATGTTATTCTCCAAAACTTCTCAGCAACAATCTCAACTTGCCTTGCTTGCACTTTTCTGCTAATTCCCTTTACAATCCAGTTTTCTTATTTCAAGTGCTATTATCGCAAAACAATGCTGTGAAGAATTTAGTTTCCTTCACTTGATTTTTCTTTTCTTTGGTTTGCTCACATGTTGTCTACCACTTCTAACAATGACTGTGCAAGCAGCTTGTCACTTGCTTGTCAAAGTTAAAGTGGTCATTCTTGAGTGGATATGAACCAATACCCTGCTCTCAACAGGACTGTACACTTTCTGTAATTGGCCAAAGTGTTTGTGTTCACATGCATGTGGTGGGGTTGCGGGAAGGGTGAAGAAATAATTTTGTTTCTCATCACATCTCATTTGTTTTCATTAATTGGAGCAGTGGAGTACAAAATTAAATAACACTTGCAACATGAAACAAGAACATTCTCCCTCAGCAGACAGGCCACATAAGATCAATCCTCTCATCAGCACATTTCCTTCATTTAATTTCCTGACAGGAAGTCTTGCATCGGTGCTGCATGATTTTTGCACAGTAATCAAGAAAAACAAAATTTGTACAGCTCATTGATACATACATTAGCAGTCCTTGGTGCTTTAAAGTCCTGGTTCACTTTGCCAGACCAACTTAGCATGTTGTGTGTGTACACAGTATTCAACATTATTAACATTGGCAGAAATAAGAAAGAACTCACCTTATCATGTTCGTCGATTGAAGTTAATATTACTTGTGCAGCATCTTTGGCTATTTGAAGTTGTGTGTCTGTAGCTGAAGCTCCATGGTCCACCACCACTACAATATGTTTTGATTGTGGTCTGACAGTAGAGACATAAACAGGCCTGGACCGAATGAAGCCCAAAAATATTTGTAAACACAGATCAATGGGTAATGAAGAGCCAACTCAATTTATTTTTACATTTTCTCAATAGTTAACTCTTGCTCTCTCTCATTTTCTCCCCAATGTTTCAATGATTGGCTCATGACAGGGTGCATATCTATAGGCAGTGATAGCTCCCCTACCCTTTTCACAACTTGCTAACTTTCATGAGTAGTTTTACTCAAGCAGGCTACTCAAACCAATTCTAAAGGTCACAGCTTCACACTTGGGAGACAAGAAAGCTCTAGTCTCAGCCTAATAATCGGACATGGATTAACTATTTACCTGGATCAGAAATCCCGCAAATTTGAACAGTGAAAATGAATTGCGTGTGCTTAGATCAGACAGGTTTAATTGGAATCTTTTCAGAAAATGACACTGGTTAATTCGGAAGTGAAAATCAGATTTCCAGGGCTTATGCAAGAACAAATGAAGTTAAACAGAATGTTAGAAATGGCATAACTTCACTCAGTTTATTTTGTGCATTTTTGCAAAGATCTGACTGTGCTAGATAATAAATTTACCATGCCTCATTCTTATCTTCCAATGCAAATGGTTTACTCCAAGACATAAGACACAACTTTTATTACATTTCCTAATATGTTCCTTAATGCATCAGTTTAGTACATCAGTATGCATACTGCTTGTAAGTACAAACTGACTCAAAAATATTTTCACATTTACTTATTCATCAAAACTAATTCTCAGGGAAGAAAACACAAAACGATGCATTGAAATCAACTGGTCAAAAAGAAAACTTGAACTCTCAGAGAATATAGTAGAAAATTCGTACCTACTCCGATGTTCATAACCAGCTTTGCAGCGAAACCTGTGTGCTGGGAAGATGGTGAAAATCCCTTCTTCTGAGCTGAAGTATTGCCACTTTATACCAGGATTTGACTTGAAGTTGTCAGCAAGAACTGTTGGGTTAAAAGGTGAAATTATTTCAAAGCAAAACATAGGTGAAAAATTTCCAGTCCACTTCTGGCCACTATAAATTTCCCAGACTCTCATTTAAATGATTATGGAAGATCACCACACATTATAGAGTCAGAGAAATGTACAGCATGGAAACAGACCCTTCGGTCCAACCAGTCCATGCCAACCAGATATCCCAACCCAATCTAGTCCCACCTGCCAGCACCCAGCCCATATCCCTCCAAACCCTTCCTATTCATATACCCATCCAAATGCCTCTTAAATGTT
>NC_057720.1:58070714-58078471 GCF_004010195.1 Chiloscyllium plagiosum
AATCTTTTCTGAACCCTTTCAAGTTTCACAACATCTTCCTGATAGGAAGGAGACCAGAATTGCACGCAATATTCCAACAGTGGCCTAACCAATGTCCTGTACAGCCGCAACATGACCTCCCAACTCCTGTACTCCATACTTTGACCAATAAAACAAAGCATACCAAATGCCTTTTTCACTATCCTATCTACCTGTGACTCCACTTTCAAGGAGCTATGAACCTGCACTCCAAGGTCTCTTTGTTCAGCAACACTCTCTAGGACCTTACCATTAAGTGTATAAGTGCTGCTAAGATTCGCTTTCTCAAAATGCAGCACCTCTCATTTATCAGAATTAAACTCCATCTGCCACTTAGCGGCCCGTTGGCTCATCTGATCAAGATCCTGTTGTAATCAGAGGTAACCTTCTTCGCTGTCCACTACACCTCCAATTAATTTTAATCTGTTTGCTGGCTGACATTCGAACCAGTCTGTGACCATAGTCAAAACCTCTTGATGAAATTAGAGGGCCTGACCGCTGTATTATCATTTTCTTAGTAGGGTTTTCATATTTCAATTTACTATCAGAGTTCTTATTAAGTAGAATTTAAATTGCTACTGCGCCTTTTGCCAGTATCCTTTCAATTCCCAGAAATTTCCTTTTGAAATTTAAAAGTAATAGTTTGTTCCTTCTGCAGCCATTTGCCTTGACTGTGAATTGCCAATCTTTGTTCCCTTCATCTGCATTGTCAGCAACCTCCTTTGTACTTCAGCCCAATAGAACTCCAACAGGGAGGAAAGTCATTACTGTAAACTTCAAACATATCATATCTGGCATGGTCTGCAGTTTAGAACCAGGCCCATGATATCACCAACTCTCCTCTCGGCCTAACATAACCTACTTGGCATGCTTGGATTTGGATTGTTTGGGATAGAAATGATGGGTGGAAACATGCGGCTTCTGTGTGGTTAGCCTCTGCGATTCGACAGTACTAACTGAGTGAACACACAGACAAATAATTCTGTTCCATGAAACAGCTTTATTTTATAGTTAGTGACATATCCTGAGAATATAAAACATCAATGGTGATCGGGTGAATTATAACTGTTTCTCCTGTGCTACAAGAGCTCATCATTTACCTACTTCTCTTCTCTCTAAAATTTAGTGGATGCTGAATGTTTGACTGTGAATGTCCACACAGAGTGATATTTTAGTGAAACGTGTGTATGTGTATAGTTCAGGTACCACCTGCGGGACAAATTAAGCAATTTACACTGAAATGGGCAGATGCATGGAGAATCACTGGTGGAACGAGGGTGAACAAGGACAGGGGGATACACTCAGTGGAATAAAGTTGAAAGTTGCCCATGACCGTGAGAATTAGAGATTTAAATGCAATTAAGGAATGTGGTAGTGTAGTGGTAAAAATCATTGGACTAGTAATCTTGGGGGTCTTTGGACGACTAGATCAAATTCCTCCATGACAGATGACAAAATTTGAATTCAATAAAATCTGGTGTTAAAAGCTGGCCCTATGGTGACCATTGTCATTTCATTGTCATAAAAACCCATCTGGTTCACTGATGTCTTTCAGGAAAGGAAACAGACCATCCTTACCTGGTCTGGGCTGGACTACGTGTGACTCCAGACCCACAACAACGCAGCGGACTATTAACTGCCCCCTGAAATGGCCTAGCAAGCCACTCAGTTCAAAGCAATTAGGGATAGGCAATAATTGCTGGTGCAGTCAGCAATGTTCATATCCCCATGAATGAATCAAAAAAGGAGGTAGATACAGTTAGTTAAAAAACCAAGCTGCATGCTGAATTTGATAAACAGGGGAAGAATAGACACTGAAAGTGATTTTCAAAGGCAGTTGGATGGGCATTTGGGGGGTGTGGGTGGAGAAATAAAACAGCTGCGCTGCATAGACCAGACAGAAGATTAAGACTGGAATGATTGCTCTGCAGGGAGCTTGCATGATCTCAGTGGCCAAATGGGCGTCTTCACCGAGTCAGAAATGACTATGACTCAAAGCCAGAATAACCTATAATTTTGTACAACCCCATTACAGAAAGGACATGCAAATCATACCAAGCACAATTCTAAATTCATCAGGACAACATTAGGAACGAGAAACAACAAACAACCAAACTTTTAGGTAGAGCAGAGAAGACCAAAAGAACTTTTTACAAAACTTGAAGGAGGAAAGGTTTTTAGTGATTGTGTTCCTAGCCCTGGACCAGAAGGCCCAGTTTCAAGACCCACCTGCTCCAGGGGGTGTGGAATAATATTTCTGAACTGGTTGATTAGAAAAAATAGGCTAAATTTAAGAAAGGAAAGGTTTTGATGGAGTGAACAGGTAAAAGGTTATTCGTCGTTGAGGACATCAATGACAAAAGTTCTCAACTTAAGATGATCGAGATGTCAGTGCAGAGAGTGATTAGAAGATATTACTTCATTTGCAGATGTTAGGTATATAGTCAGTCATGCCAGATAGGGAGGACTCTGGGAGAAACTACAGCATAGTTTAATCAGAAATCAAATACATATTTAAGCAGAGAGTTGGATGGCTTTGGGAGAGTGGAAGATTGTAGGCTCTCACAAAATATCTAAAGTAGACACAGTGGACAGAATTGCGTTCCTTCTGGTTTGTAAATCTCTTTACTTTAGAGTCACTCTAGTACACTGTGAAGTTGATCTTAACATCTGGACAGTTGGCAATGAGATCGTCACTATTGGTAATTTGCTTTTGACTGATACAATATGAATGGCTACGTAAGGAGGAAAATTCAGGAGATGAAGATCACAGTGATGATCATATGAAATCCAGGGTGAGATAGCCAAATGGATAAAAAAAAATTGAAGGTAAAAGACAGAGTGGTGGTTGAGGGTTGCTTTTTAGACTGGAGGCCTGAGACCAGGCTGTGTCACAAGGATCAATGCTTTCTGCCATTTATGTAAATGACTTGGGTGTGAATATAGTAGGTAGCATTAGCAAGTTTGCAGATGATACCAAAATAGGTGGTGGAGTGGACAGTGAAGAAGGTCATCTCAGAGAACAACAGGACACTGATCAAATCGGCCAATGGACTGAGTGGTGGCAGATGGAATTTAAATTCAGATAAATACAAGATAATGCATTTTGTGGGGTGAATCAGGGCAGGACATATACAATGAATCATAGGACCCTGGGGAGTGTTGCTGAACAAAAGAGAAGTAGGGGTGCAGATGCATAATTCCTTGAAAGTGGAGTTGCAGATAGACAGGGTGGTGAAGATGGCGTTTAGCATGCTTACCTTCATTCGCCAGAACATTGAGTATGAGCTGAAATGTCAAATTGCAGCTGTCCAGGACCTTGGTGAGCTACTTTTAGAATACTGCATTCAATTCTAGTTACCCTTCTAAGGAAGGATTTTATTAAAACTTGAGACGGTACAGAAAAGATTTACAAGCATGTTGCCTGGACTAGAGGGTTTGAGCTATAGGGAAAGGCTGATTAGGCTGGGGCTACTTTCCCTGGAGCATTGGAGGCTGAGGGATGACCTTAGAGAGGTTTATAATAGCCAAGGTCCTTTTTGCCAGGGTGGGGGATCCCAAAACTAGAGCACATAGGTTTAAAGTGAGGGGGGAAAGATTTTAAAAAAGCTGAGGTGTAACGGTTTCACGCAGGGGGTGGTGCATGTCTGGACCAATCTGTCACAGGAAGCAACCATCAGAACCACATCCATAGAATTTGAATTAATGAGCAATAAAATAAGGACATAGTAATTTACAAAAAATAAGCTCTCCCCCCAAATTTTCTTTTTTTTGCTGTCATGAAAAAGTGCTATTGCCCTGTCTTATATGGTTACATGAATGTTAGCAACATGGTCATTTCATTTGGCCACTTTTGTTGTTTGGTTGTTAACAAGATGTGGTAGGTTATTCGTCAATAATGGGCATCAAAGCTAAGAATAAAACTGTATATGCAACGGGCTTGGACATAAAACTTTCAGTGGAGTCAAAGGATGAGAGCAATTAAAAGTGCAGAGCTTGCCCGATTTTCAGCTTAAGCAGAGACATCAAACCACCTAATACTGCAGTCAACATCAGCTAACTCAGAAGGCAGGATGTTCCTGATCTGTGTCAATCTACATCACACCAGGCATCACAGAATCTTAAAGCTAAAACATTAAAAACCAGTATAGCTCTGTGCGAAAAGATGGATTTTCCATCACAAGATTTCCAAATGAAGTAGTTTACTTTCATTTGAATACATTTGTTTAGAAACATGTTTTACATTTATGAACTTTGAAAACAGGTAATCATCCTTTCATTCCTGATGAAGGGCTTTTGCCTGAAATATTGATTCTCCTGCTCCTTGGATGCTGCCTGTCCTGCTGTGGTTTTCCAGCAACACGCTCTCGACAATTATCCTTTAATCAACACCCATTAACAGAGGTTCTGGTCATTTATATTACCGCTTTTTGTGGAAACTTGCACTTCTGAAATTCTGTTCCATTTTGTATGAGCCAGCATTTTGCTCCCTTCCTGCAACCTATTTTTTAAGTTGCTAAGCAGGTGAGATGGGGACATTGCTGGGACCCAGACTGCTATTTTAAGTTGTAGTCTGAATTAAGAAATCATTGACTTATGCACTCGATAAAAATAACAGGAAAAAGAGTTGGGTTTTACTTCCATGATGAGGATTAGGAGGAATAGGAGTTTGCCTCTAGGCTTCACAAGAAATAATGAGAGCTCCCATGTCTGGACACCGCCTCCAGCATTTACTCCAGTGGTGGGGACCTTCACTATTGGGTCCAATGAGCCTGAGGTATTCATTGTAGCATTCCAGCTTTGCAACCAAATGAGGCTTCCTTCCAATTTAATGCAGGCTTAAGGAGCTTACAGATGAAGCTTAAATTTGTTTGACATTCATGTTGTTGAGTGCACCACCACTTGTCACTCACCAAGAGCTCCCAGCCCAAATTAAAACTGGAAAACCATGTAATTAATAGTCGAGGTGATAATGATGTTATTTTTAGAAATAACAAACTGTTTTTGGGATACAGGTGAAATGAACTACTTATAATACGCTGAAGAAACAAGAACAGTAGTTAACAGAAGGAGACTGAATTTTAGCAAGAAATAAGTGGTGCTCAGCAGATGATCAAACAATAAAAGGTAAAAAAAAGCACAAAATAAATTTAAGCACATCAAACAAAGACAGAAAGCAACATCACTGACAAACACAGAAAAGGTGTTCAATCATTTTTTTCAGTATACCATGAATGGATTTAGACTGCTAATGGAGAACAGACTAGAAATCTCTGGGCAATTATTGTTTGGTACTGAGCGATTTTAAACATTAATCATTAATTTTGTAAATGACAATGTTTAAAAAAGGGGAATATCTGAACCAGCAACTAAAGATTGATAGACCCAATACTGGATAAAAGAAACAACAGTTAAGTAAGTTGGAGGATTAGCTACAAAGCAAACTTAAATTGAGAATGTAACATTCTGTGATGCAGTTTATTCGAGATGGTTTCAAATGAAAGATAATTTCCAGTTTTATTGATGAAATGAACACAGGGCACAATAGGAGGTTGGATGAAATGCTACATACAAACCAGGCAACAGGGAGATATCAATATGCAAGGTGAGAATGGTTCAGGGTGTGTGGGTGGGGAATTCAACGTGGTAAATTGCCCGACATAGAGCCAGCACAGACACAACAAGTCAGGTGGCTGCCTTCTGTGTTATTACAATTCAATGCACTACAGATGTCTCTTTCAAGATCCGTGAGGCCAGTTGGACCAGAGAACATGGATAAATATCAATCGAAACCTAAAGTAGCTATTCAGAAAATAAATCATACAAAAACCAATTGATATTTGGAATTACCTATCTGCTAAAATTCTTGAGTTATACATCAAAGTACTCAATGTGTAACTAGATGTTAAGCTTCAGTTAGAAAAATTCCAAAGGTTTCTATGGACCAGCAACTAAAGATTGATGGACCCCAATACTGGATAAAAGAACCAACAGTTAAGTAAGTTGGAGGATTAGCTACAAAGTAAATTGGAATTGAGAATGTAACATTCTGTGATGCAGTTTATTTGACATGGTTTCGAATGAAAGATAATTTGATTGCCTTGATTGCCATTCACATTGTAACTCGGTTTTGTACCACAAGGAACTGCTCCAGTCATTCACACTTGGAATTAATCCAAATCCTGCTGCAACAAAGGAATAGGGAGTGAATATGGTGGAGGGTTCCACAACGATACACCAATTATGCTGAATGCCAAAACTGGTTGTTATTTGTTTTGATTAGTTTTGTGAGAAGTTTCATATACGTTTTTAATTTCAATACTACTTTTTTGGCCAGTAATGCTGTTCATTAATATTAATTGCATTGTACAACTTGAATTTATAGATAGCCTTTTATGACCCCAGATATCCTAAACAGGCAATGAAGTACTTCTGAAATCCAGTTACTGTTGAAATCTTACAGCATACCTGTGTTGGAGAATGGAAATGCTTTGCACTTACGTAAATTAAATAAACACAATTCAACAAATATCACAGAAAGAGAGAGTGAAGCAAAATCGTCATGGGCATCATTGGTTAAGAAAAGGTTATTCCCTAAGGCTACGTGTAACATGGCTGGATGCAGAGGCAGCTACCTTTCTTCCTGTTCCAAGCATGAGCTCCAATGTCAAATACAGAACAGGACCTGTGACTGGTCCTGTAGGCTTTTACTAATAGTTCTTTATAGATGGAGAAGGGAAGCTGTCAAAGAGAGGCATGATGATTATAAAAAGTGAGTTAAAAATAATCAAGACATTAAGAACACGAACTAATCGAATGTATATCAGATGACATACGAACCTGTGTTTAGGTCCCGGCCAGGATTGAATGCTCGGTTACTGACAGTCGTGGAAAGCCTGTCACAGCTGATAGTTTTTGAAACGTTGGCGTTGAAATTCCCATCAAACCTGTGTTGAAAACGAGAAAGGATCTGAAGTGCAGCACAGTGTAAAAGCACAGTAACAAGACAATTCAGATTTTAAACTTTAATCAAAACTGAGCAAAATGTCCTTCAGGGAAGGAAACTGCCATCCTTACCTGACCTGGCCTACATGTGACTCCAGACCCACAGCAATGTGGTTAACACTAAACTTCCCTCTGGGCAATTAGGGATGGGCAATAAAACATTGGCTAGTCAATGATGCCCTCAACCCATGAATGAATTTTTAAAAGTTCCTGTTCAGCAGACTGCTGAGAAAATCATTTCATTACAGTTGATCTCTGAAGTCAAGTAAACCAGTTGACTTGGTAAGAGCTAGAGTTCACATTTTGCAAGATCAAAATAATATAGTTGGTTGTTTGTCAGTGGTAAACCCCGTGGTACTGAAGTCAGATGTTTTTTGCCAGAAAATAGTCAGAGATTGTGAGAGAACACAAAACATCTGTACAAAATGTGATTAGCAAAGCTATATCCAGTGGTTCTCCGGCCTGCGGACCTCTCATCAATGGCACAACCTGGGCCTCTCTCCCTTTTTCATATGAAGTTAATTACACTGAAGATTAGCCATCATTAACTAAACTACTGGTTGGAGGGTTTAGATCATTTCTCAGTTCTTCCACTGAGTCAAAGAGTCATAGAGATGTACAGCATGGAAACAGACCCTTCGGTCCAACCCATCCATACTGACCAGGTATCCCAACCCAATCTAGTCCCACCTGCCAGCACCCGGCCCATATCCCTCCAAACCCTTCCTATTCAT
>NC_057720.1:58079179-58137091 GCF_004010195.1 Chiloscyllium plagiosum
GTTTTCCTGCATTTCCCCATAAACTTTGATTTTCCCCTAGTGATCAAGAATCTATCTCAGCCTTAAATGTCCACAAGGACCCTGCCCCCACAACACTCTGGCATAGAATTTCAAAGACATTCAATTGTCGAAGAGAAGAAATTCTTCCTCCTCTTCTGAGACTGTCCTCTGGTTCTCGACTCTCGCTCTTAGCATTTACCCCATAATGCCTCTTCAGAATCCTGGGCATTTCAGTGAGATTGTCTCTCATTCTTCTAAACTTGAGTGAGTAGAGTCCCAACCTATTTAATCTGTGCTCATATGACAATCCCTCCATACCAGGGATTATCCTACTGAATCTTCTCTGAATTGCCTCCAATGAAACAATAGCTTTCCTTAAATAAGGAGACCAAAACTGCTCACAGTACTCCACATTGTCTGTCAGCAGTAGCACTTGCAGCTGCAGTAAGACATCCCCTTTCTTATACTCCAGTCACTTTAAAATAAGGACCAACATTCCATAAGCCTTCCTGATTACCTGCAACACCCATGTGCTAGCTTTGTGTTTCATGTACAATAACCCGCAAGTCCCTTTGTGTTGCAGCTTTCTGCAGTTTCTCTCCATTTAAATAATAACTTATTCTTTTGTTCTCCCTTCCGAATTGAACAACTTCACGTTTTTACATTTCAGAAGAATGACAGTGATCTCATTGAAACATAGATTCTGAAGGGGCTTGAAGAGAATAGATGCTGAGAGATTATTTCCTCTGGTCAGAGAATTTCAAACGTGGGGGCAAGAGCTGAAATCAGGAGAAAATCTTTCACTCGAAGGGTTGTGAATCTTTGCAATTCTATACCTTGAGAGGGATTTGGAATCTCCATTACTAAATACATTTAAGGCTGAGATAGACAGATATTGTGTCTCTTAGGGAATTTAGGGGAGAGAGCTGGACAGCGAAGTTGATGTCCAAGATCAGCCTTGATCACATTGAATAGCTAGATACGCTGGATAGGTAATATGGTCCATTCCTGCTCCTGTTTCCTTTAGTGCTCTTGTAACGATACATACGTCCTTGCAACAGTGTGCAAGTTGTTAGATGATCCTGAATCGGATCACCACTCCTGTATTTTCAGCATGTAGTGCAAGACCTCTATCTCAAATATCAGATGTGACTAGTGCCTTTATTTCATTGCGAAACTCAAAGGTTAACACTCTGCCAATCTTTTAGTTGTTTTCTCACAGTTTACTTAGAAATTGAACCTAGAAAGAAACACCCGAACCTGAAGTTTAGCTTGCATATTGGATTATAATGATGGTATCCCTGACTAATGGCAAAAATAAGAGGAAGAAGGATACATGTCACACATCACCCTTGATAAATACCTGGAGCACAGAAGGAAATTTTTTAAAAAATGTTATACCAGATAGAATTATAATTAGAATTAGGTTTATTGTCGCATGTACTGAAGTACAGAAAAACAGTGAAATGTTTACAATGTTGACCCTCACGGTGTCTTTGCAAATCTTAGATACAAATAATGAAAAAATATTACACTACCTTACAGTGATTTATAGTATAAGTTAGAAAATAAGAAATAAAGTTAAATAAATAAAGACAGATAAAGAGATTACAGATAAACATCAACTGGGACTGCCATAGTGTTAAAGGTTTAGGTGAAGAGCAATTTGTTAAGTGTCTACAAGACAATTTTCTGATTCAGTATGTGGATGTACCTACTAGAGAAGGTGCAAAACTTGACCTACTCTTGGGAATAAAGGCAGGGCAGGTGACTGAGGTGTTAGTGGGGGAGCACTTTGGGGCCAGCGATCATAATTCTATTCGTTTTAAAATAGTGATGGAAAAGGATAGACCAGATTCTTTTCGCCGAGCTGGAAGTTTTTGTTGCAAACGTTTCGTCCCCTGGCTAGGCGACATCATCAGTGCTTGGGAGCCAGGAGGCGAAACTTTTGCAACAAAAACTTCCAGCTCGGCGAACAGAATCTGGTCTATCCTTTTCCATCACTATTTTAAAACGAATAGAATTATGATCGCTGGCCCCAAAGTGCTCCCCCACTAACACCTCAGTCACCTGCCCTGCCTTTATTCCCAAGAGTAGGTCAAGTTTTGCACCTTCTCTAGTAGGTACATCCACATACTGAATCAGAAAATTGTCTTGTATGCACTTAACAAATTTCTCTCCATCTAAACCTTTAACACTATGGCAGTCCCAGTTGATGTTTATCTGTAATCTCTTTATCTGTCTTTATTTATTTAACTTTATTTCTTATTTTCTAACTTATACTATAAATCACTGTAAGGTAGTGTAATATTTTTTCATTATTTGTATCTAAGATTTGCAAAGACACCGTGAGGGTCAACATTGTAAACATTTCACTGTTTTTCTGTACTTCAGTACATGCGACAATAAACCTAATTCTAATTATAATTCTATCTGGTATAACATTTTTTAAAAAATTTCCTTCTGTGCTCCAGGTATTTATCAAGGGTGATGTGTGACATGTATCCTTCTTCCTCTTATTTTTGCCATTAGTCAGGGATACCATCATTATAATCCAATATGCAAGCTAAACTTCAGGTTCGGGTGTTTCTTTCTAGGTTCAATTTCTAAGTAAACTGTGAGAAAACAACTAAAAGATTGGCAGAGTGTTAACCTTTGAGTTTCGCAATGAAATAAAGGCACTAGTCACATCTGATATTTGAGATAGAGGTCTTGCACTACATGCTGAAAATACAGGAGTGGTGATCCGATTCAGGATCATCTAACAACTTGCACACTGTTGCAAGGACGTATGTACCATTACAAGAGCACTAAAGGAAACAGGAGCAGGAATGGACCATATTACCTATCCAGCACATCTAGCTATTCAATGTGATCAAGGCTGATCTTGGACTTCAACTTCACTGTCCAGCTCTCTCCCCTAAATTCCCTAAGAGACACAATATCTGTCTATCTCAGCCTTAAATGTATTTAGTAATGGAGATTCCAAATCCCTCTCAAGGTATAGAATTGCAAAGATTCACAACCCTTCGAGTGAAAGATTTTCTCCTGATTTCAGCTCTTGCCCCCACGTTTGAAATTCTCTGACCAGAGGAAATAATCTCTCAGCATCTATTCTCTTCAAGCCCCTTCAGAATCTATGTTTCAATGAGATCACTGTCATTCTTCTGAAATGTAAAAACGTGAAGTTGTTCAATTCGGAAGGGAGAACAAAAGAATAAGTTATTATTTAAATGGAGAGAAACTGCAGAAAGCTGCAACACAAAGGGACTTGCGGGTTATTGTACATGAAACACAAAGCTAGCACATGGGTGTTGCAGGTAATCAGGAAGGCTTATGGAATGTTGGTCCTTATTTTAAAGTGACTGGAGTATAAGAAAGGGGATGTCTTACTGCAGCTGCAAGTGCTACTGCTGACAGACAATGTGGAGTACTGTGAGCAGTTTTGGTCTCCTTATTTAAGGAAAGCTATTGTTTCATTGGAGGCAATTCAGAGAAGATTCAGTAGGATAATCCCTGGTATGGAGGGATTGTCATATGAGCACAGATTAAATAGGTTGGGACTCTACTCACTCAAGTTTAGAAGAATGAGAGACAATCTCACTGAAATGCCCAGGATTCTGAAGAGGCATTATGGGGTAAATGCTAAGAGCGAGAGTCGAGAACCAGAGGACAGTCTCAGAAGAGGAGGAAGAATTTCTTCTCTTCGACAATTGAATGTCTTTGAAATTCCATGCCAGAGTGTTGTGGGGGCAGGGTCCTTGTGGACATTTAAGGCTGAGATAGATTCTTGATCACTAGGGGAAAATCAAAGTTTATGGGGAAATGCAGGAAAACGGATGGGAGGAATATCGAATCAGCCACGATTCTGGGAGATGGTGGATAGGTTCAAGGGGCCAAATAGCCCATTCCTGTTCCTATTTCTTCTGGTCTTATGAACTCCAGAGAACATAGACCTAACTTACTCTGCCTCTCATCATAACAAAATAATAGATAATTGGTAAAATAGATTTAACATGAATTCACATTATCAGTCATTACAAATACTCAATGGCACACAAAGGGTTAACATCCTTTCCTGCAAAAAGCTGTACACTATTATTTCTTCAATTTCACACAAATATCACAGTTTGTTTCAACTTGCCCAGGGTACCATGACTACAGCTGTGATGAGATTCTGCCTGCCCTTGTTGAGTGATCAAAAGATAGACTGAAATTCTATTTCCAAGAGCAGTCACATCATTGCAATTTTCCCCCCACTTCTTCCTGGACAAACTATAATGAACAACTGATCGAAACACACAGTCTCCAGAGAGAAACTGCACGGCTTCAGTCTTCGTCTTTGATCTGACTCCCTTTGGAAACGTCAGTTCAGCCTTCAACTTGCGAGGCATTGGCTTGATTGATATCTGCTCTGATGTGCTTCAGCACTTTGAACTTCACATATTAAAATCCCAACAGACCAGGCTGCTTCTATTCCACAGAGCAGCTTCTGCAAGTGAACTGGAGCTAATGCAGAACATAAAAACTGCAGGGTTTTTGGCAGCTCTTTGAATTTTATATCAAAACCCAGACTTTTAGCCAATTCCAAATCAACTTAAATCAGACTGGTCTTATCATGCAAAACACAGTTTTGGGAGATGTTTGTGCAAATGGAAACTGGAAAGAAAATGTATTCTCAGACAAGGTTTCGAAGGTTTTTTTTAATGCAAGGTCTGCCAGCACAATTCTTCTGCATTCATCTACTTATTGTTTTCCTTTGCTCCAAGATAAAATGCTATATTTCAGAATGTTTGACCTCGTCTTCCCCTATCTTTCTCATTTTCTCCTCTCCCAGAGAACAGACTGATGCTCTGACAAGGTGGCACAGTCTGTTTAAGTCACTGCCAGCAGGCATTTCTCATCCTTCTATGTGGATCATCATACTAAAGACCAAGTATGACCTGTTTGACCACAATACATACATCTTTAAGAAGAAGAGCTATCATGGACAGGAACGTTTGCTGTTTTTTTTCTTTGACTAGTATAAGTTGAGGCTAATTGTCACTGCTGGTCAAAGTCAAAGTAAATTATATCAGTATAAACTAGGATTCAAACTTGAATCCTTCAGAGCTTATGTGCCACAGTCCCTAATAAGCAACATTGTATATCAATTAAATGCAAGCTATATTAACTAAGGCAGTAAGTGGTAGGTTAACAATAGAAAATTATAGATAGTCCAATTTTAATCACCATCCATCTCACATCGAGAAGTGCACTTTTGATCATGAGCAGGCTGCCTGACTCATTCTTCTCCTCTAAGCCGAGGGATAAAGTGTACCTGGTGCACTCCACTGCAACTACAGGTGACATCAGTTAACTCAACACTTGAGTGATATACCAGAGGGTTCCTGGGCTTTTAAAACCTAACCTCATCATGAAATAGCACCATTAGCAGAAGAACAAAGAAACTGGAGAAAATTTATTTTCAAAAACCTTTGGCAAAGGTGGAAAATTGGGCAGATCGTAAGTACATCAAAGCCAGAGGATCGCATTAGTAATTATCTGTACCTCTATCTTCTGAAAGAGAACTATCAGACTTGAAACATTAACTCTTTCTCCATAGCCACTGCCAGACATGCTGAATTTTCCAACACCTTTTTATTTCGAATTTCTAGCATCTGCAGTGCTTTGCTTTTAATAAGTACTTCTGTTAGTTATTAGTTAGTTCCTCTGGTACATACTTCTAACTCTCATTCAATTTTTTGCCAAATATGCACTCTCATCCAGGTACTTCATCCTCAGAAACACTTGCATTTAAATTAACAATGTGTAGATATTTTTGACCAACCTACTCAGATATATCATGACACAGATGGGACTTGAATCCAGGCTTGCTGGTCCAGAGGCAGGGACAGGGAGAGGGACATTGTACTTATCCTAATAAGACCAATTCAACAATAAACCCAGTCAACTAATACACCAGCTATCTCTTAATAAATAGCTGCCTTGGTGACCTATTTTCATTGATGTGGAACAATGGACGCATCATGAAGTATTATAGATGGATCATGGTTTTTTTTTGTCCTTCCTCCCAGTTTCCTCCTGTAAGCTAACAATATTATGGAGCTGTACATTGCAAACGCTAGCACTTTCAGGAGAGGGAGAAGAGTAAGAAAAAATGGCTTGGAAATAACATGAGAATGACAAATGGCAGTCATGAATATATTGACTATTGGAATCTGTGCAATACAGGGAAAAGTACTTACTCCATCATTGAAGCTGGAATCGTGCAGCAGTCCTGGATGGCTGTCAATGGCGATGTCAAATGAGCCGTGTAGGATGCTTCAACCACCTGCTTGTTACGATTCACCACATCAAGATAACGATTAAACTTCTCTCTTATCTTTTTAGCCAACTGCCAGAGGAATGGAAAAACACAACATGGATGAGACGGTAGATCAACATCACTATCAGCTTACAATATTGCTGTGCTAAACTCAGGAATTATGATATATTTTGTTCATCAAGGAGGATCATAGAATGTTTACAAGATAGTAAGCAACCACTTGGCCTGGCGAGTCTGCGCTGCAACTAATTCACTGTTGACAAATTAATATTTTTCCAATATTCTGAGCTGTACATTTGGTCAAAGTTTAATTTATATATTCCAGTTAAACCTCAAGTGAAATTTTTGCATAAGTGAGTCTTAGTTTCATACCAAATAATACACAGACAACCCTATGCAAATTTGGTAATTTATGCTGAGTATGCTCAGTTTGGAGCCTGTGCTTGTAAAGTACATAATCTTAAGTTAATATCAAGTGGAATTCCTCCTGGTTGTAAAGAACAAGAGTGGAGAAAAGATTTTCATTCCATTTGTCTGTGGTAAATTTGAACTAACATCAGAGTTGAATGAACAGCACAAAAACAATCATCTGCAGAGACTCCAAAAAGTAGCCAATGGAAAACTAGAACACCAACCAGGACCATGAAAAATACAAGACCCCATTTACACAGCAGATTAATGATGTGGCCAAGTTAAGATGAAGCCTCAGAGACTGTACTGAGGTATGTTTACATTTGAACAGCATCTGGATGGGTACATGAATAGGAAGGGTTTGGAGGTATAATTCTGGCAAATTGGACTAGATTTATTTAGCATATCTGGTTACCATAGATGAGTTGGACCAAAGGGTCTGTTTCTACAGCTCTACAACTCTATTTTAAAACCATTATTTGTAGAAGATGTTAGAAGATGAATGGTCTCAAAATCATACAACCAAGATTTGGCATCTGCAACCAAACAGGAAACTGCACAAGCTATAATATCTTTTAACAGTTGAAAACAGTAGCACAGTCTGCAATGAATATCAAATTATGCTCAAAATATTCAGAAAGCAACATCAAAGCACAAGCCGTTTTGCTATTCACTGCTTACATTTGCATTACTTACATAAATGCTTAAAACAACATGAATTTTTTATAAAGTGCATACAAACTTACTGAGTTTGTATCAACTATAATTGTTAACCATGATTAAAACATTAAATTACAGGCCCCTGTCAACAGCAAAGTAGAAATGAATATATAGGGGGAGGAAAATCATGAAAGCATTTCTTTGATCGTTTGTGAATAGGTCCTCTACATGTGTTTGTTACAAAAGGTATAATTTTAGATTCTAACTGCATGCAAACATAAAAGGAACCCCTAACTAAAAACTGGCATTTTTTTTAATTGCTGCAATGTTGCCACTAGATATATTTAATATATGATGTCAGAAAGTCTAACAAATCATTTTTAAGTCAATGCATTTTAACATTGATATTGGAAGCATTTCATAAGAAACCAATTCGTCGACATAATAAATTTCTCCACTATTGGCTTTCACCCTAGATTTACAGAGCTCAGAATTCTCTGTGCTACCACAGAGGAGGCTATAACTGACAACTAAATAAGGATATTGCTAACTTGAAGAGGATGCAGAAAAGATTTACCTGGATGTTGCCAGGAATGGAGGGTTTGAGTTAACAGGAGACGCTGGATAGGTTGAGACATTGTTCACTGGAGCATGAGAGGTTGACAGGTGACCTTAGGAGGTATATAAAATCATGAGAAATATATGAATGGCAGGTATCATTTCCTTAGGGTGGGGGATTTCAAGACTAGGGGGCATATATTTATGGCGAGAGGAAAGATTTCAAAAAGATGAGGAGCAAATTTTTTTTTAAATGCACACAGTGATTCATGTATGGAATGAACTTCCTGAGGAAGTGGTGGAGACGGGTATAATTACCACATTTAAAAGACATTTTGATAAGTGCATGAATAATAAATGTTTGGAAGGATCCAAAGATCCCAACATACTCAAACAGTATCCATCTTGAAGGACAAAGGCAGCAGATAAATGGTAACACCACCACCTTCAAGTTCCCCTCCAAGTCACTCACCATCTTGACCTGGAAATATACTGCCATTGCTTCACTGTCACTGGGTCAAAATCCTGGAATTCCCTCCCTAATGGCATTGTGGGTCAACCCACAGCAAATGGAATGCAGTGTTCAAGAAGGCAGATCACTAATACCAACTCAAAGGCAACTAGGTATGGGCAATAAAAGCTGACCAGCCAGCAACCCATATCCCACAACTGAATTACAAATATGACATGGGCCAAGTGCAGGCAAATAGGACTAGTTTAATTTGGGATTGTGATCGGCATGGATTGGTTGAACCAAAGGGTCCATTTCCCATGCAGTATGGCTCTACAGATACTTCAGTGTAAAGCAGATGCAATAGGGGAGTTTTAACATATCTGTGGCTAAAGTGCTCGCAAGTACGATATCCCAAATCTTCCCAATCTTCCACAGTTCTGTATTGATGCCTCTGCCCAAATACATCTTTGCCCCTAACAATAGCCCCACTCAAATGACAGTGTTTACATACAAATTTTCTGCAATTACTTTATTTAGGAATCTGGAGCATATTGACCTAAGAATCCTAGATTATTTCTATTCATATTACACATTAATTAGAAATCAACTCAGTAACTTAACCCCACAGTCACAGAGACATACAACACGGACACAGACCCTTTGGCCCAACTCATCCATGCCGACCAGATAGCCTAAATAAATCTAGTCCCATTTGCCAACACTTGGCCTCATCCCTCTAAACCGTTCCTATTCGCACTCCCATTCAGATGCCATTTAAATGCTGTAATTGTATCAGTGTCCACCACTTCCTCTAGCAGCTTGTTCCATACACACACCACCCTCTGCGTGAAAAAAATTGCCCCTTAGATCCCTTTTAAATCTTCCCTCTCACCCTAACCCCATGTCCTCTAGTTTTGGACTTCCCGACCCCGGCCTCTTGGATTTGGCTATCGGCATATTATGTTTAAGCAAATAAATTATAAGGTACTAAAATTAATAATACAACTGAGGGAATTGCTATAGGTGAGCATCTACTGGGACAGGATGTTTTGTGTTATAAAGAAGAGGCTGGATCAGCTGGCATTTTTTTTCACTGGAGCATAGGAGGTTTAGAGGTGACCTTATAGAGGTTTATAAAATCATGAAGGGCATAATTAAGGTGAATATCAGAGGTGCTTTTCCTTGGTATGGAAGTTCACAACGAGAGGACATAACTTTTAAAGTGAGGGAGGAGAAACATTTAAAAGGGCCCTGTGAGGCAACATTTTCACAGTGTGGTGCATATGTGGAATGAACCAGAGGAAGTTGTAGATGCAGGTATAATTACAACATTTAAAAGACATTCGGACAGGGACATGGATAGGAAAGGTTTAGAGGGATATGGGTCAAACGCAGGCAAATGAGACGAGTTTAGTTTGGCAAACTGGCATGGACAAGTTGGACCAAAGGATCTGCTTCTGTGCTGTATGACTCTGTCTATAGTTCGAGGCTTATTGTACAGCCATTACTTCTCCTAAAACCTTAGTTACCATGCTGAAGTTAATGACTCCTTCCTGGGATATTGTCCTAAAGGTAAAAATCAAACTTTTGAACTTTGCATTAACGTTAATAATTTATGTGCAAGCTTGGTCAGGGGGTGCTGGGACATTATTTAGCCATAGAGCAGTTATAGACTACGGAACAATCCTAAGGATCTTCCGGTCTAACACAATGGCTGGAATCCTAAACTAAAAGGAGCCATCCATGGAGATTCAAGAGCAGAGATTATTTTACATGATCAAAATCATTTATTCAGTTTATAAACATGCACATAAGCTTATGAATTCAGTGCAGGAATAGGCCACTCAACTCTTGCGTCCGCTCTGCCAGTCTAACTCCACAATCCCGGGACTACTACAGATACTGGAGATTACAGTTGAGAGTGTGGTGCTGGAAATGCACAGCAGGTCAGACAGTATCGGAGAAGCAGGAAAGTCGATGTTTCGGGCAAAAGCCCTTTATCAGAAATTAGCCTCATTCCTGATGAAGGGCTTTTACACATAACATTGATTCTCCTGCTCCTCGGATGTTGCCTGACCTGCTGTGCTTTTCCAGCACACACTCTTAACTCCACAATCCCAAGATTTCAAGACATTTCTTATCAAGAATTGATCTACCTCAGTCTTAAAAATATTTAAAAACTCTGCTTCCACCACCTTTTCAGGAAGAGAGTTCCAAACAGGAAATAAGTTTGCCTGAATTCTATTTTGAACAGGCAATCATTTCTTTCAAAGAGTGACCTTTAGTTTCAAATACTCTTATAAAAGGCAATATCCTTTTCACATTTACCCTGTCTAGGCCCCTCAGGATCTTAAATGGTTCAAGTCACCTCTTATTCTTCACATTTTCAGCAGATACAAGTCTAGCCTATCCAATATTCCCTTATAAGACAACGCATCCATTCCACAGAATAGCTCAACAAACCTTCCCTGAACTGCCTCCAACACAATTCCTTAAACGGGGAGCCCCCTTACTGTAGGCAATACTCTATATGTGGTCTCAGCAATGCTCTGAATAAGGATAATCTCCCTATATTTGTACTCAATTCCCCTTACAATAAATAATATCACTATTAGCTTTCTCATTTCTTACTGTACTAACCTTTTCCAAATCATTCACTTGGACACCTAGATTCCTCTGCATTTCAGAGGACTGCAATCTCTCACTATTTAGATGATATGGTTTTATATTCCTTCTGCCAAAATGGACAACAACGGCACATTTTCCAAAATGATACTCCATTTTTCTGATCTTTGCCTACTTACTTAACCTATCTATATCCTTTTGTAGCCTCATGTCCTTTTCACCACTTACTTTCTTATTACCTTTATGCCCTTGGCAAATTTACCAACCATGCGTTTGTTCCCTCATCAAAGTAAACTTACATTAATTGTACAATATTGAAATCCCAGCACTAATCTGTGTGGCACACCAGCTGTAACACTTTGCCCATTCAGAAAATGACCCATCTCTCTCTCTCTCTACATCCTGTTAGCTAAGTATTCTTGCAACCATGCCAATGTTATCCACTACACTGGACGCTCTTGTTTCTTCACAATAACTTTTGATATGGCATCTTATCAAGTCCTTTCCGGAAATCTAAGTTCAGCCCATCCACCAGCTTCCCTTTATCAACAGCAGGATACTTAGTGTCGAAGAGTCATTCAGCATGGAAACAGATCCTTCGGTCCAACCAGTCTATGCCGAACATAATCCTAAACTAAACTAGTCCTACCTGCCTGCTTCATGCTCATATCCCTCCAAACCTTTCCTATTCATGTATCCAAATGTCTTTTAAACATTGTAATTGTACCCACACCCACTTTCTCAGGAAGTTCATTTCACACACAAACCACCCCGTGTAAAAAATTTGCCTCATGTCTTTTTCAAATCTCTCTCATCTCACCTTCAAAATATGCCCTCTCATCTTAAAATCCCAGATCCTTGGGAAAAGATGAGTACCATTAACTCTATCTATACCTCTCATTATTTTATAAACTTTCATCAGATCACCTCTCAACCGCCCATGCTCCTGTCTTTCTTCATAACTCAAACCTTTCACACCCAGCAACATATTGGTGATTCTCTTCTGAACCCCCACCAGCTTATTAATATCCTTCCTATAACTGGGTCACCAGAACTCGACACAATATTCCAGAAGAGGCCTCACCAGTGTCCTGTACAACCTCAACATGACTTCCCAACCCCTATACTCAAAGAACTGAGCAATGAAGGCAAACAAGCCAAAAGCCTTTTAACCACTTTGTGATGCAGATTTCAACGAATTATGTACCTGCACCTGAGGTCCCTCTGTTCGACAACACTACCCAAGGCCCTACCATTAATTCTGCAAGACTTACTCTTGTTTGTTGTACCAAAATCCAATACCTTACATTTATCCAGATTGAACTCCATCTGCCATTTTCAGCCTTTGACCCATTTGATCAAGATCCCTTTGAAATCGTAGAAAACCTTCCTTAATGTCCACTATATCACCAATTTTGGCATCACGTGCAAACTTGTTAACCATACCTTCTATATTCTCATCCAAATCATTTGTATAGATGACAAACAAGAGAGGACCCAATTCCTGTGGAACATCGCTGGTCACAGGCCCCCTTCTTTGAAGAACACCAATACATTGATTAAGCGTGATCTTTCTTTCACAAAACCACATGGATTCTGCTCGACTTCCTTGAACTTTAAAGTGAACTTTAAGCTATAAAAGCTTTAATAATAGTTTTGGGTATCTTTCCTATGCCAAATATTAAACTTACTAGCCTGAAGTTTCCAGCTTTCTGTCTCCCTCACCCTTAGAATAAAGCAGTTACATTTGAGAAAATTGCATTTAAATAAGAAATGTTACATTATTTAAAACAGTTTCAATCTTTCAGTCTCTCTGCTGAACCACAGGACCAAGCAGAAATTGCAGCAACCTCAGTACAGAAAGGAGGAGGAAGAGAGAGAAACAAGCTGCCAACCCCACAACCTTCAGTCTTTATTGTGCCAATCAAATAAACTCTGTCATGCCTGGCCACTGAATACAACTATAACATAGCATTCTATGTATGTCAAAGCTTGAAAATATTGACAGCCCTAATTTAAGTGTTCAATTAATTGTGTACGAAAACACACAAACCAGACAAGTCAAGTTATGGGGCACTGGTGCTGCACCTCCATGCTTGAGATATGGGGCGGGAGGGAAAGACAAAGTCAGACTTCCTTGATGTTAACAAGAAACCCTTGCTGGAAGGTGCACCAGTGTGGGCATTATGTTTGGTACAAATTCGAGTTCAGCTATGTTGTCCTGTTAAATAAGTTCAAAAGGTACTGAACAAATGCAGGTCTGGCAGCATCTGTAGAGGGGGAAACAGAATTAATGTTTCGAGTCCAGTACAACTCTTCTTCTACATGCTTGTTAGGATATGGTCAACATTCACAGTGTGGGCTTAAACACAAGAATTGTTGTTTGGAGAGTTAGGAGAAGTTGATCAAAAAACACAGGATGGACAATGTTCTTTTGAATTCTATTTCAGGGAAGGAAGGCAAAAATTTATTGAAAGGTAAAGGGATAACATTCACACCATCTTTGTTATATTAGTACTGAATTAATTCATCCACAACCTGGATTTGCATCATTCCATGAATTACAATTTGACAGTTTGCAGTCAGTACAATTCAAATTGCGTCTATCATTAAAACACATTCTTTCCATATACTAACTACCTTTCCATAATCCATTCCCATTTAAAAAGCTCTGTTAGAAGCCAGTGAACCCAGCTGGTATGTGGGATTTCTCAGCTTAAAGCGCTAACATTGCTGAATAACTTTTATCATTTGTACAGACTGACCACTTTATTATACATCAGGTCAAAGAATATTAGTCACAGAGTATTGACTGAAATGCTATCAACATGGAACAGCAGGTCTGCTGGAACTCTCAGCAGGCAACTAACAAACTGTTGCCAAGCAATGGTTCTTTCTCACTCTGAAAGGCACCACAATTTTCCCTGAAGCTTAAGCACAGATTAAAGAGAGGTTTTGATTTGTCTGGCATCAATGAAGAATAAGTTCACATAGAACAACTCTGATACGGACCCAAGTTAAATTTACTAATTTGGCAAAAAAATATAGTGGAGTTTAGCCTCGAGTCCTTAGTCCATGACTGCACAACCGAAGTAATCAACATACTACACAGGGCATTTTAAAAACCAAAGATAGTTATGGGTGGGAGAAGTAAAAAGTTAAAAATAGGAAACTATCTTTGTGATTAGATTTCGACCATGTACAACTCCAACCCCACAATTTCTGACTGCTCACTGACTGTCCTGACCACATCATCGACTTCCACTTTCATCGATGAATCATCCAAAGGTGACTGAGCTTAGGACATTAACCCAAGGAACTCCTTCAGTGATATCCCAAGGCAGAGATATTTAGCCTCCAACAAAAGTAACCAGCTTCCTTTGTGCTAGCGCTACGTGATCTTCCATTGTGACTCCAATCAATGGACAGATTCCTCAGAAATTTCCACTGATTCCAGTCTCGCTAGATTTCCTTGATGCCACTTTCAAATTCTCACTCTCACCTCACCTCTGGAATTCAGCTCTTTAGTCAATGTTTGAACTAAGTTGCACCGATGGAAATTAAACAGTGTGTCAATGAGTAGGTTGTAGTGAAGCAAGTAGTGCTTGACAGCACTGCTGGTAATAGCTTCCATTACTTTACTGATGACCTAGAATAGACTGATGGGGTGATAAGTGGTTGGGTTGGATTTGTCCTTCTTTGTATGCACAGTACAGACTTAGGCTATTTTCAACATCGTCAGGTAGATGTCAGTGTTGTAGCTGTACTGAAACAGCTTGGCTTGGTGTGCAGCAAGTGCTGAGCACAAGTCTACCATACTCTTGCCAGAATGTTACCAGGGTCCCTAACCTTTCCAGTACCTAGTACCTGTACCCGTTTTGGGATATTATGTGGAGTGAATCGAAGTGGCCAAACTCTGGTACCCGGTGATGCTGGGAACCTCTAAAGGAGGCTAAGATGGATCATCCACTCAGCACTTTTGGCTGAAGATTGTTTCAAATGCTTCAGCCTTGTCTTTTGCATTGATGTGCTGGGCTCCTTTTTTCTTTAAATTAAAGTATGGGATATGGATGTCAATGGCTGGCCAGTATTTTTTGCCTGTGACCTGCCTTTTTGAACCACTGTCGCCCAACTGCAATGAGATGACGCACAATACTATTAGGGAGGGAATTCCTGAATTTTGACCCAGCAATAGTGAAGGAACAGTGATAAATTTCCAAGTCAGGATGGTGAGTGGCTTGGAGGTGAATTTGAAGGTGGTGGTGTTCCCGTGTATCTGTTGCTCTTATTCTTCTAGATGGAAGTGGTCATGGGTTTGGAAGCTGCTGTCTAAGGATCTTTGTTGAATTTATGACACTGCATCTTATAGATGGTACAACACTGCTGCTACTGAACATCAGTGGTGGAGGAAGTGAATGCTTGAGGATGGGGATACTTGTCAATGAATTAATTAACTGTCCAACTGCAATTCATGTCTGGTTGTAGCAGCACTGCAAAATTTTGATTTGATTCACTGTTTTCTGATCAATTAGTTCAATCTATCATACTTTCAACTGTTGAGCATGCATGTAGCTCTGCGATGGATAATGTAACACTAACACGAGTATTTATAGCAGGTAGAGCTATAGCTCATTCTGGGAAGCACATTGGCTGTTACCTGGACTGCTGACATTCTCATGCCTCTGTTGAACTTACAGCCATGTTACCTTCTCCCTAGCTCCTGTTTGGAGTTCATACCTATGCTCCATGCGTTGAAATTGCTGTGAAGTGAGCATGCACTAAAATAAATCAAAATTACAACTCTCATGGTAGGTGATTTCTTCTTGCAGATCTATTAGTCGGAAAATGCAGGGCCATCTCAACTGTGAACAAATAAAACTGAGAAATAATTGGGAAGTTTTATCCATCCTCACAGCTCCCATTGTTTAATGCTAACCTACAGCATTCCTTCTAATCAATTCCAATAGTATTGAGTTTTCGGTTCTTTCTTTAACAAATGTTTAAGATTCTATACAAGTTATTGTTGCTTGGATGAAGTAATTGAACTCTGTTTATATAATCCAGGCTCCCAATAGTACAGAAATTTAGAAATTCCTTAAAAAAATTTCAAATCAATAGCTACTTTATGCCTCTGTTCCTTTTATATCTTTTATTGTGTGCATGCGTTCGGTTGTGGGGGGGTGCAGTGAAATGAGGAAATAGGAAAAATTGTCAATTTTGGCATCTCTGCTCAAGGACTGATCACCTTACACCTTCCCATTTAAGGATCACAGCATGAATGCAATAATTGACTTCCATCAATAGCTGTCCACCTCAGCGTTTTAAGCAACGTTTCAAGAAAGCACTATTTCATGACATCTAAGTTTATTTCTCCAAAGTGTTTTCTTTTCCTGGGTATAATGGAACAAGCTTATTTCAAAGTTAGATTCAAATTAAATACATTTACAAATATTCAACTGAGCTGGACTCAGTCTGGTTACCTAAGTATCAAAGCCATTTTAGCACAATTTGTTTGCTTCCCAACAAATGTCCCATTTCCACATTGCCCTCATGCCACAACAAAACGTATGACTAATACAATAAAACACAACAGGGATGACATTCCAGGAACTGTGCATACAGCAATGCTGTTAATATATTTTTTAAAATCTTAACAATTGCTCTACTGTGTTGCCAAATAATAGTTAATGACATCTGAGGGAAGCCCTAATTTACGGAGTTAGTTTTCTAACAATAAATGGTATTTGCTTCATATTCCAAATGACAGAATTTTCAATATGCACTCAGTTCATAAACTTCATTTTGAAGCTCTGCAGAAAGGTAGTGCCTGGAATTCTATGGATCCAATGCATTAATGTGTTCTTTCCACAGCTTCTAAAATGTAACCAACTATATCATCCACCTGCATCCCACAGCCCTCGCCCATCTAACTTCCTGTATGCAACCAACCAAATCAACCCTATCAGTATGAGACAGCGGATGAACTGGAGATAGGCATGCGTTCCTTTCAATGAACTGCCTATTGCTGAAACACAAATACACAATCAGACTGCTTCTTGGGTGGGCCCAAAGATAGGATTACATTCCCATGGGGGCCTCTGAGCTTTGCAAACCTTAGGCTAATTGATCAGTTCTTCTTACCTGTTGCACCAGTTAAGAAATAGGACTGACCACACAGACAGACAAAAGGACATCTTTATATAGCACCTTTTATGATCACAGGACATCCTGAAGCATTTTACAGCCAAAAAATTTATTTTTAAGCAGCATAGTCGCTGCTGTAATGTAGGAAATGCAACAGCCAATTTGCACAGACCAAGTGCCACAAAGAGCAATGGAGTAACAACCAGATAATCGGTTTTAGTGGTGTGAGTTGAAGGATAAATTATTGGCCAATATTCTTAATCAAAATAATGCCACAGAATCTTTCACATTCCCCTGATACAGCAGAAGAAACCTTAGTCCAATGTCGCATCCGACAGTGTGACACTCCCTTAGTGCTGCACTCGTGCATCATAATTTTTATGCTCAATCCTGGAGTGGGGCTTGAACCCACCACCTTCTGACTCAGAGGGAGAGTTCGACCAATAGCTTACACCACAAGCTAGGAAACCCAATTACTGACTATCAAACTGTCCACCAGAAAGTGCCTCTAAAATTAACAAATTTGTTCTGGGATAAATTCTCAGTTAAATAATTGCGTGCAACATAGCAAATCAATCAGTAAATTTCAAAGTTTTCAAATATCGGATGATTTCTTATCTTCCAGAAAAATCTGCAAGAATTGTTATGACTTGCACAACTGAGTTGGGTGGAACTAATATTTTCACCTGTGTCATAGGTACTACAGAAACTTGGCTGAGAGAAGGACAAGACTGGCAGCTCAATATTCTGGGTTTTGGATGCTTTAGGAAGGATACAAAGGAAGGCAAGAGAGGAGGGAGAATGGTACTTTTGATTAAGGAAAACATTGCTACAACAATTATAGAAAATATTTCTGAGGGATCAGCCAATGAAAATATATGGGTTGAAATTAGAAATAAGAAAGAAACGATCACCTTGATGGGATTGCACTACAGGCCCCACAATAGTCAGAGGGAAACAGAGGAGCAAATATAAAGCAAAACCTCAGATTATATGTAAGAATAATAGGGTTGTAATAGTAGGGGATTTCAATTTTCCCAAACATAGACCGGGACTGCCATAGTGTTAAAGGCTTGGATAGTGAGGAATTTGACAAATGTATTCAAGAAAATTTTCTTTATCAATATGTAGATGTATCTACTGGAGAAAGAGCAAAGTTTGACCATCTTTTGGAAAATTAGACAGGGCAAGTGACTGAAATGTTAGTCTGGGAATAATTTGGGACTAGCAGTCATAATTCCAATAGCTTTAAAATAGTTATGGAAAAGGATAAACCTTCCATAAAAGGAAAAGTTCTTAATTGGAGTAAGGCACATTTTAACAGTATGAGACAAGAACTTTCAAAAAGTTGATTGGAGTAGACTGTTTGCAGGTAAAGGGACTTCTGGCAAGCATGAAGTTTTCAAAAGTCTGATTACAAGAGTTCAGAGACATTATATGCTTGTTAGATTGAAAGGCAAGGCTTGTAAGATGAAGGAACAATGAAGGAGAAAGTGAGGTCTGCAGATGCTGGAGATCAAAGTTGAAACTTTATTGCTGGAACAGCACAGCAGGTCAGGCAGCATCCAGGGAACAGGAGATTCGACGTTTCGGGCACAGGCCCTTCTTCAGGAATGAGCAGAGAGTGTTCAGCAGGAGAAGATAAAAGGTAGGGAGGAGGGACTTGGAGGAGGGGAGTTGGCAGAGGAGATGACCTGGGGTGTGCAGTGAGAGAGGGACTCACTGAAATCTTTGTAGAGAGAGGCAGAGAGCTTCTTCGGCCCAGAGGTGCTCTCTGAATTGCTCCGCAAGTAGGCGGCCTGTCTCCCCAATATAGAGGAGGCCACACCGGTTGCAGCGGATGCAGTAGATGATGTGGGTGGAGGTGCAGGTGAATCTGTGGCGGATATGGAAGTTTCCTTTGGGGCCTTGGAGAGAAGTGAGGGGGGAGGTGTGGGCGCAAGTGTTGCACCTCCTGTGGTTGCAAGGGAAGGTGCCGGGAGTGGAGGTTGGGTCGGTGGGGGGTGTGGATCTGACAAGGGAGTCGATCTGACAAGGAAGGAACGATGAATAAGAGATATTGAGTTCAAGTCAAGAGAAAAAAATAAAAATACGCTAGATATAGACAACTGGGATCAAATGAATCTCGAGTACTTCTTATCAGGGAAATCAGGAGGACAAAGTGGGAATATCAGAAAGCCTTGGCAAATAAGGTTAAGGATAATCCAAAGGAGATTCTACAAGTACATTTAGAACAAAACAGCAACTGGAGAGAGAACATGACTCCTTAAAGACCAACACAGTCGTCTTTGTGTGGCATCTCATGAGATGGGAGAGATATTAAATGAATATTTCACCTCCACTTTTACAATGAGAAAGAAACGGAGGCTAGAAAACTCAGGAAAATAAATACTGATGTTTTAACAAGAATTCACATTAATAGAAAAGATTGTGTTGGAGGTCTTGGAAAACAAAGATGGATAAATCTCCAGGACCTGGACAAGGGTATCTCAGGATATTGTGAGAAGTTAAGGAGGAAATTGCGGGAGTCCTAGCAGAAATATTTATATCAACTATAAGCACTGGTGAGGTGCTGGCTAATGTTGTACCTTTATTTAAGGAAGACTGTAAGGAGAAGCCTGAGAACTGTAGACCCATGAACCTGATGATGATAGCGGGTATGTTGTTGGAGGTTATTCTGAAATATTGGATTTACATGCATTTGGAGAGGCAATGAATGATTAGGGATAGTCAGCATGGTTTTGCGTGAGGGAAATTTGACTGAGTTTTTTTGAGGAAGTAACCAAGCAGATTGATGAGGGCAGAGTGGTATACATTGTTTACCATAAGACCATAAGACATAGGAGTGGTAGTAAGGCCATTCGGCCCATCGAGTCCACTCCGCCATTCAATCATGGCTGATGGGCATTTCAACTCCACTTACCCGCATCCTCCCTGTATCCCTTAATTCCTTGTGACATCAAGAATTTATCAATCTAAACTTTCTACATGGACTTTAGTAAAGCCTTTGATAATGTTCTGCATGATAGATTAAATAGTAAAGTTAGACCACATGGGATCCAAAGTGAGCTTGCCAATTGGATATAAAATTGGCTTAACAGCAGGAGACAGAGGGTGGTAGAGGAGGGTTGTTTCTTGGACCAGAGACCTGTGACCAAAAGTGTTTCCCCAAAAAGGGATTAGACTGGGTCCACATTTGTCATTTCTAGAAATTACTTGGATGAGAATATAGGAGAAGTGGTTGGGAATTTTGCAGATGACAACATGGTGCTATCATGGATAGTGAAGAACGTTATCTCAGATTACAAAGAGATATTGATTAATTGGCTCAATGGGCTGAGGAACAGTAGATGGAGTTTAATTTGGAGAAATGTGGGGTTTGCATTTTGGCAAATCAAACAAGGACAGGACTTTCACAGTTAATGTTAGACCATGGGTAGTGTTGTAGAATGGAGAACAAGGGGGCAAGTACATAATTCTTTGAAATTGCAGCATTTAGCACGTTTGCCTTCATTGCTCAGACTTGAGAATAGGAGTTGGGACGTTCATGTTGAGGTTGTACAGGACGCTGTTGAGGCCTCTTCTGGAGTAGTGTGTGCCATTCTGAGTGCCCTGCTATAGGAAGGGTATTATTAAGCTGGAGAGGGTTCAGAAAAGTTTTACCAGGATGTTGCTGGAAATGAAGGGTTTGAGTTATAAGGAGAGGCTGGATAGGCTGGGATTGGATAGGGTGGCACAACATTAGCTACCCCCCAGCACCTCACCTGTGGTTATAGATGATATAAATATTTCTGCTAGGAGTCCTGCAATTTCTTCCCTAACTTTCCATAATGTCCTCGGACTGTTTTCACTGAAGCACAGGAAATGGAGGGGTAACCTTAAAGAGGTTTATAAAATCAGGAGAGGCAATAGAATAAGATGAACAGCAAAGGTCTTTACCCTAAGGTTAGGGAGTTCAAAACTAGGGGGCATGAGAGGCAAGTTTTGTTTGTAAACACAATATGGTTAGTGGATGGATTGAACTGCCAGAGGAAGTGGTGGATGCAGGTACAGTTACAACATTTAAAAGACCTTTGAGTAAGTACATGAAGAGGGAAGGGTTTGGAGGGATATGGGCCAAACACAGGTGGGACTAGTTTCGTTTGAAGATGGTCAGTGTGGACCAAAGGGTCTGTTTCCATACAGTGTGACTCAATGACTTTGTCTGTACGTAAACAAAAATCTCAAAAATTAAATGTTTAGACTTCTATGAAACTTGGCGCAGATTGGAAGAACCAATTAGCTGAAGATCTGTGTATTTGTTAAGACGGAGATAGTGCGGATGACTTTCTTTTAGAATGCTGTCAGTCGTTTTACTTAGAAAGTTGTTGGTCATTTTAGAATGTTCTGGATGGTCTTATCTGTTGAGGGACAATTTGTAACATCTGTCAAAATGTGAGCAGACTTCTTAAGAGCAGGTTGCTGGACTGAAACCTCTTCAGTAAAAAGGAAGCTGTTAATTTCTTTTTCAGCTTTGCTGTACAGAATATCAACCAAGCATAGAAAAAATGTCAAGAATGAGCTGTGTAATTGTAATAACCTTGAGCTTACACAGCTTGTATGTGTTCCTACGTGCTCCCTTCACTTGTTAATACAGTCTTGGAAATTTCACTCAAGAGAAATGGAAGACATATGAAACAAACATATAAACAAGGACAGTCAGGCAAAGTTCCTTTGGTTCATCCAACTTGTTCCACATAATTGATACCTTGTGTAACATAATTTATACCCTCTGCAAGCCCTGCAGGATCTTCAGGGAGGTGAAAAGGAAGGCTGCACAAATACACATGTAATCTAATCAGGCAAGTGATCAAAACAAGTCCAGAAGAACTCTGTGGTCTGAAATTCTACTTTTTCTAAGAGGTGATGTTCACCCAAACCAAAGGGAGGGCCCGCTCTCACTTGCCATACACTTAATTCTTTTTGTAGCCGATCTAAGTAACCCAAAGATGGTTTACATTAGAAATTGATCTAGTGGCCCTCCTCTGGACCTGTGCCAAAGCCTTAAGATCACCCATATAACCAAAATGCATTCCAAGTGAGATTTTATCATGGTCTTGCATAAAGACAAAATAGAATACCTCCTCATCGTCCTATGGAAGTACCCCAACAATACATTTGCTCTTTCAAAGCATTGGTCATGTACCTCGATATAAGCATTTGAATCAGGAACAAAAGTACATCATTCGGCTTTTCTGGCTTACCTCACCAATCAATAAGCTGCTGATCTGTTTACAGCCTCAACTCTACCTCCTTTACTGTTTGATTTGCTTGTCAAGCAAAAACCCATCTAACTCAACCTTCAAAATATGAAATGACCCTGTTTTCATTGCTAGGAAAGAAAATTGCATAATCCTGAGAAAACAAAATTCTCTTTATCACCATCTAAAATGGGAGTTCACCCATTTTGAAACTGCCTTGTAGTTCTAGATTCTCTCACAAGGAGAAAACACCCTGTCGAGTCTTCTCAGGATCTTAACATTTTAGTAAGAGCACCTCTTATTCTTCATGGCTACAATGGATATTTACAATGGAGCCAATTCAACCTTTCCTCATAAGACATCACCTTCATCCCAAAATTAGTCAAATGAACCTGGTCTAAAGCTGCTCCAAACTCTTGTACTTTTCTAAATAAGGAAACCAAAATTGTACAATGCTTTCCAGGTGTGGTCTCAACAATGCACTGTAAAATTGAGCAAAATCGCCTGCCAGGGGAGGAGGAGGGCAGTACAGTGGTTAGTACTGCTGCCTTACAGCATCAGGGATCCAGGTTGATTTCACCCTCTGGCAACTGGCTGTAAGGAGTTTGCATATTCCCCTCATGTCTGTATGGTTTTCCTCCGGATGCTCTGGTTTCCTCCCACAATCCAAAGGTGAGTTTAGATGGATTAGCCATGTTAAATTGCCCATAGTATCCAGGGATGTGCAGATTAAGTGGATTAACCAGGGAAAATGCAGGGTTACAGGGACTGGGTGGGATATTCTGTGAGGGGTTGGTGTAGATTTGATGGGCCAAATGGCCTGCTTCTACATATTCCAACCCTCTTGCAATAATCTCCAGCATTCCATTTACCTTCCTAATCAGTTACTGTATTTACATGCTGACTTTCATATATCACACCACCAGATCCCTCTGTACCTGAGTTCTGTAATCACTCTGTATTTAAAAAACATGCTGCTTGCACTTTCCTACATTATACCCCATCTGCCAAAATTTGTTTCCACTCATTTCAGCTTTTAGAGGTCCTGATTCCCTCTCCATAACTTACTCTCCTATCTGGTGGGCAGCACGGTGGCACAGTGGTTAGCACTGCTGCCTCACAGCGCCTGAGACCCGGGTTCAATTCCCGCCTCAGGCGGTTAACTGTGTGGAGTTTGCACATTCTCCCCGTGTCTACGTGGGTTTCCTCCGGGTGCTCGGGGTTTCCTCCCACAATCCAAAGATGTGCAGGTTAGGTGAATTGACCATGTTAAATTGCCCGTAGAGTTAGATAATGGGTAAATATAGGGGTATGGGTGGGTTGCGCTTCGGCGGGTCGGTGTGGACTTGTTGGGCCGAAGGGCCTGTTTCCACACTGTAATGTAATCTAATCTAATCTATCTTTAGGTCATTATCAAATTTACCAAACATGCATTTGATTGCTTCATCCAGGTCATTGATATAGGCTGTAAATACTTAAGACCACAGTACCAAACCATGTCACTCCCATCTATTACATCTTGACAACCTTAAAGTGATCAAGTTATGCTTATTTTGTTTCTTGTTAGCTAACAAATCCTCTATATGGTCTAATACGTTATCTATGATAAATCATGAGCTCTTACTTTGTGTAAGAACTTCTGATGTAGTGCTTGCTCAAATGCCTTCTGGAAATCCACAAAGCACATGCATAGGTTCCCGTTTATTCACGTTCTTTGCTACTTCAAGAAATAACTCTAATGTTGACTCTACTTGATTGTTTCATGATTTCCTAAATGCACTGTTACAACTTCCTTAATAATGGATGCTAATATTTTCCAATGACAGGTTTTAGGCGAACCAGCCAGTCATTTTCTGCTTTCCATCATCGTCCATTTTTGAATAGGGGTGTTACAATTGCTGTTTTCCAATGGAACTCTTCCAAATCAAAGGAATTTAGGAAAATTAAAGTCAATGTATCTATTATCTCAGCAGCCAATTCTTTTAAGTCCAGATGTTGAAATTCATCAGGATTGAGGACTTGTCAGCCTTTAGTTCTAATAATTATCTCACATATCCTTTCCATGGCAACTCCCTCACTTTAACTTCTTGATTCACACTTCTTTTGTTATCTGCTTCTATAGCAAAGACAAGCACAAAGTATCTGCTTAATGCATTCACCATTCCTTTACTCCCTATTATTAATTCCCTAGTCTCTCTCTCTAAATAATGAACACTTACTTTAGTTAAACTTCCCTTTTTAATTTCCTGTAAAATCTCTCAAGGTCTGCTTTTATATATTCAGCCACCTTTATCTCATATATTAATTTCTCTGCGCCAAGTTATTCTTTGCTTTCTTATGTGTCTAATCTGACGAGCTACCACTAATTTTATACGCTCTCTTGTTCAACTGATGCTATCCATTAGAAATCTATATACGGGGGGCCCTGATTTACGAATGTCTGACTTACCAAAACTTGTACTTATA
The DNA here is from genome assembly GCF_004010195.1 of Chiloscyllium plagiosum. NCBI lineage: Eukaryota > Metazoa > Chordata > Chondrichthyes > Orectolobiformes > Hemiscylliidae > Chiloscyllium > Chiloscyllium plagiosum. The sequence goes on from NC_057720.1 coordinate 58,104,066, forward strand.
AATGCAATCCCATACAGAATCTGATATATGAATGTTTCCTCCACTTACAAATGGCTATTTTATACTGTCTGACACAGTGTTCCATCTTGTGTACAAACTGCCTTAACTCATGAACACAACACCTTCACTACCCAGGAGTCACTGTACTAGAATGACCGGATCACACTTGCACTTTTTTTTATAAAATGTCTTTCCTCATAGGGTGTGTGAATGAGCATACATGCACCCACATGCATAATATTATACTTCCCCAAATCGACAGCACTCATCAGTCAGAAGCCCAGTCTTCAGATGTCTAAGATCCACCTGAAGCAATGAAACATCAACTGTAGCCCTGACACTTACACAGATCTTCGCATCATCTGTCATTTTACAAATCATGCCCTCAGCACCTACATTAAGAACATAAATAAAAACAGAAAAGGGCACCAATCTCTACGCCAGTCCCTGAGGCTCATCACTGGTGATCAGGCTCAAGACAGTTCCAAATCTATAATTACTTCCTGCTTATGCCCTGAAGCCAGTTTTCAATATATCTCAATATACTATCAACACTGCCAGAGTTTTAATCCTATACAGAAGCTTCTTATGTGACACCTCATAAAAGCTTTTCTGGGAAGTCTAAATTGCCATCATCCATGACCTCAGCAAGTACTTCAAAAATAAAAAGACATTTTAGACCTTTTTTTCGTGAAGTCAAGTCAGGGTATCTGAAAGTCAATTACCTTCCATTCAAGCAATCACATAGCCCAAATAATTCCCAAAATTAAACTAAAGCAGTTCTCTTTACTTTTGCAGCTTGGCTGTCAGGAGTCAAACGTTTGATACTGTGTTGGTTCAGATGATGAAAGGTGAGTTACAGGAGGTACTGGAGGATAAGTACACCTTTGGAATAATATCCCATCAATAAGCCAAAGGAGATGGAGTGGATATTCCCTTTTCTTCTACACACAGTGACTATCCATTTCACGTGGGCAACCATCAAAACCAACTGGAGGAGAAAGTGAGGTCTGCAGATGCTGGAGGTCAGAGATGGAAATGTGTTGCTGGAAAAGCGCAGCAGGTCAGGCAGCATCTAGGGAACAGGAGAATCGACGTTTCGGGCATTAGCCCTTCTTCAGGAATGAGGGAAGTTGGTCCAGCAGGCCAAGATAAAAGATAGGGAGGAGGGACTTGGGGGAGGGGCGTCGGAAATGTGATAGGTGGAAAAAGGTCAAGGTGAGGGTGATAGNNNNTGAGCTACAGGGTGGTTGGGTTGGTTGGTCTGGGTGTCCCAGAGGTGTTCTCTGAAACGCTCCGCAAGTAGGTGGCCTGTCTCCCCAATATAGAGGAGGCCACATCGGGTGCAAAGGATGCAATAGATGATATGTGTATCAAAACCAACTGCCCACTTCAGAATGGCAGCACTTAAAATCCACCTCAGAGAAGTAGAAAATCAGCGCCAATGACTTCTGACAACATCCAGACAGTGCACTGAAGGCTTGCTTGATTACATTAAATGCAGTGGTAGGCTAAAATGTTGACCATTTTTGAGCTGGAGTGAGAAACAAAATATTGACAACTCCGGTATGATTTGAAAGTATCTGTAATAAAATTAAGCAATATAGAAAAAGTCAATTGACAATAATAGTTTGACAGCCTAGTACTCAAAAATACCTTCAAAAAGAACCAAAAATGTTATAAAATTGGAGTGAAGGAGAAAGGTCTTGGTGGAATTAAATTGATCATTTGAGTGATGACATTTATCTTCTTGGAGCAAAGGAAGTTCACATTCAACCCATGACAGATTTTTGAAAGCGTCAAATTAGTTCCACTCTTTCTTCAGTTCTGCAAATTTATCCTTTCCAAATATATCATTAATGTGTGTACAACATGCTTTCAAATATTCATTCTACTTAATATTCTACTTGAACCTCATCAGGTAAAAGTTGCTGCTGTGGCCCTGCAGAAGGAACAATAATCTGTTAGGGACATAGTCAACCAATCATTAGAAAATCTCTCATTGACTGGCCAGGAGGCATGAAGAGTCTAATAATAGAACTGAGAGAGAAAAAAATAGAGGTAAATACACGCTCTAAAAGAAAATGCATCAGAAGATATTAACAATTTGCTAAATATTGAAGCAACTCTCTCCTTGACATTTTGCAAAGGATACCAAGTGTAAAGTTCAGTTATATAAGCAAACCAATTGTAACTATCTGAAGTAGCAAGCTGCTGCCAAATCCAAGCTTTATTTGGCTATATATCAAGTCAATCATATTTACTACCACATCTCTCCCTTCTGCAGCATTATAGCCATGTGATTTGATTCCCAGTGAGAAGAGAGAGAGAGAAAAAAAAAATCAGCAGTGTGCTTGGTCTTAATTTGGAAACAGATTTGGCCGACATCCACCAGTTCTTGGAGTCTGTTCAAGTAGCCAAATACTGGCCAACAGCCCACGACAATGCAATGAACTGTCTCATTTGCCAAAAGTAGGAATATTTTTGGTCAATATGGAAAAACTAGGTAACAATAACAAAAGCTGCTCTTCATGCAGAATTCTGTTAAACAGTTTATGAGGTTCATAAGACAATATTGTGTTTTGGAACGATGTCTTCATTTAATTTAAAATGAAGCTGATCATGTGAACTACTCTGACTTCTGTCTGAGTGATTTGATTGTTAGTGATTAAAGACAGCCCAGATTCTTTAACTATGAGGAAGGTACAAAATGTTTACTCTTGGATCAGTGGGTATCCTGTGTGCTCTCAGTGGATTAACTGCACGTCTCCAAAGTCCAAGAAATGTGCAGAGAATTACAGGTTGCAAACAATTGCAATTTAAACTGTCCATTTAACTCAAAGATGAGAGAGAGTTAGGCTTTCAAGGATAACTTGCAGCACCTCTCCCTGCATACAAAGTCTATATGGTTCACATTGCTATGGTGATCAATTTCACGGTTGCAGGAACATCGGGAAAGCTTTTTGACCTTTTGAGCCTCCTCCATTTTGGCTCTTCTAAAATATCTGAATATCACAAACAGGTCAGTCTGCTGGACTGTGGGATAGAGGGATTAGTAGGAGGGTGAATGTCTTGATATTCAGCATGCAGGCTCGTATTCTGATCAAAAACCTAAACCCATGTGAAGATTTTTATTTCATTCATTCAAAAGGTTGTGGGCTGCGCTGCCTGGCCAACATTTATAGTCCACCCTTAATTGCCTTTGAGGCGGTAGTGGTGAGCCGCCTTCATGACAAACTGCAGCAGTTTATTTGATGTAGATACACCCAGTGCACCATTAGATGATTGACTTGGAGAGAAATTTGGAGACGGTGATATACTCATGTAACTGCTTGATTTTCTGGATGGTTACAGTCATGGGTTTGGAAGTGATATTGAAGCTGGAACATTCACCTAGCTTGTGTTCGGGGGAAGAGCGGTTCGGGGTTAAAAGTTACTAGGCTGAGACGGACAAACAGTAGAAGTAAACCCCAAAAAGGTTAAGCCATTATGGACTAGTATTGAAAGAGCTGAACTCATACTTAAAGGACAGTGTAATGTTTACCTGTGAAGTGACTACAGGGGACTCAGTGATAGTAATCCTGTTGATTACCATGTGGAAAAGGTCAGATTCTCTCTCACTGGAAATGGGTATTCTTTGATGATTGTGTGGCATAAATTTTACTTGCCAGCTCCAACCCAGAAGTTGTATAGGTCTTGCTGATTATGGGCATAGACTACTTCAGTTTCTGTGGAGTTGTAAATGATGTGCTAACTGTACAAATTATCAGTGAACATCCCAATTTTTGACTTTATGATGGATAAAAGTCATTGTTGGAGCAGTTTGGGATTGCACCCTCAGCAATCCTGAGGTGACTGACCTCCCACAAGTGTCTTCCTCTGCACGAGGGAAATTTCTAATCAGAAGACCATTTTCTCCAATACCTTCACTTGCCATCAAAATTGCAAACTTCATTTTCACCTTTGCCAGCATCTCAGATTGACATCATTTCCACAGCAGTACAGGTTTCAGAACTACTGAGGCCTTTTGTGGCTTTTTGGCATAATGCTATACAACCAAAGTCATATCTTAAATCAAATGGGTTTATGCAGCATTACCAATGTGATATACCATTATGAAGTAAAACAAAATGAGACCATTAGCAGCAGAGTTAGTTTGCTGTCGAATTGAGGATGTTGCAAGGTCCCTGCATGTCTTCATGTAACTGAGCAGGTCAATTTATAAATCCACATACCTTTGGACATGTGGGACAGGGCAGCTTAGGAGTCAGAGGGTATAGAAGTGCAGGATTTGCCTATTTATCTTTCCTATTCTGTCAATGATCTGCCTCATTGTTAACATTCTGGGACTCAAATTGCAATGGAGAAGTATATCACCATTCTGAACAGTTGCTAGCAAGTTCCTTTCAGTCATTGAGATCAATGCTGTAAAGACAGCTTGGGGTGCTTTTAGAGTCAGAGTCATAGAGATGTACAGCATGGAAACAACCCTTCGGTCCAACCCATCCATGTAGACCAGATATCTCAACCGAATCTAGTCCCACCTGCCAGCACCCGGCCCCTATCCCTCCAAACCCTTCCTATTCATGTACCCATCCAAATGCCTCTTAAATGTTGCAACTGTACCAGCCTCCACCGCTTCCTCTGGCAGTTTACTCCATACACACACCACACTCTGCGTGAGAAAGTTGCCCCTTAGGTCTTTTTATATCTTGGCCCTCTCACCCTAGCCAGCACCCGGCCCCTATCCCTCCAAACCCTTCCTATTCATGTACCCATCCAAATGCCTCTTAAATGTTGCAACTGTACCAGCCTCCACCACTTCCTCTGGCAGTTTACTCCATACACACACCACACTCTGCGTGAGAAAGTTGCCCCGTAGGTCCTTTTATATCTTGGCCCTCTCACCCTAAACCTATGCCCTCTAGTTCTGGACTCCCCGACCCCAGAGAAAAGACTTTGTCTATTTATTCTATCCATGCCCCTCATAATTTTGTAAACCTCTATAAGGTCACCCTCAGCATCCGATACTCCAGGGAAAACAGCCCCAGCCTGTTCAGCATCTCCCTATAGCTCAAATCCTCCAACCCTGGCAACATCCTTGTAAATCTTTTCTGAACTCTTTCAAGTTTCACAACATCTTTCCGATAGGAAGGAGACCAGAATTGCATGTAATATTCCAACAGTGGCCTAACCAATGTCAAATCATTTATGTAAATGACAAAAAGTAGAGGACCCAGCACCGATCCTTGTGGCACTTCATTGGTCACAGGCCTCCAGTCTGAAAAAAACCCTCCACCACCACCCTCTGTGTTCTACCTTTGAGCCAGCTCTGTATCCAAATGGCTAGTTCTCCCTGTATGCTATGAGATCTAACCTTGCTAATCAGTCTCCCTTGGGGAACCTTGTCGAATGCCTTACTGAAGTCCATATAGATCACATCTACTGCTCTGCCCTCATCAATCCTCTTTGTTACTTCTTCAAAAAACTCTATTAAGTTTTTGAGACATGATTTCCCATGCACAAAGCCATGTTGACTATCCCTAATCAGTCCTTGCCTTTCCAAATACATGTACATCCTGTCCCTCAGGAATCCCTCCAACAACTTGCCCAATTGCATCTTCTTTGTCCTCCCCTCAAGTTCTGGCTATTGGAGAGTTGCGAAAACAGGAGCTGACAGGGAAATGCTTTCTCGTTATCTGGATGCCGTGTTCAGACCACTAGAGTTGATCTGAGAGATATTTGGCCTGAATACTTATGGAGCTAGCATCAAGGAGAGCACAGGTATTTGTTTAATGATTCTTCCATTGAACTGAGCTAATGTTGCTGGTGGAATGCTAGCTCTAAGTTAATTTTTCTGCCAGTCTTCTGCATCGCTGATAGACAACCCAGCTCTCAGAGCAGTATGTCAACAACCACCGTGCATACTTGGACTTTTAGTCGTGTATGTGCTATTGAGCTTACTCAGCTGACCTAGTGTTCGATAGCCTTGTCAACGGGGATCTTTTCAGAGGGACAAGTGCCAAGGTATCAGCGTGCTCAGCATATTCTGGAGAATCCCTTTGAATATGTATTGAAGCGGAATATTTGACTGACTATAAATCTGGCCATTTGAACTTCATTCTGGCGCTGTTCAAGGACAGTCAACCACTGTGAGATATAGAATTGAAGAGACTGAGAGTGACTTACTAATTTAGTGCAAAGTGGGCAACAATACTGTGGACCTCCACATCCTGTAGATCACATATGTCTATGGTGGCCAGTTTAGTTTTAACATGGAAGTAACTGAGGTTAAAGAATTTTCCATGGAGGTGTATTTAATATTCACACCAGAGAGTTGATCTTTGATGATGTGAACAGCCATTGTTAGGGAGAATATAACCCATATAGGAGCTATCACACAGGCTTGCTACACACAGTTCTGGATTGTGAAGGCTACTGTTTCAGATCTCTCATTCATGATAGTTGCAGTCACATCATAATGAAGGAATTAAGAGATAGCTTCTTGGTCAGCAGAGTCTCTGTAACACAATCCACAAGATCTCAAAATTTACTGAACTTCCCTTTGAAAGGTGCTTGCAGTATGCTGGGTTCTGCTTCAACAATGTTACTGGATTGTTGCTCATTAGTCAGTTTACTTGAAATTGTCAATAGAGTTATGGGACTATGGAAATAAACATAGGTCAATGCCGTTTTTAGGGTGACATTCACATGAGCAAAAGTTTCCATCAGTGCATGGTAATCAATAGCAAACAGTCTTGGTCGCTTGACCCTAGCCTAGCTTAAGCTACTTGTAGTGCTCCCACATTACGTCAATTGAGAACAGTCAGGCATGATTCAAGAACTAAACTCAGCCTTCACAAGCAGTATGATTCGTATCAGATCAATAGTTTAATTAGCTGCCAAATCACAGCAGGAGGGGAAAACATGAGCTTTAGAGACTACAACTCCCATTATCTAGGCAGAGTTTGAGTACAGAACAAATTCATTTGATTACAGTTGGAATTCCACAACTACACACCTGCTTCAAAATGTGCCACGACATTGATGACATGAGAAAGTAAATAAACTCTCCAGGCTTTCAATCAGAAGTCAACAAACATCACAAGTTGAATATTACATGGGCCTGAGGATCTGGCTGACAGCTACACTCATGCAAGTTATCAGCTATGTGACTCATGCAGCTAAGGGGCCTTAGATCTTACAAGGTGAAAAAAAACCCGACAAGTTTGCCAAGGTTATTCTCTGCCAGATGCTTGGCAACAAAAGTAGATTGCTATGAAAAAGGGAATGAAACTTCTTACTCACCTGCTGGACTTCTGTTTCTCCATTGGAAATTTTTTCAGTGTACACAAATGAGTTGTAGATTGTCTGGAAACAGAACAGAGCAGGACAGATTAGAGGACAGTTACGCACAAAAAAAAAGTTCTACACTGAGTGCATCAAAACTGCAGCCCTTTAAGCCAAGGTTATTACAATCATATGTGAACTCTCTAGGTCTGAAGATTTCAAAGGAGCTATGTGTAAGAGTTGCCACCTCAAAGTCCATTAATAGTTGCAATTTTGTATTTCTGCAGATTATTTGGAACATGATTTCAAATTGATAAATGGCCTTAAGTTCCATGGTGCAAATCTTGGCAGCCTCTGAATACACAAACTCTAAGAACCCCCAACCTATAGATTATGTTTTGTCTTCTCAAATTTTACCTGCACTCCCAAAAGTGAAGACTCATGTTGGGGTTGGCTCCATAAATGCTGACTACAATCAAGTTTCTGAACCAAGCAGAACATGCAGGCAGTTAGCTGAATAGCCCCAACTCCGGGGCTGATTGAAGAAGATAAATCAAATCACTTTTTCCTGCAATGTGCTTTGAACATGCTACTTTCCAGTGCAGCCCCTACCCCTGGGACTGAGAGACCTGGGTTCAAGTCCCACCTGCTCCAGGGATGTCAATAACATCTCTGAACAGATTGATTATAAAAAGAAAGGTTAAATTTAAAAAACAGTTCAGGCTGATCAGCTCCAAACTTCTAGGCTGTTCCTTTACCCCTACCGCACCCCACCCCAAAAATGGAGTCTAGAAAGCTTGCTGCAGGTGCTTTTAATATAAAGAGGGCTACAACAGGGTTTTGAAAAGTAAAACATGAAAATTAAAGCTTCTAAACAAATGAGCCTGGTTTATAATGATCCTGGTTTATTTCAAAGACTTAAAATGCATCACTTTATTTCTTAAATATCTTTTCATTTACAATTGACGAGGCATCAGAAAAATTGATTTAGTAGATCTTTTTGAAAAAAGAAAAAAAACCTTCTCTTCCCAACTTAATCAGAGCAACCATTTTAAAATAAAGACTTTTCCACAGTTAGGCTATCCCCATTATACTTTTTAAAACAGTTCCTCAGGACCAAGGGAGACTTTCTTCCACTCCACTTCAATGGCTTTTGACAAAGTTTTGAAGTCCAATCCACAATCGGCAGACTCAGCCATGTGTGAGGCAGGTGGAGGTTAAGGCTCGAGTCACTGAGTTGTTGAGAGGATGGTGTGCTCCCTACAAGGCCTCAACTTTGCTTCTACATATTCTTGATAAAGTCTCAGTATGTTGTGCACTCTCTCAGTCACAGGCCAGAAACCCCTATGAATTGACGAGGCCATTTTTAGGCTCCTCCAGGATAGTTGGAAGCCAATCCTGAAACATTTTTGCTGTGCTCCTGGTAGCGGCTTACCATATCCAAGTTCTGGGCAGAGCAGTTACTTCAGATACTGCATGTTAGGCATTCAGATGACTTGCCCTGTCCAGTGTATTAGCTTTAAGTGATTAGCACTGCTAGATTTCAAGAGGATGCTACTGTTTCACTGCTGTTACTTTTCCCAGTGCCTTGAGGTGCGGGCTGTAGGCTGTTCAAGTCTCTGAAGTGTATAGGAGCTAAGGAACGAATTGCTGCCTGGGAAACCACAACCTTTGTTTCAGGTTTGAGACCCTGGTTACCAAGTACTTTTAGCCTGAGTTAACTGAAGGCTGAACTGGCACACTGGAGGAGCTGATGATCATTTCATTATCTCAAATCATGGAAACTGTCCATATTTACTTACTGAGGCTCAATGACTGAGACTGCAGTCACTCTGGTTTGGATTAAAGGTGACATTAGTTGAACAAGTTCCTACCTGCTCAGTAAATTATCTCCACACCTATCAGTAGTTTGCTGGTTGTGAAATGAAATATTGGAGTAAGGGTGATGGTGAAGAGCGATAATATAAAAACACAGCCTTGTTTGACCCCGGTCTTCATAGAGGTAGACTCTTTGTTGGTAAGGATCACGGATTTTGTTCTTGATCATAATATTCAGAAGAGAAATATCTGATTTTTTACTTTATGACAGCCTTCAACTTTGTCATTTGATTATGACCTCAATGAATCACAATTTTCAATATTAGTCCTTCCTTGCTCTGAAAATAAGCTTTTAACAATCAAGCTTGTTATAATTATTATTTCTCAATTTAATCTCTTCTGGCATCTGCATGAATTATTACAATATCTTGCTTTGGTGTTTCATCCAAGTTTCTAAATTTATGCAAATCATTAGTTGGGCCTCAGTCAGAATATCGTCCTTTTTTTGATATCAAGGATGAAGAGGAAATGTGTGTGAAACTGGAAGGTTATAGGAGATCTCACTTTTTTAAAATCACAAATGCTTTGATATATTACATAAAGTTCCTTTCATTTATCAGTGACAAAACTGAAGACCGCCACAAGACGAATAAAAAAAAGCCAAGGTAATTAGGACATAGAATGATCTCTGAAAAATATTTTGGATGTAGAATTTAGATAGCTTCAGAAAAGAAAATAAGTATCTGAGAAAGAAAACCAGGAAAGGATATAGAGAAAGGTCCATGAAATTGGACCAGTCATGACTATCAGAAAGCTGCTGCAAACTGGTTAAATGATGATATTCTGTATATTTTCAAGTTTCTAGTTTTTAAAAAGAAATTCTATGATTAACAAATGTGATTTCTGATCCAAAACTACGAAAGTAAAACCTCTTAGGAGAATGCTCTGTTAAGTATCCTAGTTGAAACAACTTTAGCTTGATTGAATTTCAATCATGTTGTTTACTTAATGCAATTACCCTACAATGAAATGGATGTGTTTAATTCACTCGTATGTGTCACTGGCTGGGCCAACATTTATTGCCTGCCCCTAGTTGCCTTGAGAAGGTGATACTGAGCTGTCTTTTGAACTACAGTTCACATGCTGCAGGTTGACCCACAATGCACTTGAGGGAATTCCAGGAATTGGATCCAGTAACAGTGAAGGAATGGTGGTATATTTCCAAGTCAGGATGGTGAGAGGCTTGGAGGGGAACTTGCAGTTGATGGTGTTCCCATGTATCTGCTGCCCTTGTCCTTCTAGATGGAAGTGGTCATAGGTTTGGAAGGTGCTAAGGATCCTTGGTGAATTTCTGCAGTACATCTTGTGTTTTCTTCCCTTTTTTCCTGAAGTCAATGATCAGTTCTTTAGTTTTGCTGACATTGAGAGAGAGGTTGTTATCATTGCACCATGTCACCAAGCCCTCTATCTCCTGTCTGAATTCTGACTCATCGTTGTTTGATATCCATCCTACCATGGTGCTGTCACCAGCAAATCTGTGGATGCTGTTCATGCGGAATTTGCCAACACCAGTGGGTATACAAGGAGTAATGTAGAGGGCAAGGACACATCCTTTGGGGGCCCTCAAGTGTTGAGAGTTATTGTGGAGGAGGTGCAGTTGTCCATCTTCACTGATTGCGGTCTGTGGGTCAGGAAGCTAAAGAGCCTGCAGAGAGCAGACGAGAGACCAAGGTCCCAGTTTTGAGATCAGTCTGGAGGGGATAATGGTGTTGAAGGTGCTGTTGTAGTTGTTGAGTAGGAGAAAGCGAAGACTGCAGATGCTGGAGAGTCAGAGTTTGATAAGTAGGAGACTGATGTCGATGTCCTTGCTATCCAGGTGTTGCAGGGATGAGTGCAGGGCTCAGGAAGTGGTGTCTGCTGTGGGCCTGGTACATTGGTAAGCAAATTGCAGGGGATCGAGGCAGGCTGGGAGACTGGAGCTGATGTGGGCCATGACCAGCTCTCAAAGCACTTCATGATTATGGAGGTCAGAGCCACTGGGCAGTAGTCATTAAGTAATGACCACTTAATGTCATTAAGTAAGACTGATTGGACATCTGCAGCGGTGACAAGTGGACACAGGTGAATCTGGGGCTAACCGGGCAGATGCACCACGCTGCTGGCATTCTTCCTGAACCAAGCACAGATAGCACAGTGACAGTGCCAGACAGCATGATGAAGAGTATTCTCAATGAGATGGTGGAATTTTTGTCTCCACAAGCTCTGTGTGGTTATTCCTACCAATACATGGACAGATGCATCTGCAGCTGGCAAGACTGGTAAGGATGAGTTCAAGTATGTTTTTTTCCCTCTTTTTGGTTCCCTCACCACCTGCTGCAGACACCGTCTATCAGCTTCCCATCCAGACTGCAGAGTACATTCTGTTCCCTTGCCATCCTCAGTCCTTCCTCCAAGTGTCATTCAACATGGAGGAGTAAGGATTCATCAGTGAAGGGAGGACGGTATGTGGTAACCTGCAGGAGGTTTCCTTTCCCATGGTTAAGATGATGTCATGAGTCTTCATGGGATCCAGAGTCAATGTTGAAAACTCAGGCAACTCCCTCCAGATTGTACAGTATACCACAGTGCCACTCCCTCTGCTGTGTGTTTCCTGTTAGTGGGCAGGACCACCCAGGGTTGGTGATGTCTGGGACGGTGTAAGGTATGATTCAGGAGTACGACTATGTCATACAACTCTCTTGGCTTTGGTACCAGCCCCCAGATGTTAGTAAACACAACTTTATCGGGTCAAGAGGACTGTTTCTGCCTTTTCTTCCAGTGCCTCAGTCAATGCTGGGTGGTCAGTCCTGTTTCATTTCTTTGTTCAGACTTTGTACTGATTGAAACAACTAAGTGGCTTGCTAAGTCATTTCAGAGAGTAGTTGAGTGTCAACCACATTGCTGTGGGTTTGGAGTCACATATAGGCCAGACCAGGTGAGAATGGCAGATTTCCTTCCCTGAAGGACATTAGTGAACCAGATTGGTTTTTCCAACAATCTTCAATGGCTTCATAGTTAGCAGTAGATTTCTAATTCTAGATAATTTGTATTGAATTCAAACTTCACCAGCTGCCATGGTGGGATTTGAAGCCAGGTACCCAGAACATTAGCTGCGTTTCTAGATTAATAGCCCAGCAACACTACCAAGAGGCTATTACCACTCCATTATTTCCTTTAATGAAAGGGAATGGAACCACAGAGTTACCTTTGAATGAAGTTATATTTTCTCCCACACTGCATTCCCATGCACAACTTCAGTATTATTTTGGAAGCACGAGTTGTGACCACCTGAAGAAGGAACACCACTCTGAAAGCTAGTGCTTCCAAACAAACCAGTTGGACTATAACCTAGTGTTGTGATTTTTAACTTTGTCCACCCCAGTTCAACACCAGCATCTCCAAATCATGAGTATTTTTTGCGGAGTTTTCCACATGGCACCAAGAACCCAAACTCACTGGGGAGGGGCAGATAAAAACCTTCCAAGAGTTGGTCACCTAGACATTTCCTGTCAGAGGACACTGACATGATGTCTGGCTGGAAGCCTGGCCAGAGGCAATGGGTATAGCTGAGGCCAACAAACACAAGGACTGCTCAACGTCAAAGATCCAGGCCTGAGGGCAATAGAGTTATCAGGATGGAGCAGTACTAGCAGTGGTAGCAACCTTTCATCCTTGCTTAGATGTTTATTATCCTGTTGCTAGGAGGCTGCCTCGAATGAGTTGGTGACCTCCAAACTTGGCAGGGTGCCACTCAGACACTGCTAAAATGCCAGTGTCTATGTAGGACCTTAACAGCACCGACTGGCTGCCTGGCTCAGTGCAGCACGTACTCGAGCTAATTCCTGTCACATCCCTGGGAGAGTCGCCAGGAAGTAGGACTGTATCAGAGAATCAACCCCAACGTTCTTCCCCTTTCTTTCCTAGACACCCTACCTCCAAACCCAACTGCTCTGGTCCAGAAAAATTGAGCCAGTACCTTTACAGCTACTCACCCTGATGTTCTGAAACTATTGGATCAAATTTAAATGCCATACAGAGTTATTAGGGATAAGAGCTGAGACTAGAACTGGTTGTGCTCAGTCTCCACCAGGTTTTTTGGTGGTAACAGTCAGAATCTCCCCTTGTCCTAACTCCCCTTCTTCCAATGTACAGTGCGCCTGCATGAAGTGGTTCTACAGTGCTTTCTGCAGGGACTGCAATAGAGACCAACAGATTGCAAAAGACCAGCTGAAAGGTTTATTTCATCAAAACTTTAAGATAGGTTGACAGTGCCTTACCTGATTACTTGCAGTGTTATCCTTCTGCAAAGTTTCTTTCTATAGCTGATAGAAGTCTACTATGTAATGTCTCATTGGTCACCTTATGAATGCTCAATCTGCACTGCTATTGGCAAGACACCCACCCACTTTATTTCAATTATGTGGCTCCTGGAACTGCTCAGACTAAGTTGCTTCCTCCAGTGATCAAAATAAAACTAAACTATGCCTGTCGGACCTTTCTTTAGAAAATTAAAAGGTTTGGGTAGGTTTCATTATGCGTGGTTCATGGAAGGAACACAATTGGTAGGTCAAATAGTCTTTGGTTTTACAGTCTGCAATCAAGCTAATCTAATCCATTATTCATACCTTGATATATTTTGAAAAGTGAAAAACCAACAACCCACACACTAATCAGGTAACAAGACATTTCAAAAAATTAATCCAACTTCACAAAACAGGAGTGCAGCCATCAATGTGAACTTCAACTGACTGCCAATTCAAACTGGAACAACTTCAAACATTAAATTAGCAACTGAAAATCTACACCACCATAAATGCAATTCTTAACACCATTATGTATGTGTAATGCAAAGAAACTGGCAATTTACTTACTAAGATAATATTCAGGGATTATAAAGAATGAAGGAGGGTTGGTAGCAACTTACATGCATCACTCAGAAATAAATGCCCCAGCTTAGGTGGCAGAGCAGGAACTGACAGTAACCCCATCTTCAGAAACAGCACTGGAAAACAGGTGACATAGACTATCGCTTCCTGCCCAATAATGGGGTTTTTAAATCAGCAGCCTCTCTGTTGGTGGCGGTATGCACTAACTAGAAAGGGAGACTATAGTTCTTCCTGTGAATTGAGCACGTTAGGCTCCAAACAATTCCATTAAGAGATTTTCCCTTTCGCAAATTGTAAAAGACTTGTACAGCCATTGGAAGATGCACCATCCAAACGTCAAGCAACAATACACAAAATATAATTGTTACACGTTTTGAGTTATCATCGAATCCCTACAGTGTGGAAACAGGCCATTCAGCCCAACAAGTCCACACTGACCCTCTGAAGAGTAACCTGCCCTTACCCTATCACTCTACATTCTACAGTCTACATTTCCCCCTGACTAATGCACCTAACCAACACTATGGGCAATTCAGCTTGGCCAATTCACCTAGATTGTGGGGAGAAACCAGAGCACCTGGAAGAAACCCATGCAGACATGGGGAGAATGTGCAAATTCCACACAGACAGTCATCCGAGGCTGGAATCGAACCCGGATCCCTGGCGCTGTGAGGCAGCAGTGCTAACCACTGAGCCACCAAACTGCCCCTTGTTGTCCTAATTCTATCCAACTTGCTTGTAAGCAAGGTACATGTTATTCAGAGCATAGGAACAAAGTGTGCTAAGGTACAAATGCCAACTTGGGAAATTGGGCATCTGTGATAATTCAAGTTTAGTTTCGCAGTTAGACTCTAACTTAGAACTTCCAAACTGCAAGCTAGTTAAGGAGTCTAGTTAGCAGGAATTTCCTGGCTGCAGTACTAACCAATCAATTGAAAGTGCACAAGTATTACTCACAGCAGCAAGAAACTAATTTTCCAACTGCAGCTTGCATGGGAGTAACAGGCTCTCTGTAAAAACATATAGATTTTGCTATTGCACACCTAAGAATTGGAGTACTGTTATTGCATCACACTCTGTGCTAACTTGAGAATTTGATACAGGAGAATGCAATTTTTATATCTTTTGTTGTGGACTCCAGAAACTCCTGAGTTTGAATTTGATGAGCAAATGAGTTTTAAATATTTTAACTATGTACATGCAGAGAGGTAATGCACCAAATCCTGGGACGATATAGTGTTTTGTTAAATTTGTGGCTATAATCTGGTATAACCAGGTGGACAAAATCTTGGCAAATGGAATTTAATGTAGAAAAGTGCACTTTGATAGAAAGAACCAAATGGAAGTCAATCATTTAAATGGAGAGAGATTCCAAACAAAATGAAGCAGAGAGAGTGAATGAAACAAAATTAACATACATGTACTGCAAAAAATTACGGTGGCAAATGGAATTTTGGCAGTTATTTGAAGCTTAAAAATAGGCAAGTTTTGCATAACATGTTGGTGAGGCCACACCTGGTGCACTGTGTAAAATTTTGGTCCCTGTATTTGATGAGCTCACACAAAAATGTTGGGGCCTGGGGCAGATCAGTCATGAGATCTTATTGAATGGTAGAGCAGGCCCGAGGGGGCAAATGGCCTGTTCTTGCTTCTAATTTTTCTGTTCTTAGGAGACAGTCACATCATGTAGGCCAGATACTCAATTTGTCTACGGTCAGGGACAGGAGGATACTTGAATGGCCTTCAATTGATCTGCGCAGAGACCAAATTATTGGTGAAAATCATAGTCCAGAGGACATTTACATGATTGATCCCAGGTACGAAGGGCTCGTCAGATGAGAAGCAGTTGAGTACTCTGGATCTCTACTCACTGAATTTAGAAAGATGAGGTTGGGGGTGGGGAAGAGGGGGGAGGAATCTGATTGAAACCCTCAGAATAGAGAACGGCCTGGATAGAGTGGACGTGGAGAAAATGCCTCCGCTAGTAGGAGAGACTCAGACCCAAGGGCACAACCTCAGAGTGATGGGACGACGCTTTGGAACTAACATGAGGAATTGCTTCAGCCAGAGGGTGGTGAATCTGTGAAATTCATTGCCACGCAGGTCTGTGGAGGCCAAGTCATTGAGTGTATTTAAGACAGAGGTTGATAGGCTCTTGATTAGTAAGGGGGTCGAGGGTTCTGGGGAGAAGGCAGGAGGATGGGTTGAGAAACATATCAGCCATGATTGAATGCTGGAGCAGTCTCAATGGGCTGAACAGCCTAATTTTGCTCCTGTATACTATGGTCTTATAGTAACAATATCTCTGAACTGTACCTTCTTACATCATCTCTCTCTCTCTCTCAATTCCCAAAGATCTGATTATTTACAGCTCTCTGGGAAAAAAAAAGTTTCTCGTCTCAGGTTTAAATCCATTATTCTGAAACCGTGACTCAGCATTCTAGATTGTCCCAGTGAATCCATTAAAAGGAACCTTATGTTTTGAGTTCAATCGCCTCTCATTCTTCTGATTCCACAGATTAAATGCCTGGACAACTCAATCCTGTCTAGCAGGAGGATCACCTCATTCTCAAGAGTCAGTCTCATGACCTTTGTACTGTATCCAAGGTAAGCACACCTCTCCTTCAGCAAGGAAGCTAAAACCAATATACACTCATCCAGGTATGGTGTCAACAAGGGTCTATATCATTGCATTAAGATTTCTTCACTCTTGTGTTCTAACCTCTTCTTTGAAATAAAGGCTAAATGTATCAAATGCATTTGCACACCTGCAGGTTTACTATTCTGTGGTTTATGTACAAGGACACCCAAATCCCTCTGCATTCCAACAGTTCTCAGGGTTTGGGCATTTCTAAACCATTCAAAGTTTCCCTGCACTATTTCATCTTTCAGCTACTTGCCTCCATGAATACTAAGTTTGTCATGACCTCATTGAATCATAGAAGCATATTGAATGCTTTTGAAAACACATTCACAATTTCCACTGGTCCCTCCCTTATCTAGTTATAATCTCAAAAGAAAACCAAAATTGTCAATACACAAGTTCCCTCTCACAAATTGCTGGTAACTCCTCCTAATCACACAGTGTGACTCTCTCAGTGTTGTTACCACATCTCTAATAATAGATTTTAGCACTTTCCCTACTGATGTCAGGCTAACCGATCTATAGGTCACTTAGCATACTGACATTACAGGAAGGGGAAACTTGACATTCTCTTCAAAGCATAAACAAGTGAACAGGAAAGTGAAACATCCTCTCAGAAGCTTGATTTCACTGCACAGATTGAATTACAGTATATCTCAGTCAAATGTTCTCCAAATACTGCTTTGGATAGTTCAGAAAGTTCTCTTCATTTTACATTTATATTTTCTTGTTGTCAAAAGTAGTGCTGCAATGAACTGACAGGAACAGAAACCCAACACCCGAGATAGGATTCTAGAGGGAAAAGGAAATAGTTGCCTCAGGAATCGTATGACAACTCTATTTTCTAAAAGACATGGCTGGGTAAGCTCACATTTCATGCTGTTTGAGTATAGTTGGCCGGACTGAATTTCTCCCCCTCGCTACATTCGGGCAACTTTCCAAGTAAATCTATATAGCTGCTTTCTGTAGGTGTTCTGCTGTGTAAACAAATGTGTCTGGAAACTCGACAAAACGGTGATATTTCCTCCAGGACAAAATAAAACAAACGTTCACCTCACATCTGTCTTCCAGCCCATGATATGCACTTTAATTTGTTGAAAAACGCCTGTAATGGATCCAATGTTAGTTACACATGAAATTTATACTTATCACAGTCTATCTTGAACTCAGTAAATTGTAAAACAACAGTGTTCCTGCTCAAAACTGCTCCATTATCTTATCTTAATTACTGGGACCAAAACTAATACATACAAACTTAAAACAAACAAGAATATTAGTTGAAGTAGGCTATTTTTAAACTAAACTGATCAGAATCCACTAAGTACCAGTATTTAAATTGTACATGAATAACAAATTTTAAATGGAAAGGCCAAGTATTGCATAAATTTAAGAAAAAAAAATAGTTCTTGGAACTCTGCACTTTATATAACATGTTTTAAATGTTTAGGATATCCAGCACAGCATCACAGGCAATGAATATTTTGGAAGTATGGTCACTATTTTTACATAAAGGAGCAGGAGAAATCGACGTTTCGGGCACGAACCCTTCTTCAGGAATCTCCAGCAGCACATTTTCAGCTCTGATCTCCAGCATCTGCAGTCCTCACTTTGTCCTAGACTATTTTTACATAAGCAAAGATGTGTTTAGTTCTCGGCAACATTTTTTAGATAAAATCTAATACCTTCATAGTTATCTTAATACATTAGCAGACTATCTCCCACAGCACTGCACACAAGGTGCAGATAAGTAACATACCACCTCAAGTCTATAAAGAGATGGGGATAATTGAACAAAGTTGTCCAGACATAACATCTTTACAAAGCTAGAGGAATAATGGGGGTAGTGTTTTCTGTCACACCACAGCGAAGGCAAGGCAAAAACTGAAAGGCAAAACTAATTATGGTGTGACTGGCTCGCTAAAGTTCACAGTAACATGCAACAAAATCATCACAAACAGAATCAAAACTTATACTTTCAATAGTAAAATTCCACGTAGGTAAAAATGGGACTTCTGTTGCCCACTTGTTACTTTAGCTGGCTTTGATTAACTTTTATCATTGGACTTACTCTCAGGATTAATTGATTTACTGAGCATGTGATGTTTGTAGATGGAAATGTGTTGCTGGAAAAGCGCAGCAGGTCAGGCAGCATCTAGGGAACAGGAGAATCGACGTTTCGGGCATTAGCCCTTCTTCAGGATTCCTGAAGAAGGGCTAATGCCCGAAACGTCGATTCTCCTGTTCCCTAGATGCTGCCTGACCTGCTGCGCTTTTCCAGCAACACATTTCCATCTCTGATCTCCAGCATCTGCAGACCTCACTTTCTCCCATGTGATGTTTGTACCATTGTACCATCTCAATCACCAGTGAACATCTTCTAGTTTATAAACATGAAAAGCTTATGCAAGGAGGCAGCTCTTATCATAGAATCCCTACGTCTGGAAGCAGGCATTCAACCAATGAATCCACATTGACCCTCCGAAGATCCACCCCTCTACCCTATTCCTGTAACCCTGCATTTCCCATGGCCAATCCACCTAGCCTGCACATCCGTGCACACTGCAGGTAATTTAGCTTGACCATCTTTGGACTGTGGAAGGAAACCGGAGTACACAGAGGAAACTCACACAGACACTGGGAGAATGTCTGTGTGGAGTTTGCACAGTTGCCAGAGACTGGAATCAAACCTGGGTCATTGGCACTGTAAGGCAGCAATGCTAACTACTGAGCCACCATGCCACCCATGGTCTACACTCTATTACAAAGGAAACAGTCTCTGTACATCTACCCTATCAAGCCTCTAAGAAACTTACACATTTCAAGGAGGTCACCTCTCATTCTTCTGAAGTCCAATAAGTACTTGCCCAACCTACTCAACCTCTCCTCACAAGACAGGTCCTCCACACCCAAAACCAGCTGCGTGAATCCTCTCTGCCTCCAATGCCAATATATCTTTCCTCAGGGACTGCAACTCAGCACAATATTCCAACTCTGGTTTGATGTTGCCTTGGCTAGACCTTCTGTTGTTTTACACCATTCACTTTGAAATAAAGGACAACATTCTATTTGTCTTCTCTATTACCTACTGAACTTGATGCTAGTTTATTTTTAACTGATTCATGTACAAGGCCTCCCAAATCACTCTGATCTGTAGCTTTCTGCAGTCTTTTTCCATTATTTAACATTTAGCCCCACTATTCTTTCGAAGTGCATAACTTCATTTTCCAACATTATATCCCCATCTGCCAAGTTTTTGCTCATTCACTTAACCTGTCTATATCTCTCTGCAGGCTCTAAGTCATCCTCACCACTTGTCTATCCATCTACGTTTGTCACCCTTTGTGGCATCAACAAACTTGGATTATTATTTTTAATTCCCTCATTCAAATTATTGACATTGTCATTGTGGAAGATCACCAGGAGCCTGTTGCAACAGTCACATGTCAATGTAACAATAACATGAATGAGGGAATTAGCAGAAAATGAGCAGAGAACAGAGGCTCATTGCTTCGTAGCATTAGCTATTTCTGTCAAAACCTGCACCACAAACAATTTAATATTACTGTGTAAAATTTTTCATTATAAATCCTTACATCTGCATTTCAACTTATGTTAATTTGTGAAACTTCAACACCGGTGCAGTAAACCTAGAGTTCCTTCATTTTCCTGCTCCTCTTTTAATCGTATTTGAAAAACATTAATGCTTTAACTGACTCTATTCTGCATCTCAAATTGCTACAACTTTTGTGACTTAACTGTAAGTCAAAGACAAGAAAATAAATGAAAAGAAAAGTAAAATAGTTATAAAATTACATCGGTCAGTAGTCCAAATGTCTCGTACCATTTTTTTCATTCATTCATGGGATGAGGGAGTCACTGGCTAGGCCAGCATTTATTGCCCAGATGCTAGTTAAGACTCAACTACATTGCTGTGTGTCTGAAGTCACATATCTGCCAGACTAGGTAAGGATTGCACCTTCCTTCCTTGAAGGACATTAGTGAACCAAATGGGTTCTTCTAACAATCGACAATGGATTCATGGCCATCATTAAACGCTTAATTCCAGAGGTTTTTTTTTTAAATTGAATTCAAATTCCACCAAGTGTCATGGCCTGAACTTGGCCAGACTTGGCCTGAACACCAGGTCTCAACTCTGCGTGAAGAGCTATGAGATTAAATAGATAATTTATTTTTATTTCTTCTGTGACAGGTATCGACATTGAGATGATCCACCTGCTCCAATCTGTACCCTCCAAGAAAGTGTTCGCTGATGCGCAGGAATTTGAGGTCTCTTTCAAAACCTCCACCCGAGTAACAAGAGCACAAAATACGACTTCTAATAAGTATCACTCAAATAATACAATTCCAGCTCCAAATACTAGACAACAGCACACTAGTTCCCACTACACATCAGCATAACCCTCCACCCCCAAATACTCCACTCTGGACGAGCATTCTATGCTTCTGTGAGCCCAAACTTACTCAACAACCGCAAACCCAGCACCATGCCCCAACCCAGAGTGAAGGACAGGAGATCGAGGAGAATCCTCCTCAGATTCACCGTGGAGTTTGGTGCAGATCCCAATATAGAAGAATTTCTTTATCCCAAGAATTGAGGTCACTAACTTAAAAGATAGGAATTATTTACTGTATAATTTATACATACCAATTTTGTACATATGTACATACACTTAGAACTAAGATATTCATAAATGCATATACAGTGGAACAAAAATATATAGTGTCCCTGGTACTGTTTATACAATGTACATTTCGCTGTCACAATCAATTTTTTAAATGACATGTACTCTATATACTATATTTTATACATAGATTTTCATACAAAATCCTTATAATTTAGTCTGCTTAGTATACTTCAGTAAACATTCCTATTTGGCTTTCAATTTTACCATGCAGAAAAAAAATGGAAAAACCTCATTCCTTACGCAAGACTTCAGTAATGTTGTAAAAACAATTACATCACTGTATGTTACCAAAAAAAAGGTAAAAAGTCTCAAGAAAGCAGGCCTTTGAAACTGTAGACATTTATGAACTCCTAAAATATGTGACAAGACTGAAAGAACTAGGAAGAGCTGATAATTGTCAGACACACTGCAGACAGCAAAATTGGTTCCAGATGTTAAACTAAACGAAAATCATTTTGTAGATGGTCAGGAGAATGCAACTGAAATCAAGGAGAGACTTGGTCTGAGTGCACAAAGAACAACAAAAGGAAAACTTTGTTCATCTTCCAAAATTCTCATCTTTATTAAAAGGGTAAGTTACATATTCACTAACCACTATTACACACATCACCCAAGTGGTAAACAAGCTTGAGCCTCGCCAGTAAGTATTTGCCAGCCAGGCATCTAATCCTGGGATATGTTTCAACTGTATCAACCCTGGTATGGAATTGTTCTTCGACACAAAAGCAATTCAGCTAATTTCTATGTGTAGGTACTATCATTTTTTTCAGCCCTATATATAAGACATAAAAAAAAGCAATGTAACGAAACAAAAATTGCATTTTCCAGAACAGTATGTATAGTTCTGCAAAATAGCTTCATGAAATCAAGAGGCTGGGACGGTTGGGTAAGACTGTCTAAGGGGGAATCAGGCCAAAGTGCGCCCCAGTGAGGGGACCATGTAACGATGGTCCCCACCCACTGTAGCTAAGAGAGCCCCCTGTAGGGAGAGGTGTACATAGTACTAAGAGAAAGCAGGATGAGCACAAACATGTACTGATTAGGGACAGGTCCCAGACCTGGAGGGGAGCAAAAAAAAAAGCAACAAGAATTTCAAGCAGATTTTAAAATAGAGGAGGAGGAGCTCTTAATAAAGAATGGCCAGGAACCTAAGATGGAGTGAGAGAAAGAGGGTCTAAGCAAAGGAAATGATGGAGAAACTGTGAGTATGCAAGGCAATGGGCCAGAGAACAGATAGAAATTGGGAGGAAATCAAGTGAAGGCAAGAGAACAAACAAGTGCAGGAGAAACTGGTGAACAAGAGGGAAACTGGATGCTTTGGTAAGCATATCAATAGGAAGGGAATGCAAGAAGACAACCAGAGGTGAAGAGTTCATGGTTGAAAAGAAACCACAATATAAAGAGAGCCACTGTTTTTCAATTATTGTTTCGTATGGCAGGGGAGAAACACTTAACTTGATATATTAAATCATTAACTTTATAGAGATATACAATATTGACAGTGCTTAGTTTTAAATGATCATAAATCTTTCATTAACTTGCTTCTGAACATTTGAAATGTCTGTGTCATGCACTGTGATTCCACTGGTTCACACTAATGCAAGTATTTGTCAGAAATCCACATCTAGTAGTCCTTTAAGGAAAATACAAGACAAGAGTCACAGATAAACACAGAATATTGTTACCCAGTATGTTCCATCAAACCGATTAATGAGCTGCTTCAGTTGGCCAGGATTTTCCGCTGGCCAGATACAGCATTATTTCAGCTTGGATGGAGCTTATGTATCGGATCTCTGCAAAATCCCCATTATAGCAGACTTAAGGAGCTGCTTGGAAAACTGAAAGTTCCACAGGCAATTCATCCACACCTGGAACCCTCTGAAATTCTTCATTTAAATCGGAAACTTTAAAGTGTTCCGAAGAAATGAAATAAAGTGTTACTCGGGAAACATCAGACTATTAATTACACAGTTGAGAGTGTAGTGCTAGAAAAGCACAGCACGTCAGGCAGCATCCTAGGAGGAGAGTCGACGTTTCAGGCATAAGCTCTTCATCAGGAATGAGCCTTATGCCCAAAACATCATTTCTCCTGCTCCTCGGATGCTGCCTGACCTGCTGTGCTTTTCCAGCACTCTCGACTCTGATCTCCAGCATCTTCAGTCCTCACTTTTGCTGATTAATTACACAGACCAACTCCTGAGTAACCATTTAACAGACTTTATATTTTGCTCATATCTTCCCTCAACCACACCTTCCAGACCATTTACTACAACCCCCTCCCCAACCCCAACCCAACACACTACCAGACTGAACCCAACAGGACCCATATCTAACCACAGTAGCACCTTACCCACCTGGCACCCTAGTTACACTGCACCATCCCACCTGGCACCCTACCCAAGTAGCACCCATCTGCCTTATTCATCTGGCACCCAACCCTCCCAGCATCCTTAAACCACACTCAGTTTATGTCAGGACCTTTCAATTTCAGAACACTGCAGCTGTCTGTCGAAATGGGGATGTGGTTTGCCTTCCCCTGACAGTTCTCTGCTATGAAACAGCCATCAAACTGAAAGGACAGCTCCACTTTTCTGAAATGGCCCTGAGCAGGTCCTCCCCTCTGAAATGTGGAGCTCCCACCTTTTGTAAAACAAAAGGATTGGAGTGGGAACTTGCATGAGATTGCCTTTCTTTGTAAAAATCCAGTCCATAGAGAGGGAAAGTGAAAAGGTTTTAGGAAAGGCTTCCAACGGAATGATGTATCTTGTAATGGCACCTGGCTGAAAGACAGCACTCAGAATCTAAACTACAGAGTATCTTACACCACTAATAGGTGAAAATTAAACACCACATACAAGTGGGCTCCCTGGTACTTGGATGAGTAAACGCATTAACCAATCTGGTACTCAGCCATTGGTCTCAGTACAAAACCAATCCAATTTATCAATCAGGACCCTCAGATCATCTATTTTCTATGCACACAATTTGCATTTCTTTCTTTGTATCTCTAATGTATTTCATCTACCATCCGTCATTTAATTGCTAAGTATCTTCTGATCCCCTGAGCTTTACTCTTCAGCTTTGGAGTCAATACCTTCATAAACTTTGAGCCATTTGCAAACTTAATTTTTGCACTTCTTATTTTTCACTCCATGACCATAATAATCAAAGACATCCCAAAATAAATCCCTGTGGATCCAGCCCTTCCTGGCTGATGACAACCTCAGTACCATCACCCTTTAGGTTCTGTCAGGAAATCCATTGCAAAATACTTCCATTGGTTCCGGTTTCCTTTTCAGTTGCAGACTTTCCAGAGGAACATTACAAAGGTTTTAATGAAACCCAAGTGTATTCCATCCACTGCATTACCTTTACTGAACTACGTTGTCACATCCCTGAAGAAAACCAGTAAGTTAGACTGGTAAAACCTTTTCATTATCAACTGATAAAGCTATCTTTAATATGTTTACAATCACATCTTGGAGTAGAGCTTTCACAACATTCCCCACAACTGACATCAAATTCATTAATCTGTAGTTGCTTGGGTCAATTTTGCCTCCTGTTTAAAAAACAGGAGGACTATCTGCCTTTTTTTCAGTTCCCAAGCACCTCTTCAGAATTCACTGATGTCTAGATGATTTGGGCTATAGCTCCCGTAATTTCCTTCCATATTTGCTGAAGACTTTCAGGTGCACTATATCTAATCCCCAAAAAAACTCACTTGAAGGTTTTGAGAGATGTTTGGCAAACCATTCTTATTCTTACCACTTTGACAGGATAAAGGTATCAGTACACAATTGCATTTGTTCCTATTTCTAATTGCTCACAAACTAAGTGGCTTGGTGGATTATTTCAGAGCATCATTAAGAGTCAACCACACTGCAATGGGTCCGGAGTCACAAGTAATCCAGGACAGTGACGAACAGCAGATTTCCCTAGCTGGCAAGGCATTAGTGAACCAGATGAGTTTTACAAGCATTGCAAAATGGTTACATGATTGTCATCAAATGAAATGTTTATTAAACTCAAATTTCATTATTTGCTCTTGGTGGGTTTCAAATCCATGCCCCCAGAACATTACCCTGGGAGACCTGATTACTAGTCCAGTAACATCAGCACAATCGCCATTGCATCCTTTGGTAGTAGTCATGTGAATGGGGTCGAGGTGGTAGTGAGGACTGCAGATCCTGGAGAGTCAAGAGTCGATAAACTGTGATGCTGGAAAAGCATAGCAGGTCAGGTAGCACCTGGGCAGATCCCTTCAGAAATCAACTCTAGTTCCCTTTTTCACTAAAAACTAAGGCAAAGAATATTTAGCACTTAATGCCTTTCAAGATCACCAGACTTATAAAAGTGCTTCACAGTACAGAAGTACTTTTGAACTGCAGTTATTGTTGATGCCTATGCAGCTTGTGTCCATTGATATTTGAACCTCTCATTGATATGTGCAGATTAACCATCTATCCCTATTATATTCTTAGAAACTTCTTTAAGTTCAATGCAGTAAATCATAAAGCAAATCGTGCCAAATGGTTTGTTCTTATTCCATTTTCTTTGGCAAAGTGCTCAGAAGATCTCTGCTGGGTGGACTTCTTGATTTAAAAAAAAATGCAAAAAATGGCTTTCTTTAAAACAGGCAATAATCTGGCACAAAACTTGGAAATTATATCAAGTTACTCCTAAAGCCACTTTCTAAATAAGGTTAGATATTTCACAGTAAGTTACTCAGTGCAACCTAATTCACCTCACTTGGTCAAGGAGTCAGTGCAACATTATCTTCCTCTTTACAGGGTTGCCACATACCTACATAAAAAAAATCCCAGAGGACCTCTGACTTTAAGGAAAAGTAAACTGTTTTCTAAAAAAAATCATTTGCAGCATGAGGGCGTTGATGATTAGGTCAACAATTACTGCCCATCCAGAGGGGTGTTAAGAGTCAATCACATTATTGTGGTTCTGGTGTCACACATAGTCCAGACCATGTAAGGATGGCAGAATCCTTCCCTAAAGGGCATTAGTGAACAAGATGGGGTTTTTCAAACAGCCACCAATGGATTCATGATCATTATTAGACTCTTAATTCCAGATTTTTAAAAATTGAATTCAAATCCACTGTCTGCCATGGGGATTCAAACTCAGAACATTATGTGGATCTCTGGATTAACAGCCCAATGATAATACCACAGGCCATCACTCATGGGGTTATAAGTATAAACAAGTATAAAACTATTTTGTTCAAAATGCAAGTTCCTTTAATTTTTGTTTCATGAATCAAATGAAAACAGTATTTAAAATGTTTAAAGATCAACACAGCATTGACAAAATCCTATCCATGAAGCTTAGGTGCCTTATTTATACTGAATTTCACAATAGCCTCAAGTGGATGTAAGGAGGGGGTGGAGAGGAAAGAGATGGTGGTGCTGATGGTTAGTCAGTCAGTCAGCCCCTCATTCTCCTTGTAACCACAGGGGATCACAATCCAGGTTGTTTCAACGTATTTCTCATTCTTTGAAGGTTGCTGCTCGAAGCAGCCTTGGCCCCTTCAAGTGTGACATTCCAGGATTACTCTTGACATAACCACTAGAGTATACATCCATGGTCCCTCCCTTGACTGCACTTTTTTTAAGAAAATGCTGTACAGATAGTTCTCCTATAACACCATAGTTGTGTTCCACTGAACCTCACTTAATAGAAAATCACATATAGAAATAATGGGGCCTATGGGGAAAGTGGGTTAAGGATTGACCAGCAAAAAACGAGAGTCACGATCGCTCAAAAATCGACCAAAAGTCCAACACAAAGTATAGCACAGCCTGAACGAAAGTGGAAATTATGTTTCTTAGCGTGTGCAGAATGGCACAAAGATCAGCTCAACATTGCACATGTGTGGATACCGGTGCATGCACAGAACAGTAAGAACATCAGCGCATGAGCAGAATGGCACAGAGATTTCAACATACACACTAACACATGCGCAGAATGAAACTCACAAACTGATCCCCACTGGAATCACACCGAAAAGTGTCAATAGAGGTAAGCGTTCTCCAAAATACTGTTCTCTAAATCTTCAGCGACGTTATAGCCAAATTGCTCTGTCGAAATGCACGTTATCCCAGAACTACCAGTCATCAGAAGTTCAGTATAGCTGCAGGTGATCTACATTTATGGTCCACGATCAAGGCAGCACTCTACCCTAATCACAGCTGGTGCATCCAGATATCACATCATATAAGGTGACAGTAAATAGCTTTCATGGGACGATAACATCTTTCACTGAAACAAGCTGAAGCAATGATTTCTTAAAAGTGTCTGCAATTTTCATCTATTGAGCTAAATTGGTTAAAACTGGTCTACAAGCTAAAAGGTGATGCCACAAATTGACTTAGGTTATGAGGGAAGAGGAGTCAGAATTCCCATTGTGTCAAACAGCTACTGTGCGGAATCTTCTCTGTTCAAATAGTTTCGAATATCAGCAATTTGGCTGGACAAAATCTGAGAAACGCTTGACAGAAATTTTCATAAACCATTAAAAATACCAG
The DNA here is from genome assembly GCF_004010195.1 of Chiloscyllium plagiosum. NCBI lineage: Eukaryota > Metazoa > Chordata > Chondrichthyes > Orectolobiformes > Hemiscylliidae > Chiloscyllium > Chiloscyllium plagiosum. The sequence continues at coordinate 58,131,988 of NC_057720.1, forward strand.
CTTCACATATTTCGAAAAAAAAACAACTCGTCTCTATATGATAAATTATTGCCAAATGTTGTTCAGCCTGGGGGTTCTGAACTGGACCATACAGTATGCTTGGAGTACGAGATGCTTCTAGAAACATTTAAACCTATCCTTTTCTGGTTAATCAAAAATGTAGTTGGTTTTAAAGCAGCAGCTGTGAAAGCCAGCAAAGCTGGATGAATACTGCCACCATGTAGAAGCCCGAAATATGAACAAGTTTTTTTTGTTTCTGAATTCAGGATATGCATGCATCATGAGTTGCAAAACAAAAAGGCTTGTTACAATTACCGTGCAACGGAATTGTATTAAACTAAATCACTAATGTAGATATTGCATATGTATTCTGAGATTTTGTAATTCCATGAATTAATGTACAACAGCATGGAAAGTTGAGTTACTGCCTGCCATACCATTGAGAATTAGAGTTGCATCTGGTACCATTTTTGCCCCATCTTTTTTTCAATTGTTTATTATAAATACAAGACATGCCAACTGGAGAGGCTAATTATGGGAGATGTTCTTGGTCAGTGAGAGGATAGCAGACAAGTTATAAATAAAACAAACAATATGTTGAATTATATAACTACATTACTTACAAAAGCAAAATATTTAAGTTACATACAGGTCCAAAGAATTTTTATAGCACAGGAGGGGTCCTCAGGAGCAAAGAGTCAAGAACTTTAGCTTTAGGCCACAATTTCAACACTCATTAAAAGAAAGATTAAAGCCTTTTCAAACATACAATGTACAAATTTACCAGATTAAGACCAGCCATGGAAAACGACTCTTATGAGAACCTGAAGTCGCTGACCATTAAAGCAAAGACTGCTTAGGAACAGATTCCTCTCAGGTTTTTACAATTAGGAAAGGTTCATTAATGTGAATAGAGGAAGATTACTTTCCATTGGTTCCAGATTCAGTGTTGAGGGGTTATCAATCAAAAACTGCCACTAACTGAATGCGGAGAGATTTTATCTTCAACACCTTACCATCCCAACAAGCCACATACATCAGATATTTGTGATGTTGGAAAGGATGACATGCAGGCCATGGTCTCTGCTGGCTCCTTGCCAAACCAATTCAAAACCAACTTCAGTCCCCCCTCTCATTCCTTACCTTGTATTTTCTCCTGTTTCAAATATCTATCTAATTTCCTCTTAAATATTGCAACACTTGCCTCTACCATCCATTCTAGCAAAGCATTCCATTTCTAACAAACCTCCACAGAAATAAATTCCTTCTATTCTGTCTCCAAACTTTCTTCATGACAATTTTAAAATGATTACCTTTCGTTATTGAATCTCCAACAAAAGAAAATACTTTTTTTTTTATTACCAAACCTATCATACTTTAAAATCTTTTAAATTTCCTCTTAGTCTTCTGTGGAAGTAAGCCAAGTTGCTCATTATAGCTATAGTTTCTCTTTCTATCATCCATCTGGTGAATCTAGCTACTTTTTCTTCCATGGCCTTATGTTCTGCCCATGACAAGAGTGGCCAAGGTACAAAATAGACAAATCAAAGTGATCTCAAAAGGTTCACACATATTTACCATTATTGCACTCAGTACTCCTATTCATAAAATTCACAATGCTGTCTGGTTTTACCTGCAATCAGACTTTCAGACATTATTTGTTTCAGTCTCTTTTACTCAATAACTTAAAACTGAATGAATATTTCCTAGCTTGTTTCTTGCCCAGAAGTTCTCATAGTTGAAAATGTGTTGCTGGAAAAGCGCAGCAGGTCAGGCAGCATCCAAGGAGCAGGAGAATCGATGTTTCGGGCATGAGCCCTTCTTCAGTCATTCCTGAAGAAGGGCTCATACCCGAAACGTCGATTCTCCTGCTCCTTGGATGCTGCCTGACCTGCTGCGCTTTTCCAGCAACACATTTTCAGCTCTGATCTCACTTTCTCCCAGAAGTTCTCACATCAGACATCTTTGTTTTTTGTACAAATACGTCAGTTTCCCAGAAATCTTTTACGAGTTCTCCTCACTGTCAAACCTCCTAGTACTGTTCCACCAGCATGTGTTTGTCGTATCTTCATAATATCCAATTCCATACTTTCTGCATGTACCATGAACAAAAGTAAACTCAGTACCAAACCATGATGTACATGACTGCCAACAGCTCTCCAACCTGATCAATATCCATTTACCATAATTCTTTATTTTCCTGTCAATCAATTTTCTATCCATGCTTCTAAATTTCCTCATGTACCATTCACCCGAATACTTAGAAGGCATTTGATCAAAGGATTTTGAAAGTCCATTTTACTCTAGATCTGTTGTGCACCTTGATCACTTCATCAAAAGAACTCAAAATTTATCAAACGCAACTTGCCAACATACTATTTGATCCTGGCTGCCATTCATCCAGAGTTTAATGACTCACTGAACTTGTTCAAGATAGTTTCACAAAATTTATCCAATAGATTAGACAGCAAATAGATAGGTAGGCAGGACACTTAGCACAAAATTAACTGTTTCCTGATTACTGCAGGTTTAGCTGATGGAAAAAGAGAATAGCATAGGTAGTTGGCCTCAAATTGTTGACTTATTGAAAGGAAAAAAAGTCAAATGTTGCTGTACATAATTGCTATAAAAAGATAAATGATCTGAGAAAATCAACACAAGTGAGGATGCGCTCAAATTCCCAAAGAGTTGAACTGCAGCACACCAGCAACCAAGTAGCTCATGGCTGATAGGTAGGCACACAAAACTCTAACCCATTAACCTCCTGGATAAATTGGTAAAACTACCTTGTTTCGTAAAATGAAGGGCAGCAATGAGCAATGAAGATGCTTGATAGATTTGATATTTTTGATGAAGTGACGACTTGAATAAGTGTAGGAACACAACCAATCTAGCATAAATGGATTTTCAGGAAGTACTTGAAAAGTCATCTCACAAGAGCTCCCCAGTAAATTGAAATAATCTGAAACTTTCATATTTGAGAGAGTTACATTTTATGTAACAACACAGGCTAAAAAGGTGAAAGGCATCTGAAGAGCTTTCCTAAGGGATTGATTTATCATTGATTTTGTTCAATAACAGTCAAAAGTAAACTATAGATGCCAATATCTGGAACAAATGAAGACAGTTAAAACAGGAGTGAAGTTTTTGGGTTAGGGATGGTACAGGACTGATCAAGAGCTCCATTTTTCCAGGACTCTGTATACATATCGAAGGAATGGAAAGGATTTCCACATTTACTTGAAAACGCACACAGTATATTAAATTATACAACACAGGAAATGGAGCCAGACCCAACCTTTAACTCAGGCTTTAGGCATGCTTTCACAAGAGTATAAGAATCTGGATTGTATTTAGAAAAAGATTAAAAAAAGAGAGTTCCAAAACTTCATATTTCAATACCTTTTATTCTCCACCCGCTTCTTCACTCATGATATTTTCCATTCCCCTCCTAAAAGATTTGCTAATGGTTTTTAAAACATTTTCATTAGTTAGCCTTTTTTTAAAAAATCAACCTGTTCAGAGATGTTTTTATACACCTCTAGAGCAGATGGGACCTGTAACCTGGCTTCCTGGTCCAGATATAGGGACATTACCACTGCGCCATAAGAGATCCAAACATTAGCCTGGGCCCAGTATTACTGCTGTATCACTGTCTGGTAAAAAACACATTAGCACAACACACACACACACACACACACACACACACACACGGAAATGTGAACCATCAAATAGCAGAGGATGGTTACATTTCTAAACATTAATGCATCAAATTGTCTCAATTCACCTGAGGACTAATGTATGATGGTGGAAAAATCATAAACAGTAAAATTGAGCCCAATTCCATCTTTTCCTGCTTTGAGAATATTTCACAGTTTCAGCAGTGGATATTAATCCATTAAAAGGAGAATTCAATGCCATGATGTTTTACCTCCTAGTAATGTTAGAGCATTTTTAGATTAGATTAGATTACATACAGTGTGGAAACAGGCCCTCCAGCCCAACAAGTCCACACCGACCCGCCGAAGCGTAACCCACCCATTCCCGTACATTTACCCCTTTACTTAACACTACGGGCAATTTTAGCATGGCCAATTCTCCTGACGTGCACATCTTTGGACTGTGGGAGGAAACCGGAGCACCCGGAGGAAACCCACGCAGACACGGGGAGAACGTGCAAAACTTCACACAGTCAGTCGCCTGAGGTGGGAATTGAACCCGGATCTCTGGCGCTGTGAGGCAGCAGTGCTAACCACCGTGCCGCCCACAAATACAGTCTGGTAATTATAACAGTATTTACAGGTATTCTTCCAGCCTTGTGATTCGACAATACTACTCTTCAGTCATTAACATTTCTTCAGTCATTAACAATGCATGACTGACATGGCAACACAACAATAAATTTACCAGACTAAAAGTTCTCATCTTCATCATTCAGGGCTCAGGGTTACTACTCTTACCTCAGAATCAGAAGGTTATAGGCTCAAGTCTCTTGAAACTACAACCTGGGTTAACACTTCACTGTCACATTGCTGGGGCCATCATTCTTTCAGACCAAACCAAGCCCCCAGCTGTCCTTCAGATGGACAGAAATTATTAGGTGCTATTTTGATCATTAAAGGCTCTCCTTGGGTATCCTGGTTAACATTAACTCTCAACTATCATACTTAAAACAGTTACCCAATCATTACATCACTGCTACTTGTAGGACCTTTCCATTAGTATTCTTCAAAAGTGCTACATCGGCTTAAATTGCTTCAAGATGTGCCGATGTTGGGAAAGGACCAACAAGTTTTTCTTCTTCTCCTGAAGGTGCAGATTCGTACAATGTCTCCGTTGCTGTCAACCTACTATTAAGACAAATGCTCTATTTCTTATCTAAGCAAAAGTCCTCAAAATATGCACGTTGACAAGTGCCAGGAGGCTATTTTACCAAAATCATTTTTTTTCCTTAACTTCATGACCCAAAAGCTTTACAACCCACAGTGCCACAATTTCCACTATGTAGGGCAAGGAGGCAGGTATGAAAATACACCAACCAGAACGAACAGACAGACAGACAGAGAGATGGACACACACACACACACACACACACACACACACA